>NW_020954587.1:10792716-10823383 GCF_900497805.2 Vombatus ursinus | reverse complement strand
ACACACACACACACACACACACACACACACACACACACACACACACATAGAGGAAATACAGAAGAAAACCAAATGAATGAAGAATGTTTATTGTTTAGATTATGACATAAGTTAGTTGGACAACCTGCAGAACATCATATATATCTACATCTATATCTATATATACTATCATGTATCTATATAGGCAATTAGGTGGAACAATGGATGAGGGTGCTGTTAGGAAGGCCTGAATTCAAATATGGCCTCAGATGCTTATTAGCTGGGCAAGTCACTTAAAACTCTATCTCCCTCAGTTTCCTCAGCTGTAAAATGGATATAGCACCTCCTTCACAGGGTTTTATAAGGATTAAATGAGATAATATTTATAAAACACTTGGTACACAGTAGGCATGAAATTAAGACTTGTTTCTTTCCCTTTCTCCCTTCCCCCAAATGACTCCTATTTGAACTTTTCTTGATAACCTATTCAACCCCTACCTAAAAAGATATATTGGACTGAATTTTGGCTTTTTTCCCTTTAATGTTATTTATACCCTGCCTGTCCGTTTTCCTGTATCATCTCTGGGATGTCTGACTACTGGCTTTATTCCTACACTCAGATTTCTGTTATTTGTCTGAATTTTCAAGCCTGCATAGACTCCTAGATTTGGCTCTCTCTAGTCTGGCCCTCCCTATTGCCAACTGACCTCAGGTTTGCCTTCTACATTTTATAAAATTACAGAACTGGAAAGAACTCAAGGAATTACATAATTCATATACTTTCCTCCAAATAGCAATGAACCCAAATAACCCCAGAAGAAAGACTTCTCCCAAGAAACATCAGAAAAGGATTCCAGAATCTCACTTTATAATGCATACCAATGTCTTACAACTCTTACAATTTGGAAATTTCTTTAATGTGTAACCCACAGTTCTCCTTCTCCAATTTATTTTCATTTTCTCATGATAATGGGGAAAAAAGTAGCCTTCTAATATTCAAATGTAATTTGACTGTGACACATGACCTGGTCACCAAAGACGGAGGAACTCTTGTGGAAGATATCAGCAACTCACTTATAGGAGAAGACATTTTGCATTCCCCTACCACATGGGTGCAGGAAGCCTTTTTTCATTGGTTATATAGCTAGAATTCCCTGCATCCTAAAATCTACCTTACTGAGGCACAGTGTCTTTCTCATTCTGGTGGTGTCCATTGGTGAAGGTCTTGTTCACCCACATCATGGGCACCATGCACTGAGGGGAAGGTCCACCTTCCCTTTCCCCTTAGGTCCTGTGGCCTCAAGAAATAGGCTTGGGGTTTGGTTCTGTTTCATTTGTTCTTTTCAGTTCTAGGTGCAGGGAGTGCAGGGATGTGGTTCTAGATCTGGAAGATCAAGTCATACTGACCTTAGAACAAGAATTCCAGGATAGCTGTTACTACCAGCTCAACAAGGAAGTCGTGAGAGGCCAGAATGCCGGTATGCAAACCCGGGGCTGGTGATCCCTTTGGACTTAGAACTTGGTGGAACTAATGCCAATCATATTATTTGATTAATCCACATAATGATTATTATTGATTAATTATATTAATTAATGCTACCATACTTCTAAGAAATTGAGCTCAGATGTGAACCTAATGTCTCTTCCTTCCTTAGGGACCCAGGATCTGTACAACAATACAATACAATACAATACAACACAAATTTATTAAGTGCCTACTATATGCCAGACACTGTGATAAGTGTTGGGGATACAAATAAAAAAGGACGATTCCTGCCTTCGAGGAATTTATACTCTAATGGGAGATAACACACAAAGGAAAGTTAAAAGTGAGGTGTTAGGGGAGAAGGTACCCAAAGCGAGAGTGTGATGATTGTAGAGTCCAATCCAAGCAGTGCAGCTGGTAGGAAATAATGAGTTGTCTGGTTTCCTAAACCCTCTTTAAATGGAGGTTTTGAGAGGAGCTTTTTGCTCCATCCTCCAGCCCTCCAATCAGAAGCAAGTGAGGGTACTAATAAGGTGTGAGTACCAAAGCTGATGCAATCTCAAAGATGATGTTTCCTGGTGATGAAGTTTTCCTGGAAGGGGCAGAGGCAAACATGATAATATGGGGGGGATGGATAATGCCTTCCCCCCTCCAGGTGTTAGGGTGAGGAATGTGTATATACATATGTATGTATGTATGTATGTATGTATGTGTGTGTATGTATGTATACATACCCATATATATAATATATATGTATATATCTTTGATGTAAATATTGCTTTGTAAAATATGATCTGACTGTTAAGCAGTTAAATGGAACTGGGGTGCTTAAAATTTTTGGGAATACAATCAGTAGGAGCTTGAACCAATGGCAGAGACTAGACACCACCCCCAAACCCTCTTCAGTATAGCGAAGACCCTGGAGGAGGGGTGAAATGTAACACACCTGGTCCTGAGGGAGTGGGGTCCAGAGTACTCTCTGTTATACATACAGTATATAATGAAATTATATGTTACATAATATAAAATATGTCCAGCAACTGCTACAAAGTCTTTTTTCTCCAGGCTAAAAAAGCCTTTTTAAAAAATTATTTCCTATAGGGGCCATTTTTTAAGTCTTTGTGATTATTTTTCTTGTTCCCTTCTGGACCTTTTCCAGTTTCTGAATTTCATGCTTCAGCTGGTGAGAATACTGAACACAGTACAGTGGAATTCTTTAATTTTGCTGGAGTTGGGGGATGAGGCTTTTTACCTACCTTATAGCAAACTGAATGATATCAGATTTTTCTGCAATGCAATCTTCTTTCTTTTCTTTCTTACTACTGGGGGACCTTGTTTGACTTATGTTATGTGTAATGAGCTACTATGTAATGAAGAATGACTATTATCTCACAGTTCTTTATATGTACTAGTGTTACTTCTATTACAAATCCTTATTCTGTACTATACTTGCTTGCTAACAATAGAACTATATTGTTAAATGATATTTTAGCAATCTATATATTTTTTTAATATGGACAAAGACAAAGTATACTAACCAGGTTAACTGCATGGCAGATCATTTGTCTTGCCAGGTAAAGACACAGCCTAAATATTTCATGCCTTGATTCTGATTTATGACTTTTATGATTTAAAACAACCTCCCAAATCATCTTAACTTTTACTTCTCTTTAAGGAGAATGTCCAAATGCTTTTAAAAATAGTAAACTGCTTTTCCTACCACTGATGCTTCCTTTCTTCCATGGCACTTTTAAACACACGGATCAACATAATGTCATGTAGTAAAGCAGAAAATTATTAACTATAATAATGACTCTAGGACTTGATCCATCTTTTAGTTAAAGTTTTCATAGAGCTTGACATGATAACTATAAACTGTGGTTATTAAATCATCCAATAATTAACCTGAGGTCGTGAAGTAGCCAAAAAGGATCATTCCTTTCACCTCCACTCTGCCATCATCCTGGATAATGTGTTAAGGGTTGTTGTGACTAGGAATTATGGAAGAATAGAAACTTAGATGTTTATTAATGATCCAAGTAATAGTAGACTTGTACAAGGGTTGGGTAAGGTGAGACACTAATATGGATGGAATTATGCAAATTACCGTGTTTGCCTCTTTGCTTTAATGACGGTAAACTTAAAGTCAATTTAGGTGACCAAATGTAGTAATCAGCTTATTGTAATTGATTGCCAGTTTCTTTTCTTCTTTCTTCCACAGTTTGAGGTCTGGTACTGCAAGGCCCCCTTCATTTCCATTTCTCTCCTACTCACCCCCATTATTTCCCTTTGGAGATTCTAGACCTTTTGTTCCTCCAGATGAATTTTGTTATTCTTTTTTTTAAATTTTAGACTCAAACACCAGAACTCAAATACAGAATAAAGAAAATAAAATGAAACATATCATAAATTTAAATATTGAAACTTAAATAAAAAGTAAGAAAAGAAAAAAAGCATGTCATGTGCACAGCAGAACATAAAAGAGGATTCAAAATATAAAGCAATAAATTTTCATTTCAAGAAAGCCCATATGATAAATATTACACATTGTAGTGAGAGCTGTCCATCTTTTCTTTGCTTCCTTGTAAGTTTTCTTTTGTTCTCGGCTGTGTATTTTATATTCTTTTTTTTCTAGCTCTAAAAAATAATCTTTTGGCAGTTTGATTGGTATGGCACTAAATAAATAAAGTTAGCTAATATTGTCATTTTTATTATATTGCCTTGACTTACCCTTGAGCAATTAATATTTAAAAGTAATTTTTTTCTACCTGCTGGGTTGTTTTGTTAATATATAGAAATGCTGATGATTTATGTAGGCTTATTTTATATCCTGCTACTTTGCTGAAGTTAATGTTTCCATTAATTTTTAGTTGACTATGGTCCTCTAAGTCAATCCACAAAAAGTAATAATTTCGTTTCCTTTTTGCCTTTGTTTATTCTTTCAATTTCTTTTTCTTATCATATTGCTATAGCTAGCATTTCCAGTACTATATCAGACAGTGATCTCTATTTCATTATAGGTTCTGTTTTCTTTTTATCCTTAACTCTTGCATTTAGTATTAAGTTTCATTTGTTAAGCTGCCTCACATCTTTTTTGGGAGAATTCAGGGGTATAAGTCTTAAGTGACTAAATCTAATATAACTACCACAGTCATTTCTAGGGTGATAAAAAGGTAAAATGTTTAAAATACATTTTCTTTTCATGTTTAATATGTGATGTTGTTTGTCCTTCCCATTATATCCAGGGCCTTCTCCAGTTGTCCTGATCCAAGTCTTGCCACTGGACCCAGATGACTCTGGATGAGAAAGTGAGGCTGGTGACTTTGCACAGCCCTTCAATCCAATTCACTTGTAAGTCATGGTGTCACCATCCTAATATCATGTTCCTCTTCAACAATGAAGGATGAACAACATGCAATGAAAATGGGAGTTCAGTTTCTACAGCAAACCTTGTGTACAGTCACCAGAGAAAGTGTTCAAGGACAGTTATTTCATAAGCATGAGATTGGACTCCAGGAAACTGTGGATTTAATTTTTGTGGATATTTTCTCCAGGGATGCAGATGGTAACAAATCCTTGCCTTTCAGCCTTATGTGATTCTCATTCATCCATATCAATTAAGATGGGGTCCATCAACATGCTGGGAGGGTCTTTATTCTCTTCACATTAATGACGTCCATTGACTATTCTTTGCTTTCATTATGTGACTGGGTGATCATATTTTTCAAGCATGCTTCTCTGATAACATCTTTCACACAACTTGTCCCATCTAATTCCTCATCTTATGATGTGTTACAACATTTTCACACCCATTATGCACCTCTCCATTGCTTTTTGGGTAATCTTCAACTTTCATTGTTTGAAGTTCTTTGGATACTGTAGTATTCCATGGCTTGTGGCCATACAATCTCAGTGGAGGAATACTTGTCAAAAAGATGGACCTTTGTTTCAGGGAGAAACTCTGGTCACCAAAAGAATTGTGCAATTTCTGCACAGTAATAAGGTGGACAAAATTGTTCACTGGTCAGAGCCTAAAGGGACCTTAGCAAACATTTGATCCAACTTCCTCATTTTCCAGATAAGGAAATTGAGGCCTAGAGAGGTTAAATAAGCTCTTAAGACCACACGGTTAGAAAAGTGTAGTGCTAGGCCTAGAATCCCAGTCTTCTCAGAGTCAAATGTTCTTTCCACTATACTGCGTGGCGAAATTAAGATAAAATTGTTCTGCAGACTAATCAAAGACAGGAACATGGCATGTGTTAATTACACTAGCATGGAAAAGCATAAAAGTTTAGGCAGAGGAAAACTTGATTAAATCATAAAACTTTACTTTTATAGTAACTCAGGATGAAGAGTTCATTTTTTGTGTTTAAATCAAGAGGAAATAGGACAGTTAGGAGTCAGGTTGCTTTCAGACCTTTGTTGCTTCCACTTTTCTCTGCCCTCTTCAGGGAAAATGTATAAAGGCCGTGGTACAGGACATCTTCACCTCCTCCCTTTCCTACTACTATCCCTGGAAAAGGAAGTCCAAAAGAGAATCTAGTTTCCTTAGGTTATATTTTAAAAACTTGTACCATAAGCTCTCATTTATAATAAAAGGAAAGAAAACAATGAAAACAATGGATATGGCAGAAGTATATCCTATGGCAAATAAAGTGGACTTTATGATGAAGATGACTTGGAAAATTGCCTAAGTTATGAATGAAAATGAAAGCAGATAAAATGAATTTATATTTAAACATAATCTCAAGTCCTCTTGTATTAAACTAGACACACTAATATAACTGAACATTCATGAATTTCCTTAAAAGTCAGGTGTTTTTACCCCAGTGTACATAAATTAGTTTTGAAGGTCCTTTGCCAAGGGGCTGAATCTACTTCTTTCACTTTTAAACCTGCCATTTCCCCACTTAAATTTGCTGTCGGTAGGCTGGTCTATTCACTTTCCTCTTTGCCCATGCCATTCTTTCCATCTTGAATACCTTACCTATTACTCTCTGTCGGTTGGCTCCTATCCATCCTTCAAAATTCATTTTAAGACCCATTTTTTTCTGAAACCTGACCACTCCAATCTTGCCATGGTTGTCCTATTTTTCATTAGCCAGGGCTTTATTTTAGCTGCTGTGACCCACCTCGCAGGTCAAAGGTATCTAAGTGACACAGTGGATAGAGTTCTGGTCCTGGAGTGAGGAAGACCTGAATTCAAATCCAATCTTCATACACTTACTAGCTTTGTGACCCTGAGCAAGATGCCACCTCAGTTTCCTCAACTGTAAAATGAAGATCAGAATAGTACCTATCTCCCAGGGTTGTTGTGAAGATCAAATGAAATATTTGTATAGTGCTTAGTCCAGTGTCTGGCACATACATCAAAACTGCTATTTGAAAAAATCCAATCAAGTGGTACTTATGCTTTAATTGTTGATATAAGTTCATAACAATACTTTCATAACAATATTTTCAAATTAATAATTGCCTTATCCCTTAATGAATGTTTGCTTCCATGTCCCCTTTCAAAATGCTGATGATATATGAATTTCTACCTGCAGAAGTGAGACTAAGTGACAGCTTAAGCCAGTATTATTATTATTGCTGTTATTATTATTTCTATTATCACTTATTTCTGTGGAATCTGTAAGTAGAACCCCTATTTGGGGAGAATTCTTTCCACAGTAGAAGAAACACTCATGTTACATTTATATATTTATATGATAACCTTTTTCTTTGCATGTGAAGTTAGTAGCTTTCTTTGAAGCATAGATGCTTGTTGCCTCATAAATTGACTTGTAAAAAGTGCAACAGGTTATTTTTTTTTTTAATTTCTTCAAGGAGTTTTGCATTATGCCATCCCCTACTCCCAATCAGTGTGGTCCATAGGGTATGCAAGGCCCTGGGCATTTTTTTTTTTTTGCAGAGTCCTTATCTGCATAAATAATTTGATTAAAAATGTATTACACAATTAATGGCCCATGTGAGTTATACCAATTTATCGATGAAGATTTAGAATAATTAGCTTCCAGCATACACCTTATCATACAAAGCACTGTGATTTACAACACTGAACTGTACAAAGCCAAAATGATTATCTAAATTTGGGTTTCTATTGTAGTTCATGCAACTACTCTCATTAAAATTCCATACACTGCAATGCAAGATATTACAGGAAAATGGTTTCTCTATGCCAGCTCACCTCTTTCCTATGCTATTTGTCATCCCTTTAACATGCCACAAATGTCTGTACTTCATTTTCAGAAAGTATTTTCAACACCATTAGATAGTTGATAGCTGGAAGTTAGAACGCATCAAAAAACCCTGCACCACTCCTCAATAATACGCATTCCAAGAAAAACTGAAAACGTTGCTCTTTTTTTTGTAATAGTATGTGTCAAAGAATAAAACACAGTATGCAAAAACTTTATCCTAGGCCAGAATGCAATTTGAGAATTTTGTGTGGAAAAAGGTCCTTTAGAAGGTATTAAATTAAGTTATATTAATTATATATAATATATAACATTGTATGCTATATTAACTATATATTATACTATACTACATACTATATTATATCAATTATATATTATATTAATACATAATGTAAATTAAATTATATTCATTTTCACAAAACAGGTCATTTTAAAGGTAACTTTTGTTGTGTCTTACATTAAAGTTCAAATCATTATTTTTAATATCACTTGAGTTAGCAGTACAATAAACCAGAGAATGGGATATTGATATTGTCTTTATATTTCATAATGCCCTATTTTTGAAAGCTCAGATATAATAACCATTATTAAAATTAAAATATAAGCAATTCATATTAAATATAAACATACATCAAAATTATTATTTGAAAAAATGAAATTAAGTAGAACTTATGCTTTAATTGTTGATATAAATTGATAAGAATATTTTCATATTAAAAATTACACTATCCCTTGCTTTTTGGCACTATTGTTTGCAATGGTTTGAATGCACATTAACACGAAAAGTTCAAAACTAAAATATTCCAGTCAATAATCCAACTATCCAGGCTCCAACTTAATGTCATATAACAGAAGACACTGTCCTACAGCACATGTGCACCTTAATGACAACTGTTAAATCTGCCCCTTCTTTAGACAGGAGATTTTAAAATTTAAGTTTGTTACAACTATAATCCTAGCATTAACGAATAGGATATATTCTAAAACAAACATAAAGAAATAGTGACTTATTTTGTAAATTATTAATAATTTAGGTAAAATACCAGGATTTTTAAGCAGCCAATGTGAGACTATTAGAAATTCTAAAAAGCAAACAGAATATCCAAAGCAGTTGCCTAATCAGAACATAGAGAGTATGTTACTAATGTTGTGGTTGTTCAGTCATATCTGACTCTTTATGACTCCCATTTGGGGTTTTCTTGGCAAAGACATTAGAGTTGTTGTCCTTTCCTTCTCCTGCTCATTTTACAGATGAGGAAACTGAGTCAAACAGAGTTAAATGACTTGCCCAGGGTCATACAGCTAATAAATGGTATGCTACTAATATAAATAACTAAAAATTAAAATGATCAAACTGCAAAGTGACACATGACATCCCATTTCCTTTCTCTGTGTTTTTGAATAAACTGTCCTCTATGCTTGGTATTCTCTACCTCCTAATCACTGCCTCTTGAACCTTTAGTACCCTTCAGTTCTCAGCCTGAGAGCCACCCTCTTCAAGAGGCCTTTCCTGTATCTAGTTGTTAACCCCGCTCCAAATTACTGTATATTTATTTTGCATATAACCTGTATGTACTCTGTGAGCACATTACCTTTCCCGGGTAAATTGTAAGCTCTTGGAGGACAGGGACTGTCTCAATGTATCTTCAATGTAACACAAAACCCAACGCATCACAGGCTCTTGATACATGTTTGTTGAAGAGGTTCTACAAAAATAAAGATGCAATGCCTGCCCTCATGAAGCTTACATGTTATGACATGTACACAAACAACTCTAATGCAGAGTAGGTTAGCTCAAGAAAAATTTAACTAGGAGAATGAGGGAAGAGGTTGCCGTTAAGGTGAACCTTGAGTCAAAAGAAGGCTTTTGACAGACTTGAGATGAAGAGAGAGCGCATGTAGAAGGCTGAGGGACAGATTGTACAAACGAACAGAGGCAGGAGACAGCAGATGGAGTTTGGAGAATAGTTCCTAGTTCTGATGGGCTGGAATATAATTGTATAAAACGAGTTTGTTATGCAAACAAAATGCAATAATAGCAATGCACAATTTCAAGTGAAGTATGGAATGAAATAGTGTCACCAAAGAAACCATATAAAAACCAGCAAAAATGATAAGGCAGTGTGGCAGAGTAAATAGAAAGCTGGCCTTGGGAGAAGAAGACCTGGGTTTCCAGTCCTTCCTCTGACATACAGAGGCTGTGTGACCCTGGGCACATGACTTAACCTTTCAGTGTACTAGATAACTAAATTCATTAACTGCAGAGAAGATGCAGGTCTGCATTGACACAGAGAATTTCCTCACCTTAAAGTTATCTATGCCAATGAACTCACAGGTTCAATCCCTATCCTAAAAGTGATTATTCTGATCAACACAAAAGTGTTCACTGACTTATGACCTGTTATTGATTGTTGTCTTGTGATCTTCAAATAGCTACAAAAATCCACATGCTTTTCTAATTACATAAATCAAATTAACTGAATAATTCTTAAAACAATTATTAATTATGACTGCCTTCTCTGACAAGATATAATTTTAAAAAATAATATTTAATTTAGTATTTAATCACACTGTTCTCATTCTCAAATGAGATAATATTTGTAAAGTGCTCAGTACAGTGCTTGATACACAATAGACACTCAATAAATTAATATCAATTTATGTTAAAAATCAATATTTTAGAGCAAAAAACGGTTTTGTAATGTTAATAAAGAAAACATTTTAAAATTGTTTATTTTACCTTTATCTCCTTTTAATATCTATTTTTGTATATGTTGTATAATGTAATATAGTAAGGAGTACATGCATGTAACTTAAAAATAAACACTTTTTTTTTTTTCTGATAGGAATGCACTGTCAAAAACAGTTTAGAGAACACTGGCCTAAGGCACTGAGAGTTTAAGTGACTTCCCCTTGGTCATACAGCTCACATGAGTCAGGGGACACCAGCTGCCTTTCAGCAGCTCCTTAAGATGAGCTGAGATTTGCCACTTTGGTAGATTATACCTACTACTTCTGGTCCTCCTTACCCCCTGCCCACAGCAACAGAGAAAAAAAAAAGTGTGTTTCCAAATACTATTTCTGAGATTTCAAAGATAGTAATGTCTAGTCTAGTTAACTTAACCTTTCTCATCCTCAATTTTCTCACTCGTAAAATGGGGATAATAATAGTACTTACCTTCCCACCAGGAGACACTCTAGAGACAACTCAAAGGTTTCCTTTCCTTCTCTTTAATAATTTTTTTTGGACCTATGATGAAAGGGTCCTCCAGAGCTTGGGGCCTTCCAAGGTGCAGGTCCCAGGAAAGGGGCTTCATCTGCCAGGGCCTAAGGGTGGTAGTATTCTCAATAATGACAACTTCGGTCAAGATAATTCTCTAGGTATTTATTAGTATCCAAACTTAGCAGACTACCCATTCTGAGATAATTGCCACCTATTCAAGTTATCAGGCAGCTAGGTGGTGCAGTGAATAGAGTGCTGGACCTGGAGTCAAGAAGACCTGAGTTCAAATCTGACCTCAGATACTAGCTATGTGACCCTGGGCAAGTCATTTAACTCTGTTTGCCTCAGTTTCCTCATCTGCAAAATGAGCTGGAGAAGGAAATGGCAAACCACTCCAGTATCTTTGCCAAGAAAACCCCAAATGGAGTCACAAAGAGTTGGACAAGACTGAAAAGACTAAACAACATCTAGATGGAGCAGTGGATAGAGCGCTTGCCCTGGCTTCGAGAAGACTCCTCTTCATGAGTTCAAATTTGGCCTTGGACACTTACCAGCTGTGTGACCCTGGGCAAGTCACTTAACCCTGTTTGCCTCAGTTTCCTCATTTGTAAAGCTGGAAAAGGAAATAGCAAACCACTTCAATATATTTGCCGAGAAAACCCCAAATGGGGTCACGAAGAGTTGGACGTGACTGAACAACAACAATTTAAGTTATCAATTTTCTATCATTTTTAGGTTAATTATGAGAACCAACACATCTTTGGTTTGCCACCAGACAACAGGTGCCTACATCTAAGGCCACTGATGATTTTGACTATGTGTCAAGGTTGAGTTGCCTCAAAGATCAGTGATGGTACGATGAGTGTGCAAAAGACCATCTATAAGCCCAGGCTCCAGACATTCTCAAATGTTCAAGGACACCTTAAGAGCAGGGGTCTTACTGACTGGCCCATCATCAGAAGCAGACCTTTTCCCTCTGCTATGAGCAGGAGCAATCTAGCTTCAAATTGCATTGCTGCTGAAGGTTCGTCCTTTCACCTTCACCAAGATAATGATGCGTGTATCAGAGTGGAGAAGGCTGGCATAGGAACAGAAACATTGTAAACCGGAAGGAGTGCAAGTCTCATTCTGGAAGTATCCACTGAGGGGTTCATAGCAACTTTTGCAATCCTAATTCATTCAAGATCCAGGTGGCTGTAATTTTCAGCTGACTATAACTTGCAATCCCTTGTATCATCCCATACTGTGATTGTGCTTTGGGTTTTGCCTTCACCTTTTAGTGGTGACAAAGTAATGCTTACCACATAACTATTCATTTGAAGAACATTTGCTTCTAAATATTGAGGAGTGGACAGGAGAACCTGATCACTCCTCTGAACCTTGGAATTAGACTCACAAATCTAGAATATCTGTTGATGAGGATGGAATAGTTTTATAGCAATTTACCTACTCAAAACGTGGTTAAAGATGGCCCAGATTCATAATGGGAGTTCTTTTCTTGATTCTAAATTGATATGTCAATTATTTAGTATCTTTTAAGGAGCTTGTTGCTTATTTTCCATAAAGGTGGTCATGAACAGGCATATTTCTCTAAAAAATGACCCTCAGTAACTTATAAATGTTGTGCAGGGTCTACTATACCCACAAGCCCCAACCTCTCTATAAGCTGTGTGAGTTGGTCTGATTAGAATCCTGCCTCCTCATAAGAGATGGTCACCGTTATTAGAGAAAAAAATCTGTCACCTCTCAAATAGAACAGTAACGTGGGTCTGTTTGGAGGTGAAAATATTGTTTTGGCAAGATTAATTTCTTGATTAGTTTTTGTAGAGATCATAAATTGAGGGACTGCTAAGCTCTGACATGACCTCACATTTGGAAATCTTGTGATCACTCTAAGTGTGTGTGTGTGTGTGATATCTTTTTTAATAGTACCTTCCTTCCAGAGATGTTGTGAGCGGTAAATGAGATAATATTTATAAAGTATTTAACACATGCCTGGCACATAGTAGGTGCTATATAAATGCTAGCTATTATATATATATATGTGCATACACACATATGTATATATATGTGTATACATAGATATATGTTTATATATTTGCATTTAATTAATGTATATACAGAACAAATATAAAGAGAATAATTACAAGCTAATTAGAGAGAGAGAGCACTAGTATTTGAGGGTATCATGAAAGGCTTAATGTTGAAAGAGGTTCTTGAGCTGTATCTCAAAAGAAGGGAGGTGTTCTTTTAGGCAGAGGCAAAGAGAAGAGTGCCTTCCAAGCATGCTGGATGGCCATTGCAAAGGCCCAAATAAGGGACATGGAGTATCTGGGTGTGAAGAACAGGAAGCAGACCAGTGGAAGTAATGTCTGATGAGTCTGGAAAGATGGGCTGTGAAGGCTGTGAAGAGCTTAAAAAGTTAAACTGAGGAGTTTATATTTGATCCCAGAGGCAATAGGGAACCATTTGAGCTTATTAAGTAGAGAAGTGACATGGTGAGATCCGTACTTAAGTTAAGTCATTTTGGCAGTATTGTGGAGGATGGACAAAAATGGTGAAAGACTTGAGACAGGAAGCTCCAGGAGGAGGCTGTTGCAATAATCTAAGTGCGAGATGACGAGGGCTTGAACCAAGGTGGTAGCTGTGGGAGTAGAGAAAATTGGTTGAATTGGGAGAGGTATTGTGAAAGTAGAATCAGCAAGTTTTGGCAACTGGTTGGATGTATGGTGTGAGGAAGAATGAAAAGTCAAGGATGATGCTAAAGTTATGAACCTGGGAAACTAGAAGGAGGGTGGTGCCTTTGGCAGAAAGAGACAAGGACATTCAGAAGATAGATAGGTTTTAGGAGAAAAGGTGAAGATAATGAGTTCTGTTTTAAGTATGCTGAATTTGAGAAATACCTAGTATATCTAATTTGAAATGTCCAATAGGCAATAGGTAACTGGTGATGAGGGACTGAAACTCAGAAGAGAGACTAGGACTGGATGTATAGATCTGTGAATCATCTGTATAGAAATGATAGTTAAACTCATGGGAGCTCATGAGATTATTAAGAAAGAGTGTAGGGGCAGCTAGGTGGTGCAGTGGATAGAGTAGATAGAGTACCGACTCTGGAGTCAGGAGGAACCGAGTTCAAATCTGGCCTCAAAGACATATTAGCTGTGTGACCCTGGGAAAGTCACTTAACCCTGATTGCTTCAAAAAAAAAAGAGTGTACACAGAGAAGATTATGGGATCCAGGACAGAGTCTTGGGTAATATCCACAGTTAGAAGGCATGATATGAATGATGAACTAGTAAAGGAGACTTAGAAAGAGTAGTTAGATAGGTAGGAGGAAGCCTTTGTTCCTGGCCGGATGTGTTGTCTCCACTGCTCCAACATGCCTGATGACATGACCAATGCAGGGGGGGCAGGGAGGCGAGAGAAGTACCTTTCATACCCTCTCTATTCCCTCTGCTTCCTTCTGATAGGGGTAAAGGGATCTTTCTCCACAAAGCACTGCTGAGTCTGGACTAAATGGCTTGCTGTTTTTCTATATAAGTGAAAGGATCTCATACAAGTGATTCTGTCAGCCAATCATAAGATGTTTCTTGTGTGATGTTGGTTGTCCTCATTTAATGGCCAAGGTCTCATAATCATCTCAAGTTGATTAAAGATCTATTCACATATCATTTTGGGTCTGTAGTAAAATTCCTTGACATCTACTTTATATCTTGTCATGGAGAACTCCTTTCCTTACAATGGTTACATTTATTTTGTAATTACAGTGGTCATCTCCTTTCCTTAGAGTAGTTACATTCTAAGCCTTCTGTGCTTACATTAAATGAAGTGAGAGGATAAAACCCTCCCTTACAATGAGAAAGGAGTGTGATCTTTAACACCTCCCAACTTCATGTATCCTTTTTCTTTATTTCCTTCGGTGGTCCCATCATGATATGATCTCTCATATGGTCTTCCTTCTGCTGATCCCTCTAGCCATCATCAGGTTTAATGATCCACCCTTTTAGGCCAAACCCAATAATAGACTTCATGATCATTGGACCCACAGGTATAACTTTAGAACTTCAATTATGAATTAAGGGGATGGACGCAGATTGAATTCTGGGACCTGAGTAAAACTTACTGCTAGATCCCTAATTAGACCACTTTGGGCGGGTTCCTGTTTGCCCATGATTAAGGGTTCAATGATGAGTTAGAAGTTTCATTTAAATAGAATATCTAAATAAACCTATTTTAGAAAAAGAAATTGAACTGGCCATAAATGAGCTTCCTAAGAAAAAAGCATCAGGACCAGATGGATTTATAAGTGAATTTTACCAAATATTTAAAGATCATCTAATTGCAATGTTAAATAAATTATTTGTAATAATAGGCAAAGAAGGAATCCTACCAAAATCCTTTAATGAAATAAATAGGGTGTTGATACCTAAACCAGGAAGACCAAAAACAAAGAAAGAAAATTAGAGACCAGTTTCACTAATGAATATAGATACAAAAATCCTAAATAAAATACTGGTTAAGAGACTTCAACAATATATCACAAAGATTGTATATTGTGACCAAATGGGAATTATACTAGAAATTCAGAGATGGTTTTACATAAGGAAAACTATTAACATAATTGATTATATCAATGACTAACAAAAATCATGATTATATCAATAGATATAGAAATACAACACTCATTCTTATTAAAAACATTTGAAAGCATAAGAATAAATAGATTTTTCCTTAAAATTATAAACATCCATCTGAAACCATCAGCAAACATTATGTATAACAAGGATAAGCTAGAAGCCTTCCTAATAAAATCAGAAGTAAAACAAAATATTATTCAATATTGTACTAGCAATGCTAGTAATAGCAATAGGAGAGGAAAAAGAAGGTCAAGAATCCCAAAGGAAGTAATGAAAAAAAAAATGTAAAGGAAGGAAGTCTAGCCATACCAGATCTTGAACTGTACTGTAAGGTGCTAATTATCAAAATTATCTGGTACTGGCTAAGAAATAAGTGGTGGATCAGTGGAATAGATCAGATATGTAATACACAGTAGTAAATGATTATAGTAACCTTGTGTTTGATAAATGTAAAGATGTAAGCTTTCAGGATAAGAATTTACTGTTTGGTAAAAATTGTTGGGAAAACTGGAAAGTAGTCTGGCAGAAAGTAGATATAGACTATTGTCTTACATCATTTACCAAAATAAGGTCAAAATGAGTATCATAAGTAAATTAGAACATGTAACATATTACTTCTCAGATTTATGGAGAGAAGATTTGTTGAAAAAACAAGAGATAGAGAGCATTGTGAGATGTAAAATGGATAATTTTGATTACATTACATTAAAAAGGTTTTGTACAAATAAAACTAATGTAGCCAAGATTAAAAGGAAAGCACAAAAATTGGGGGGAGGGGGAGTTACAGACAGTTTCTCAGATAAAGGCCTTATATGTCAAGTATATAGAGAACTTTGTCAAATTTATAAGAATATTAGTCATTCCCCAATTGATAAATGGTCAAAGGTTTATGAAGAGGTAGTTTTCAGACTGTAAAGTGTAAGAAATTATGTTTCCACAAATGTAGAGGAAGTGGTCTTAAAGTCAACTATAAGTGTGAAAGGAGTGGTTTTACTCAGAATTGTTTTCAATAAAAATACTCAGAATAAAAATGCTGAAAGGCAGGACAAAAGTTACAAATTGCCCAAACTGGGCAAGTGCTTAATAAGCTTATGCATATTAACTTCTCTTCCCTGGGGGGAGGATTAACACAATTCTAGGCACAATGTTGTATGTAGAAGGAGGAAAGAACATATTAAGGAGTAATATGAAGTAGGTGTTCCAGGAAGTTGTACACCTTGAAGTATCCAGCCAATGGAGAAACAAGGGAGGGACCTTGACTTTTGGGACAGGAATATAAATGCTTGCTCTCCCTTCTGTAGGGTGTGTCTGCTTCTAGCAGCACACTCGCTTCTTGCAAGAATGAGTAACAAATGAGCTTGCCTCTTTTACCTCGGGAGTCTTTATTTTTCCCATAGAAGTTATTCCTAACAAGATGAAGAAATCAAAGCTATCTAAAGTCATATGAAAAAATTCTCTAAATCATTATTGATTAGAGAAATGCAAATTAAAACAACATTGAGATATCCTCTCACACCTGTCAGATTGACTAAAATCATAGAAGGGGAAAGTGACAAATGTTGGAAGGAATGTGGAAAAATTGGGACACTAATACACCGCTGATGGAACTGTGATCTGATCCAACCATTCTGGAAGGTAATCTAGAATTATGCCGAAACAGTTATAAAACTGTGTGTACCCTTTGATCCAGCAAAATCACTATTATGTTTGTTTTCCATGGTGATCAAGGAAAAAGGAAAAGAACCTATATGTTCTAAAATATTTGTAACAACTTTCTTTGTAGTGGCAAAGAATTGGTAATTGAGGGGATGTCCATCAACTGGGGAATGGCTGAACAAATTGTGATCAATTATTGTGATAAAATACTACTGTGCTGGAAGAAATGATGAGCAGGTTGATTTTAGGAAAACATGGAAAGACTTGCACAAAATAATGAAGAATGAAGTGAGCAGAACCAGGAGAATGTTGCATAAAGTAACAGCAATACTGTTCAAAGAGTAACTGTGAATGACTAAGCTATTCTGAGTTATATGAATATTCAAATCAGCTACCAAGGACCTATGAAAGAAGATGTTATCCACCTCCAGAGAAAGAACTGATATATGGCACTATGTATTGTATAGTTTCACATATATGTCTGTGTCAGATGTTGCTCCTTTGGTGTGGAATTGGGAAAGAAGAAGGGAAACAGCTTAGAGCTCAAATGTAATCAAAAAAAATTTTTTTAAAGAATGCAAAAAAAAAAGTGTTACTTAAGTCTATAAGAAATATCTGGGACTCTGAAGCCCTCCAAACTCCCCTCCAAACAACTAGAAAACCACCTTAGAATTGATCTAGGAGCAGGGAAGCAGCTTACCAGCACAGCAGGAAAGACTGTGTCACTGGGGTGGGAGGGGATCAGGTCTAAGAGCAGCAGCAGCAGCAGCCAGCCAGGCTCACAGCAGGGAGCCTGCAGCAAGGCTTCAAGCCTGGGGCAATCCAGCAGCAAGGCCCCACCCTCCTGCAAACCAGCAGACTCCTAGGCAAGTGAGCAGTCTGTGTAGCACAGCAAGGCCCCACCCACAGGACAAGCCACCAGCAAGGCCTTCCCCCCATTGCTGACCAGTAGCGAAGCCCTGTCCCAGGGCTGACCAACAGGGAGACCCCACCCCTGGGGCCTGTCTGCAGAGACCCTGCAATAATATCCCTCCTTCAGAGACAGCCACCAGAAAAACTTTGCTACAATAGCAACTCAGCAGAAAGATCCCACTCCTGGGGCAGGCCTGCAGCAAAAGCCCACACACAGAGAAGGCCAACAGGGAGGCCCTACCCCTCAGTACAAGCCAGTGAAAACTAGAAGCTAAGCCCTGAAGCCCAGTGAAAACCTGCTGTAAGACCCTGAGCCTGGGCACAAAAAACTTGGGACAGTGTAAGACCAGAGCCCATCTCTCACATAAAAACAGCAAGTCATCAAAAAGGCAGAAAAAATGAGCAGTAAACAAAAAAAGAACTTAACAATAGAAAATTATTTTGGTGATAGGGAGGATCAAGGCATAAACTTAGAAGGTGACAATAGTGTCAAATGGCTACATGTGAAGCCTCAAAGAAAAATGTCATTTGGTCTCAGACCCAAAAAGAATTTCTGGAAGAGTTTAAAAAGATTTTAAAAAGCAAATTACAGAAGCAGAAGAAAAATTGAAAAAAGAAATGAGTGCAATGCAAGACAACCATAAAAAAAAGAGTCGATAGCATGAGAAAAAATATACAAAAATTTACCAAGGAAAAAACTCCCTAAAAAATAGAATTGGGCAAATGGAAAAGGAAGTATGAAAGCTCACTGAACAAAATAATTCCTTAAAAATTAGAAATGAGCAAGTGGAAGCTCTAGGAGACATCAAGATAAGATAAAACAAAATCAAAAAAGTAAAAAAAAAAAAGAAGAAAATGTGAAATTTCTTATTGGAAAATCAATTGACCCAGAAAATACATGTGGGAGAGATAATATAAGAATGATTGGACTACCTGAAAGCCATGATTAAAAAAAATCTGGGCAACATCTTTCAAGAAATTATCAAAGAAAAGTGCTCTGATATATTAGAACCAGAGGGCAAAATAGAAATTGAAAGGATCATCACCTGAAACAAATTCCAACTCCTTGGAACATCACAGCCAAATTCCAGAGCTCACAGATCAAGAAGAAAAAACTGCAAGTGGCCAAAAAGAAACAATTCAAATATTGTGAAGCAATAGTCGGAATTAACAGGATTTGGCAGCTTCCACGTGAAAGAACCAGAGTTCTTGGAATATGATATACTAGAAAGCAAAAGAGTTAAGATTACAACCAAGAATCACCTACTTAGCAAAATTGAATATAATCTTTCAGGGGGAAAAATGGATATTTAACAAAATAGAAGACTTTTAAGCATTCCTAATTGAAAGACCAGAGATGAATAAAAAATTTGATCTTCAAATACAAGACTCAAGGGAAACATAAAAAGATAAAAAATAAACAAGAAAGAAAAAATATAAGAAATTCAATAAGGTTAAACTATTTATATTTCTATATAGCAAGATAATATTTAGCAATGTAATAATGGCAAGTAATTCTCAAGAACTTTATTACTATAAGAGCAATTAAAAGTAGTATACACAGATAGAAGATGTATATATAAGGTGACTTTGATGGGATGATACCCCAAAAAACAAAATAAAGGGATGAGAAAGAAAATTGCCCTGGAAGAAGAAAGAAATGGGAGATTGAATGTGGTAAATTATCCCACATAAAAGAGGCATGAAAGAGATATTACTATGGAGAGGAAGATGGGAGGATGGGAGGATGGGAAGATGGGAAAAGCTCAAACCTTACTCTCATCAAAATTGGCTCAAAGTGGGAATAACATACAAATTCAGTTGGATATAGTTGGATACTCTGTAAGGAAGTAAAAGGGGATAGAGATAATAACAGGGGGAGGAGGAACTGATGGAGAGGGCAGATTGGGGAAGTTGGTGATCAGAAGTTAAATGCTTGCAAGGAGGGAAAGGTCACATGTAAGAGGGAGAGGGATAAACAAGGCAAAAGTAGCATGGAGGGAAATACAAAGTTAGTTATCATAACTGTAAATATGAATAGGGTGAACTCACCTATAAAACAGAAGTGGTTAGAAGAATGGATTAAAAACCAGAATCCTACAACATGTTGTTTACAAAGCAAAGAGATACACACAGGGTAAAGGTAAGGGGCTGGAGCAGAATTTATTATGTCTCAGCTGAAGCATAGAAAGTAGGGGTAGCCATCATAATCTCAAACAAACAAAAGCAAAAATAGATCCAATTAAAAGAATTAAGGAAGGAAACTATATCTTGCTGTAAAATACCATAAACAATGAAGTCAACACTAAATATATATGTACCAAATGGTATAGCATTTAAATTTTTGAAGAAGTTGAATGAGTTACAGGAGGAAATAGACAATAAAACTATACAAGTGGGGGACCTCAATTTTCCCCTCTCAAAACTAGATAAATCTAACCAAAAAATTAACAAGAAAGAAATAAAGGAGGTGAATAAAATTCTGGAAAAGTTAGATATGATGGATATTTGGAGATAATTGAATGAGAATAGAAAGGAATATACCTTTTTTTCAGCTGTACATGGCACCTTCACAAAAATTGACCATGTATTAGGACATAAAAACCTTCCAACCAAATGTAAAGAAACAGAAATAGTAAATGCATCCTTTTCAGATCATAATGCAATAAAAATTA
This sequence comes from Vombatus ursinus, assembly GCF_900497805.2. Classification (NCBI taxonomy): domain Eukaryota; kingdom Metazoa; phylum Chordata; class Mammalia; order Diprotodontia; family Vombatidae; genus Vombatus; species Vombatus ursinus. Next base: position 10,802,612 of record NW_020954587.1, on the reverse strand, counting down.
TATTCAATAATGGACAAAGGAAAGAGATTAAAAATATATTGGAAATTAAATAATCTAATCCTTTTTTTTGGTTTGTTTTTTGGCTAAGCAATGGGGTTAAGTGACTTTCCCAGGGTCTCACAGCTAGTAAGTGTCAAATGTCTGAGGCTGAATTTGAACCCAGGTCCTCCTGACTCAAGGGCCAGTGCTCTATTCACTGTGCCACCTAGTTGACCCTAAATAATCTAATCCTAAAAAAATAAGTGGGCCAAAGAACAAATCATAGAAATAATCAACAATTTCATTAACAAAAATGACAATGATGAGACAACCTACCAAAATTTATGGAATGCAGCAAAAGTGGTACTTAGGGGAAATTTTATATCTCTAATTGCTTACGTCAATAAAATAGAGAAAAAGCAGATCAATGAATTGAGCATGCAACTAAAAAAACTAGAAAAAGAGCAAATTAAAATTAAACACCAAGTTGGAAATCCTGAAAATCAAAAGAAAGATTAATAAAATTGAAAGTAAGAAAACCGTTGAACTAATAAATAAAACTAGAAGCTGATTTTAGGAAAAAACTAATAAAATAGATAAACTATTGGTTAATTTGATTTAATAAAGGAAAGAAGAAAACCAAATTACTAGTATCAAAAATGAAAGGAATTAATTCAACACCAATGAAGAGGAAATTAAGACAATTGTTAGGAGCTATTTTGCCCAATTATATGCCAATAAATTTGACAATCTAAATGGATGAATATCTACAAAAATATAAATTACCCAGATTAACAGAAGAAGAAATAAAATACTTAAATAACCCAATCTTAGAAAAAGAATTTGAACATGCCAACAATGAACTTCCTAGGAAAAAAATCCCCAAGATCAGATGGATTCACAAGCAAATTCTACCAAACATTTAAAGAACAATTAATACCAATACTGTATAAACTAGGAAAAATAGACAAAGAAGGAGTCCTACCAAGTTCCTTTTATAACACAAATATGGTGCTGATACCTAAACCAGGAAGAGCCAAAATAGAGAAAGAAAATTATAGACCAATTTCCCTGATGAATGTTGTTGCAAAATTTTTAAAGAAATATCTGACATGGATGGCCTTTTTGGAGACATCACTTAACATTTTTAATTTTGACTATGCCCTCTTGCAACTCTGGAGGGTCATAGAGCTTTTACAACTGATTCATTGCAACTGATTCATTGCTACTTGACATCTAAATAAATACATCGATTATGGCAAAATATGTCTGAGGACACAGTCCACTTTAGGTAACAGGGCCCGGCTGTTTTATAAATTATGTTACGCTGGACCAGGGGTGGTGAACCTGCAGCCTCAAGGCCACATGTGGCCTTCTAGGTTCTTGGGTACGACCTTTTGACTGAATCCAAGTTTTACAGAACAAATCCTTTTATTAAGGAGATTTGTTCTTTGAAGTCAAAGGGCTGCACTTTGCCAGTTACCTTGATCTTTGTTCCCCTGAGGAAATTGTTCTTTCCCTCTCTTTAAAGTCCTCTATATTTCAGGGTGACCCATTTTCCCTTTAAGGCAACATTAGCTATCTGTTCTTGGGCAACCCAAGCTGCTGTCCATAGATGCCAGCATCTAAAATCTCATGGACTTCAGGGCTTTCTAAGGTAGGAATACTATGGTGGTAACCCGCCTTTCTCCACCCAATATTAGTCAAAAACTAGCCTTGAAGGGAACTTCCCTTCCATTTGCCCTCAGGTTTCTCCTTCTCCAGTGATCTGCATTGGTTTCTTGATATTGGTATTTGAAAAGTTTCTATTGACCATAGTTCTACTTCCTTCCTGATGAGCACTTAAAGCCATACTGGAGCTGTTTCAGGAACCATTTCCCTAACCACACTAGAAAGACTAAGCTTCCTGTCCAGGTTAACACTCCTAACTAGCTCCAGGGCACCAAAAGTTATACACCTTGACCACACTCACCAATTTGAGCAAATTTAAGTTCTCATTCCCCTGAACCTAACTTCTTTAAGATCTTGGGAAGGAACAGGTTCTACTCATCCATGTCTTTACCATTGCCTTCTTCTCTGACTGGGATTCATAGTCTTTCATACCTGTCATGGTCCATTAGGTCACTGGCTCTACCTAGACTATTCAGGGCCCTTTGAGTCCGAGATCACACTCATTCCCATTAACTCTTCTAAGTTAATGGGGCAATAAGTGACCATAGAGGCATATGACGTTCAAATAACCAAACTTTTGTCCAGTTCATCCTTAGTCCCCTTGGCTACTACCCTCACCATTGTGGTTATCTCTCCTTAACCCAAATGTATCATTTGTATGGATGTCCTAAGCAGTGGGTCTTCTATTAGATCCCATGTCATTGTTCATCCCACTGTAGCCAAACATGCCAAAAAGAAATTGCCCCTACCTTCCTGGGTGTTGCCATTGCAGAACTCACCCAGTTGAGTGTTATTTTCCCAACTATTTCACAATTTAACCAGCTTATTTGTTTAGTCTTTAAAACAGATGGCTTGTGATATATGGCGATTGTCTGCCAGAAATTTAATTACTAAATCTCTTCTTATCCCAGACATTGTTTTGTTAATTGAAGATGTGGGATTGACCTGTGCTGAGTGCTATGGTAATAACCTCCTGTTTGGTCTCCCTGCCTCAAGCCTTTCCTCACTCCAACCCATGTTCCACACAGCTGCCAAAGTAATTTTCCTAAAGTACAGGTCTGATCATGTCACTCCCCTACTCAATAAATTTCCAATGACTCCCTGCTGCCTCAAGAATCAACTATAAACTACTCTGTTTGACACATAGAACTCTTCACAGCCTTCCTACTTTTCCAGTTTTCTTTCATACTACTACCCTACTTACTCTCTACAATCTAGCCAGACTGGCCTACTCAATACTCTAGCACTCCATTTCTTATCTCTGTGCTTTATACTGGCTGTTTCCCATGCCTAGAACATATTCTCTCCTTACTATCACCTCCTGGAAACCTTGGTTTCCTTCAAGACTCAGTTCAAAAAGATACCATCTTCTATGTGAACATATTATTGATTCCCCCATGTTCACAGTACTCTCCCACCCCCTCACCTCCTCACTTAATCACCTTATATTCATTCCACTGGTATTAACAGCATATATTATGCATATACTTGTATGAATATACATGTTGTCTACCCCATTAGAATATAAGCTCCTTAAGGACACAGGCTACTTCATTTTTTCTGTTATAACCCCAGTGCTTAACACAGTATAAGCATCAATAAATACTTGTTGAATGATTGACTGGACTTAGCAAATCCCTTTTTAAGTCTCCACCACCAGGTCCAATTTGTTTTCACCTGGGACAGTATACCTTGCCAACAGTATACCTTCACTGTCCTTTTGCAATGATACGCCAATTACCTTGTCAGCCATAGTTTAGTTCAGAGGGACCTTGACGTATATCTTCTTCCAGATGAATCCATCCATTACTACCTCAATGACATCACTGAAGGCTCCTTTTTCTGATACTGTCAGTGTTTCTCTCAAAAAGCTTACTTGCTATCTGGAATCCAATTTTAAGTTGACTTTTCCCCTTCCTATAATGACTTCTGTTTTTCTCTGACTACTGCTGATTCCTTTTCTCATTTTGATTTTTGTCACTCCTGTGAAGTGTAGCCCTGGATAGGCCATGATAAATTTCTTAGAGCTCTATTCAATTCTTCACCATGAACTTATTTCTTTAGACTGGTTTGTACTTCACCCTCCTTGATGGTCAATGACTAGACAGATAAGCACGGCATTCTCTGGGTATTCCACTTCCCAAAATACCCACAGGCTATAGCCCTGATTAAGAATACCTTCCTAACAGAATACTAACATAAATTGACTAGCTCCCCTGGATACCACTGGTAGCTCCTCTATCTCCTCAAGGTTTTCTTTCTTCTAAACAACAGGTCACATGGTGGTTCGCATTACCCTCACAGACATGTTTGCATAGGTATTATGACAGAGGGGTGAAGGGCAAATAGTGTGATACCCCTGTCATTGCTTCATGCAAATGAAATTCTGAGGTTCCAGTCTAGGTAATTTCCTCAAATTCTTCTCATGAACATGCTACAGTCATAGTACAGGGACTGGGAAACAAATTGGGTAGATCCCTAAGGTACATTCATATATTATCTACAACTCTGAAACAAATTTCTTAAAAGGAGTATTTAACTTAGACTTGCATAACCCAATATTTCAACCACTTGGTTTATTTGAGCTATTTAGGGAGTATGTCTTATGATACATTAGACTTTCTTGACACTATCCATTTGCTCATGTTAGGGATGTACTTCATCAATTGACCCATAATATGACTCATTTTTGCACAGCACAATTAGGATATTTAGCATCAGGTAACTTTCAGTAGGTAATTCAATAATTTCCAGGAAAATCTGGACATTTTTCATCTGAAACTGAGACCCCAGCTACCCTATTAGTTGAGGATTAGAAGTGACTCCACTGTTAGTGTCTAGACATCCAGCACTACTAGTAGGTCTCCAACACAAGTACTCATCCACTCAAGGAAAAGGGAAAAGCTTCCTCTCACCTCTTTCAGAATTGTAAGCTATAGGGAACTATATCAAGAAAGCTATAGATAATGTTTCTAATAAAAATCATTACAAAGATATTGAATAAAGCATTAGTGAGGAGGCTACAACATACTAAAAAAGTTGTACACTAAAATTATGTTGAATTTGACCAGGAATTCAGGTTTGGTTCAATATTAGGAAAACTATTAATATAATAGTCCATATTAATAACAAAAACAGTGATAATTGCATATCAGTAGATAAAAAAAGACTTTTGATAAAATATAACAACACTTTATTTTGAAAAGCATAGAAATAAATGGACCCTTGCTTAATATGGCAAATATTATCTATCAAAATTATCCATTATGGAGAAATTGTTGAAAGCTTTCCAGGAAGAGTAGGGGTAAAGCAAATATTCCACTGTCACTACTATTATTTGACATAGAGCTAGGAATGATAGTTCTATATCAAATGTGTATAAATAACAAAAAAAATGGAAAAAGTAAGCATAGACGAAGAGGCTGCAAAACTATTCCTTTTTATAGATGGTATGATGCTCTCTTTGGAGAACCCTAAAGATTTAACTAAAAACTAATTGAAATGATAACTTTAGCAAAGTAGCAGGATATAAAATAAAAACAAAAGCTTTAGCTCTTCTGCATATTAGCAATAGAATTAAGTAGGAAAAGACAGAAAAAAAAAGAAATTCCATTCACAATTACTATGGAATGTATTATATATTTGTGAATCTACTACTAAGGCACATTTAATAATTATATAAATATAACTAAAAGCACTCTTTTACAGAGATACAGGCCTAAGTAGAGAAATATCAATTGTTAATAGCTATGCCATACTAATGTAATAAAATGGCAACACTACTTAAGTAAGTTTACTTATTCAGTGCCATGCCAATCAAACTTCAAAGGATTTTTTTATGTAGCTATAAAAATGATAATAAAATTCTTTTGGAGAAACAAAAGGTCAAGAACATCAAGGGAAATAAAATTTTAAAGTGAAAAGGACATGGCTGTAACAGTTTCAGACCTCAAACTATACTACATAGTAGTAATTATCAAAATTATTTGGACAAATTGAAAAGTGGATCAGTGGAACAACCAGTCAAGTCAGCATACTGCATAGTGTTAGATAAACCATAAACTACAGGAATAAGTACTCCCTGTTTGAAAATAACTTGGGGAAACTGGAAAGCAGCATCGTAGAAATTAGATTTAGACCAACATCTCGTCTCATATCCCGCAATAAGTTCCATACATACACACATACGCACACACACACACATTTCGCATGATTGAACATACGCAACCTAAATGAAATTGCTTACTGTCTCAGGGAGAGGGAAGGTGAGAAAGGGAGGGAGAAAATTTGGAACTCAAAATTTAAAAAAATGAATGTTAGACATTGTCTTTACATGTACTTAAGAAAAAATAAAATATTATTTAAAAAAATACAGGTCTGGTATCCAAGACATAACAGGAAATTGATTCAAATAGATAACAGTAAGAGCCATTATTCCCCATAGATAAATGGGCAAAGGATATGAAAAGGTAATTTTCACAAAAAATGAAAGAAAAGCTAGCTATCAACAACTATATGAAAAAAAAACTACTACAGATCACTAATGAGGAATACAATTTAAAACAATTCTGAGAATCTGCCTCATATTAATCAGATAGACAAAGATGACAAAAAGAGAAAATGGCAATTGATATGGAAGATATGGGAGAACAGGCATGTGTGGTTGGTGACACTTTAAACTGATCCGGGCATTCTAGAAAGTAATTTAGAAATACACCTGAATCCAATCACTAAACTGTTCATATCCTTCATCTGAATAATACCACTTCTAGGCTTATACTCCAAAGAGATCAAACACAAAGGAAAAGACCTTTATGTACACAAATATTTACAAAAACACTTCTTGTTTTAGCAAAGAACTAGAAATTAAGGGAGTACCTATCAATTAGAGAATGGCTGCACAAATTACGGTACATGAATATAATGTAATATTATTGCTCTATAAAAATAATGAAAGAATGGATTCAGAGAAACATAGGTGTGTGGATGAATTGATGCAACATGAAAGGAGTAGAAACAGGGGAACAATTTATGCGGTAACTACTATAAAAACAATTTTGAAAGATCTAAAATTTCTGATCAATGAAATGATCCACCAAAGTCTAAAGTACTGATGAAGCATGCTCCTCACCTCTTGACAAAGAGATGATAGATATTAGATGCAGGGTTAGATCTACATTCTTGGACATGACATGCTTATATTTGTTTTGCTTGATTGTGTTTATTTGACAGAAGGAAGTTTTTTAAAAATAATTTGTTGGGGAGAGAAGAGTGACTTGTGATGCAAAAAATAAAAGAAGAAAAGAGGGTAATTGAAGCAACTGGAACTACAGAAGAAAACAGAAGGATGTTTAGAGGGAAATATAAAGCAGGACACCTTTGAAACTAACATGTTAAATATATTTTATGCTTTTAAAATATATTTATAGTTGAGATTCATGGTTCCATAAGCAGATCTCTTTTTCTGTTCTTTATATACAGAAATGTTTGTTAATTGATATTTTATTAAGTTCAGAATAACAAAAAATACTTTTAAAAGGTAGTAAGGAGTTATAAGGAAAGGATATTTTAAGCATTAAAATACTATATTTATTATTCTTATCCTTATTGCTGGACTGGCAGAAGCATGAGGTAAAGGAAAGAATATGGGAGCAAGCGCATAATGTATTTACCTTGCATATGGTAGCGTCCTTACATCAAAGTCGTCACAACGACCCACAGCCTTGAGGACTGTGGAAGCATTTGGTGGATGAGGGATGATACAAAGGGAAGCATCTTAGTGGGGAGAGAAGCACCCAATCTGGCATAATAAAAAGACAAACTTTGAGGAATCAGGCTGAACTGTTAAAAGTTTCAACTCCCTAGCAATCTTAATATTTTGACTTCCTAATCTCCTATGGATTCCTTTAGTTCATTCTGAATTCACTAATGAACAATATGTTCCCCCATCCATCTCAGCTCCTTTGATCTCGGTGTTCTAAAGCCACATTGGAAAACAACTCAGCCTGGCTTTTCAGGATTAGAATTATGCTTGCTTTTCTCTCAACTTTAACTGCCTCCTTTGCCTGCTTCCCACTGGGGTTTTCTTTATTAGAAATCCTTTCCAGTTTCCTCTCACCTGAAAATCTGGAAGGTTCAGGAGTCCTCAGTTGAGAATCATTATCAACTACAAAAATTTAATCGGAAAATTGTGGCCAAAGAGAAACCTAAATTGACACAGGGAGATGTCAATCAGAAAATAATATTTAAAACCTCATCTTTGTATACCATTCTGAGATTTGGTAAATATTTTCCTTACAACATCTTTATGAGGTAGGTAATGAAATTATAACTAACCTCTCTTTATAGATAAGAAGACAGAGGAGAGAAATAAGCATTTATATTATTATGTGCCAGGCACTATGCTAAGTGCTTTTTACAAATATATCTTCATAACATCTCTTTGTGGTTGGTGCTATTATTATCCCCACTTTACAGTTGAGGAAACTGAGGCAAACAGAGGTTAAATTACTAGTCCAGGATCATCAGCTAGTAAGTGTCTCAGTCTAGATTTGGACTCAGGTCTTCTAATTCTTGGCCCAGCACTCTATCCACTGTGCCACCAGCTGCTTCTGGGGTTGAGAAGATTGAGTCTCAGAAATATTTAGTGAGTTGCCAATTTTAATTAGCAGTGATCACACAGCTCATAATTGTCAGAGTTAAGATTCAGACCCATGACTCCCGACTCCTAATACGGTACTCTTTCCACACCAAACTGCTTCCTAAAGCGAGGACAGCCAGAAGATGTTCTCACAAACCAAATTTGGGTCATTTCAGGGATGATTTAACAATAAACTGATGTAGAGGGAATGTGGATCATAGGTCAAAAATTATAATAAAATCAAAGGTTAACCATGGGTTTTGTAAACAAATCTAGGGCTAGGACTTTGAGGAATTAGGAACACAGAGAACTAGCTGAAGACACAGATAACTAAGAGAAGACACTGCAGAATCTGTAGGATTTGTTCGCTTTCTGGACTTCAGCCTGACTTTGTTTTTTTAATTCTCTTTACTTGTACATGCTGACTCTGACTGGCTCTGTCCATGACCCAAACATGGTTAAGAATCCTGACTTCAAGTTGAGATATATCCATTACTCATCACTCTTAACATTTATTTTTTTTTCCTTAGGCAATTGGGGTATTCACCACTCTTAACAGATTTCAGGGGCTCTGTTAATTTGTATTGGAAAAGAAATTTGATAACTGTATTTTAATATAATTGGTTTCCCTTGTAATCCTATGTATTTTATTTTATGCATTAAAAAAAAAATCGTTCTGAGAAGGGATCCATAGACTTCACTAGACTGCCAAAAAGGGTCCATGACACATAAAGGAGTAAGAATCCCTACTCTAGGTTCATCTATATCTGTGATTTACCACTCTTTGGGTCTGGTCAATAAACCAGATCCAAACCTACATAATTGCACTATTATCCAATCCACATAACTTCCATCTTATTGATATCATGAGAAACTGTTCCAAGTGCTTTATAAAATCCACATATGATAGGATAATAACTGACAATTATATGCACTCTAAGGTTTACCAAATACTTCATGTACTTTCATTTGACACTTATGATAGACCTATGAGGTAGGTGTTAAAAAATATGAGGATATTACAGGTATTATCATCTTATAAATGAGGAAGCTAAAATTCAGAGAAGTTAAATGACTTACTCATGGTCAACTAGCAGGTGATGAAGATGAAATGCAGACCTGGCTCTTTCTGATTTCATGTCCAGAACTCTCTCCACTACACCCCTACTCTAGTAACTCTTTCAAAAAAGTAAATGACTTTTCTTTGGCATGATTTGTTCTTCATGAATCTATAATGACTTATAGTGGTCTTCCCATTTTAAGTACTCACAAATCAACCTTTTAATAATCCATTCAAGTACTTTCCCCAAAATCAAAGTCAAGCTCACTGCTGTGTAGTTGGAAGAACCTTCTTTCCTTTTTTGGAAAATGAAGAAATATTTGAAAATGTTTACCCACCTCCAATCCTGTGGCACCTCTTCCATTCTTCATAATTTCTCTATTCCTCCTACCTGCCAACTTTTTTTTTCTAGTACTAAAATTGTCTAAAGTTTGTGTGTGTGTGTGTGTGTGTGTGTGTGTGTGTATGTGTGTGAGTGAAAATTCACCTCCTTCGTTAAATTTCAAAATCTTGCTAGCGTTTGTATACTCTTGTTGAAAAAAAAAA
>NW_020954587.1:10557006-10792706 GCF_900497805.2 Vombatus ursinus | reverse complement strand
TTTTTTTTTTGAGGTTTTGGATGCAGTCATTTTTTACTTTGTTGTCTTCTTCTGAGTGTATGTTTTGATCTTCCTTGTCACCATAGTAACTTTCTGTGGTCAGAATTTTTTTTCTGGGGGCAGCTAGGTGGCTCAGTGGATAGAGCACCAACCCTGAAGTCAGGAGGACCTGAATTCAAATACAGCCTCAGACCAAACACTTGACACTTACTAGCTGTGTGACCCTGGGCAAGTCACTTAACCCCAATTGCCTTTAAAAAAAAAGAATTTTTTTTTCTGTTGTTTGCTCATTTTTCAGCCTATTTCTTGACTTTTAACTCTATGCTAAAAATGGGGATTTGCTTCCCAAGTGAAGGGGTCTCTGTCTCAAGTTTCAGGGTTTTTGTGCAGCTCTTTTCAGAGGCAATTCTGCAGACTTGTAAGTTTTTGGCTCTTCCAAGGTGGTATGATCTAGGGAGAGGTGTGTTTATTGCTCTCCTGTTCTGTGCATTGGTTTGTGAGCAACCCCAAGCACTCTTTTCAACCCTGGAACTGTGACTAAGGTCTCCGCTCCCCTGTGGCTGCAAGCTCTGCTACACTAGTGCTCCTCCTCACACTGGGACTAAGACCTAGGTCTGCAAGCCAGATCCAGGCATAGGCAATGCAACAGAGTTCTGCCCTTGGCACCAGCAAAGGGACTTCTGTAAATCTCCTTCTGACCCATTATCTGATCCCCTTACCATCTGTGGACTGAGAGTTCTGGAAACCACCACTGCTGCCACTGACTCAGTCACCCCGAGGCCTGCTCTTGGTTTGCTGTGGCCCGGTCTACACTGGCATAGCCTGTGCTGGACTGAGTTCCTCTTCCACCATGGTACAACAGACCCTTCCTGTTGACCTTCTAGGTTGTCTTGGGATGGAAAATTGTTCCATTCTGTCTTTTGGGGGGTTCTGCTATTCTAGAATTTGCTTAGAGTGATTATTTAAAGTTATTTGGAGGGGTATGGGGGAGAGCTCAGGTGAGAACCTGCCTTTACTCCACCATCATGGCTCTACCTTCTGTTATGCTCTTTTTGGCAACTCTTACCTTCTACATCCAGATGACAAACTATAAACTGAACTGGTGAGGGAGAAAGGAGTTTGACCTTCCTTCCCTCACTCTCTCCTTTATCCTGGCTCCAAGTGGACGTAGGGGTGTTTGTTTCTGTTCTGTGCTGTTTGTTCTCCTCAGTTTCAGGTGCTGGCACCCTGGAGTTCAAGCCATGATAATCCTGAAGCCAGGATTACAGGTGGGTTGGTGCAGCCAGCCATCCCAGCACAGAAGCCCTGAGAAGCAGGGTGCTTGGTACTTGAGCCTAAGGAGAGTTTTGGACTTGAAAATGGAACTGTGCTATATAAGAACTAAGCTAAGCTATGATCTTAATCCCCTTTCCCTTCCTGGGACTGAAGCATCAGGTGAGAGGGGAATTATGCCTTCCGTGTATTAGGGAGGAGCATGTTCGTATACATTGGTGATTATACCTTCTGCAGTTAATATTTCTGTGTAAAAGTTAATTTTTTTCATTTGGTGGTTAAGTGAAACTGGCATGCAGAGGATCTATACCTCTTACATTTGGAGGAACACTATCAGCCAGGGCTAGAGCCAATGACAGAGAGCCTAGACACCTCTCAATCCCTTTAAGAATACCAGAGGGATATTCTCCCATGGGGAGTGGTAAATCTAATACACCTGTTCTTCAGGTAGTGAGGGCCAGGATGGCCAGTGTTACAACTTTACACTGAGTAGAAACAACTGTATGCAGTATACATGCCTACTTATCTGATTCTATTGAAAGCCAACTCCATGTCATGTGACTAGTTGTCACTGAATATGAAAGGAGGGCTTGGAACAGTAGGTGGGGGCCCCGAGCTACTTTCTGATTGGGTAAGTCCACATATCCCCACACTCCTTAACAAAAAGTTGATGTTGGGGCAGCTAGGTGGTGCAGTGGACAGAGCACCCGCACTGGATTCAGGAGGACCTGTGTTCAAATCGGGCCTCAGACACATAACACTTACTAGCTGTGTGACCCTGGGCAAGTCACTTAGCCCTATTGCCTAGCCAAAAAAAAAAAAAAAAAAAAGATTTACAAAACAATGAGTTGATGTTGCCTTGGAAAGAGAAATGGAGTTAGGTGATCCCAGGTTTCTAACTCTCTAAGAATCATAGAGAGGACAGTACTTACATAGCCTTTCCATCCAATGGGACATGCAAAAACCACCAAGGTGACCACAGGAGTCAGCAGGACTTAGATCAGGTGAGTAGTTACCAATGCCCCCTTAGAGTTAGAGAGATCCTTTTACATGTGGGCAAACTGAGGCCTAGAGAAGTTAAGTGACAGTGTGAGAGAATTGAGACTTTAACCTAATTTGTTGGATTAGAGTCCAAAATTCTTTCCAATAGAGTACACTTCCTACTCATGAAGGAGTTCAAGATGAATTTTCAGCTTTTTCCATCAAATAGGAGGTGAAGTCACCTGACAAGAGAGAATAATTCTTTGAAAAAGCAATTATGAAGTGCTGACTATGTACCAAATACTGGAGATAAAAATAAAAAAGTAGAAATAGTCCCTGTCATCATGGAACTTATATTCAGATAGAGAAGATAATACATATAGGAGAGTGGTGGTCATGAAGTGGTATTTTAGTTTGGAAAGTTACAGGGATGTTGAATGAGGCAATAGATGGATAGACTGACGCATCCTTTCCAGTAGCAATTGCAGATTTGACTGATTATAGACATATAATATAATATATGTACCAGAACTAGATAATGGATTGGAGCAGGGGTGGGGGTGATGGAAAGTACATGGATGGCTATTGAAGAGTTGGCAGGCAGTAAACTGAAGTAATCCTAGGGTTACCTAGATATAGTAAAACACATAAAGCACTACCCAGTTAGACCAGGGGATTCCATAGTGGGAGTTTTAGGCTAAGTCCTCCAAGGCATGGGCAGAGGGTGCATTGGAAGCATGGTTATTGAGAAAGATTCATGGGGGTATATTTGGAGGATTGAAGAAACAGGAGATTTTTAAACAATCACTAGGAATTAATCAGAGTTGAATGGGAATATTGTGTTGCAGTGGTAAGGGGCACCAAGGCTTGATAGCATATATTTGTAATGGACCTAGATCATAGCTTCACAACTTCAAAGCAGCTGGGGAATAGGAGTAGAGAAGATCTATGATGAAGGCGAACCATTGTTGGGGTTTAATGGGGCAAGAAGAGTGGAAGGACAAAGGTACAAGGGATTAAAAGGTGGAGGGAGGACAGTGCCTTTTGGATACAGCTTACTAAGGTCAAGATTGTTAAGGGAGGGAGGTAAAGCCAGAACACTGTCGATGGAATGGAAGAAAGAGATTACAATAAGGGAAGGAAAGTAACAGATTCAGGAGGAATTAGGCAGTGGAAGTGGTAGAAGGATATAAGCACACAAAAAAGTGTATTGAATTGAATTGATATGAGATTGTGTAGATCATGAAAGATGGGGACATTGGTGACTTGGGAAGACAGAGTCTTTGGTACACAGCTTTGATACTGAAGTCACCAAGGAAAATGTTAGGGATTGGCTTTACTAAATGGAATTCCAGGGATTATTTGAAGAGACTAAGGCTTGACCTAGGGCATCAATCAATTAATTAACATTTATTAAGAATGTCCTATGAGGGGGCAGCTTGGTGGTGCAGTGGATAGAGTTCTGGCCTTGGAATCAGGAGAACCTGAGTCCAAATATGGCCCCAGACACTTGACACTTTCTAGCTGTGTGACCCTGGGCAAGTCACTTAACCCCCATTGCCTCACAAAAAAAAACCCAAAACAACAAAAATCAAAAAAACAAAACAGAATGTCCTACATGCTAGGAATTATGTTAAGCCTTAGGATACAAAGAAAAGGTAAAAACAGTCCCTGACTTCAAGGAGTTTACAGTCTAATGGAATAGACAAAATATGCATAAATCAACATATACTAGATACATACAGGATCCATAGAAAGTAGCCTTAGAGGAGAAGGTGCTGATAGAGAATGGGACTGCAGAAGGTGCTTGAGTTGAATCTTAAAAGTTAGGGATTCTAAGAGTCTGAAGTTAGGAAGGAGAACCTTCCAGGCATGGGATACAGCCAATGAAAAGCCAGATATGGGGGGTTGGAGCGTTGTGGGTGCGGAATAGCAAGTGGCCAAAATGGTTGCATTGTAGAGTGTGTGGAATGGAGTAATTATGTTAAATGAGTGTAAAGATCAGAAGCCACAAGAAAAGGAAGAACTTTAAATGCCGAACAGGGGAATCTGTATTTGGTCCTCAAGGTAATTGAGTGTGTTGGGGTGAGAGTGACATGGACAATGAAGGTCACTAACCCCTAGGGCCTTCTTCTAGTAGTGCCTGGCTGCAGTCTGTGCTAGCTAAGATTCCAGGAAGTGGCAGGAATAATAGAGGTGCCTAGAATAGAGGCAGCCTGCGTTAGTGAATATGAGGACCGGATAGTTTTTTTTGGACTATCATCATGGAATCACTTTTTTTTGTTCCTTCCCAGATTTGCTGATCTACACAAATCTCCAACTCAAAACTTTCCCCAGGGAGAAAAATCTTTCTGTTCCCCTCAACAAATTAAAATATTTAGACAGGGGAAGAATGACTGCTCAGAATGACTAGGTATGTCCCCTTTTGACACTGGGCTCTCAACTAAAAATCTCTCTCAATGGCATTACTATTTCTGGGGTCTTCATTAGCATAAAATTATTGCATGTAGCTTTGCTTAGGAACACGTCAAAAGAGTTTGCTCTGCTGATGGAGTTTTAAAAGGCAATAACTTCGGTGGCCAGTCAACTGGGGTTGTTTTCACAGCCCATTGACCCTGTTAGTCATTACAAGTTATTTTCTGGGAGCATGCTTCTCATGATACTGTAGTAATGTCTTATTTTCATCTAGCTAATTACTGTCTTTCATTGCAACACAGGCAAAAGCAAAGTCCCCATTCTCTCTCTCCCCGGTGAGTGAACTACGGCATTTACTTTTGTTCTTTCAAAAAGGTGCAAAAAAAGCAAGTGGGACAGAGGTAAACAATCTATATCAGCTGGGGAAAACATCCCTCCTAACAATTTTAACCAAACTTGACCCTTGGGGCTCATAGAGCATTAGCAGTAGAAGGCACCTCAGGGATCATTCGGTTCAACTACCTCATTTTACTGCTGAGAAAATTCAACTTTCTGGAAGTGATTTGCTTAAGGTTGCAAAAATTAGTGGCAAAGTTGGGAGTAGAGCTTGGGTCTTCTAGCCTAAATGTCCCCACCCTCCTAAATCTGCAAATTCTCCACTGACATTTTATTATGTCACCTTTAAAAAATACGTGAAATGTTACTTGATTATATTGGGTGATGACAGCAGAGACTGAAAGAGATTACCATGTATTTAATATCTTTGTACTTCTTCTTCCAGTCTTAACATTATTGGGAAGGCTTAGAGACTTAGGGAATGCAATTCTAACTGTTGTAGATATTTTTATTATAATTGGCCTTTTGGGATATGTGTATGTGATAAGTGTATTCGTATTATTCATATTAATAAAGTAACTGAATATATTATAAATGAATATCAGAGGAACCTTTAAAAAACAAAGCAAACAAAAAATTAGTAACAACAGTCCTATCCATAGAGTGTTTTAGGAATAACACAAAGCAGTTTCCATGCCTCTTCCCTTCCTTCCTACCCCCACCTCCCACCCCAGTCAATGTCTATTTGGGCAACCATCCAACAATCATAAGCAAGTACTTCTAATAATGAGGAAGCATCGCTAAGGGTTCAGGCTAAGCTCAGCCTGTCCCTTGCACATCGTTAGGACATCCTTAATGTATTCCTCTGTGGCTTCTTCTATGGGACCACATCAAAGCCCGAAGCTGACTCTGGTGACCTGGAAAATATAGACACAGCCAATACAACCTTCCTTACATTTGGCACGTACAAAAGAGACTGTGGCTTTTCCCTTCCCTGTTGCTCTTTGGAACCCCTCTGTTTCTTCATTTCTTTATAGCTCATGTTCTACTTTAAGAGGCTACAGCCAAGTGCTGACAGTGGTTTTATAGAGTTTTTTTCTCACAGTTTCGGAATGACATCTATTTCAGAGTCCCAACACCAATGGCCAATGGCCAATCATTTCAACATCTCCATGATATTCAAAGACGATATTTAAATTACTAGGCCTAGATCCTCTTTTTGATTCTTAATTTGAATTCTTAATTTAATTCTTCCACTTCTACCTTCTCTACAAAGTTTAAAAGCAAATGGTCTCTAAGATCTCTTCCAGCTCATAATCCATGAGGCCCTGCTCCTCTAAAATAGGACATTTGGTGACACAGATGCTGTTAAAGAAATCAAGAAAGTGCAACTCCACATTGGTCATGAGATCATAGATTGAAAACCAGGGGGGTACCTTAGGGGTCATCTTTTCAACCCCTTTATAATATTATAGATGAGGAAATTCAGACCAAGAGAGGTTCAATGACTTCCTGTTGAAACAGCTGGTGGTACAATAGAGTGCTGGGCCTGGAGTCAGGAAGACCTGAGTTTAAATATGGCCTGAGACACTTACCAGCTGTGTGACCCTGGGTAAGTCACTTAACCTGTCTGCCTTATTTTGCTTAACTGTAAAATGGAGACTATAATAACACTTACCTCACAGGGCTGCTGTGAAGACCAAATGAGATAATATTCGTAAAAAGCACAGCACTATTTCTGGCACATAGGAAGCCCTATTTAAATGCTTATTCTCTTCCATTCCACACCTCCCCCCCAACTTGCTCAGTGTTACAAAGGTACTAAATGTCACAGGTGGGGTTTGAACCCAGATCCTCAAAGCCAAGAGTAAGTACTCTTTCTACTTTATCACATCACTTTCTTTGGCCTTAAATGAGGCAATAAATATGCAATATAAGGGATTTGATGAACTCTTTGTGATATCATCAAGGGCCATAACAGAGCTCAGAAGACAATTGTCTTGGAGTAGTAGGGAAAACTTTGCTATCTTTAACCTTAATCTTGGACTTTAAAAATGAAATTTAACTCTATGAAAGTAGAACTGAGCAATGGCAATTTGAAGATTTTCTAAAAGATAAATTCAGTGCTTTCTTAATTTAGCACCTAGAAGCTACTGCAAAACAACCCAGCAATTAGAGTAATTTGAGAAATTTTAAAGATTCTTTAAAAAACAACCATACTGAAAAGGAAAATGACTAATGCTGGAAGAGAATTTGGAAAAATAGGGACACTAATGCACTCACTGTTGGTGGAGTTGTGAACTGCTCTAACCATTCTATAGAGCAATTTGGAACTATTCCTAGAGAGCTAATTTTGCATATTCTTTGACCCATTAATACCACTACGAGGTCTATATCCCAAAGAGATCAAAGAAAAAGGAAAAAGACCTATTTGTACAAAAATATTTATAGCATCTCTTTTTTTGGTAGTGAAGAATTGGAAATCAAGGGAATGCCCATCAGCTGGGGAATGGCTGAACAAGCTGTGGTATATGATTGTGATGGAATACTATTGTGATATAACAAATGGCAAGCAGGATGGTTTCAGAAAAACCTGGGAAGTTTTATGTGAATTCATGCAAAGTGAAATGAGCAAAACCAGGAGAACATTATACACAGTAACAGCAATATTGTAAAGATGATCAACTGTGAAAGACTTATCTACTCTGATCAATACAATGTTCCAAGACAATTCCAAAGGGCTCATGATGAAAAATACTACCCACCTCCAGAGAGAGAACTGATGAACTGGATGCAGATTGAAACATACTTTTTTCTATTTTGTTTATTTTTCTTGCCTTTAAAAAACACATGGCTAATATAGAAATATGCTTTGCATGATTTCATTTGTATGATGGGTATCATATTGCTTGCCTTCTCCATAGGTAGGAGAGGGGCTGGAGGAAGGAAGAATTGTAACTCAAATTTTTTTTTAAATGAATGGTAAAAATAAATAAATAAAAATTTTAAGAAGATATGCAGAGGGCAAAAAGAAAACCATAGGGTAGGCAAAAAAAAAAAGTCATATTACATTGGACTTACTTGAATAGAGTCTGAGAGATAGAAGTAACTTAAAAGGCCACTTGTCTGATCCGACTTGTACCTAAATAAATCTTCTCTGTGACATATCCAACAAGTGGCCATCCTGTCTCTGTTTGAAGACCTTCAGGAATGGGAACCTGCGCTCTCCTCTAAGGCAGCACATTCCACTTGGATTGTTCTATTTGTTAGGGATTCCCCCACCCCATCTAATCTATGCTAGTTTTAGAAAGGGGAAGAATGGTGATGCAAGTCTTTGAAATAATGGTAATAGAAGAAAAAAAAAGAACCTTAACTGCTGTTCCAAACCTTGATCATCTCACCAATAGGATGATTTGATGTTGAAAATAAATAGCAACAACATCCAGACCAGGCATTAACTCATATGGGGATGGCATAAAGTTGGCAAAGAACTTTTGTCAAAACAGTTTTGTCAGGTACATACCCTAAAGCATCATCATCCTCAATTTTCAGATGAGGAACCTGAGGTTTAGAAAAGACCTACCCATGGTTAAGTAAGTAGCTGAAAGGGAATATGAACCTGCCCAAAGTGGCTAGATTAGACAGCTTAGATACTTGGCATGAGGTAGGTCTTAGTGTTATCAAACATTCCCCTCTGAAAGGACTGATGGGGAGGTGGTATTTGCATGCCCCCTTTCTACTTTCTCTGACCAGGAGGGAAATCATATATTACATTTTCCTGTGTTTTTTAAAGTTCATTTACATTTTCTGTTTTAATTAGTACTAATGCTAGCTTACTCTAAATAAAGATTTGCTTGATTGTAATTGTTCTAGTCTGCATAATTCATTATTTTTGAACGGAGAGTTACAAAAAAATGGAAGAACTGTTACTGGCACAATATGCCGAGACAAGACACAGAAAAGATGAACCATCTTTGTCTGAATTTCCAGTGTAGACTGAGTTTTCCCCATTCTTCCCTCCCCACTCAGATGTGCATATATACGTGTTTGTGAGCTATCTAGAACAGAATCTTAATGATTTATTAACATTTCATAATTCCTTGAAAAGCAGAGAAAATATCAAGCTATGTGATTCTGGATCATTAACCTTAGGCATTGTTTGAGCCACCAGTAAGTAGCTTTAATTTGGGAAAAGAGATTGTGTGGTTTGTCCTTTGGTCTCAAAGAGGACCATGACATCAGGAAGATGATGCCATGACTTGAAAGTCAATTGGATTTAAGTGAGGGAGGGCTGTGCAAAGTCACCAGCCTCACTTTCTCCTCTGGAGCCATCTGAGTCTAGTGGCAAGATACGACTGGAGATGGCCCAGGATGCAGTGGGAGGCCTTGGCCTTTTTAAGCTAAGGTCTTTCACATTTCTGACTGCGGCAATGCCAGTGATTAGGGCTGTTTAAGAAGTGAGTCAAGGGATGGCCCCTTTAACAAAAAACAAAAAAAAATCAACCTGGGAGGGGAAGAACCTCAGGGTTTCTGGTCAAAAGAGAAGCAATTTCTAGAGAACTGGTACGTAGAGGGAAACTTGGTGGTTCAGACTCTTCATTCCATTGTTCTCTTTCACAGGAATTTCGAGCAACCAGAGTAGGTCATGCCCAGTGAGAGGAGAAAGGGAGGGAATGGAAAGGGCTGGTGATAGCTACATCCCAAAGGTGGGAGCCAGGTAAGTAAATGTTAGTTGGTTGCTAACTTGAACGTCTTCAACCCCAAACACTGTGACACTGGAAAAAACTGTCCCTTGATTCTTCTGTTCTATCCATGACATCTCCCTCCTCAGCTCTACCACTTGGAACCCACAGCTCCCTTTAAGGCTCAACTCAAGCTGAGCTTCCTTCAGTGAATGCCCTTTATGATTCCCTTCAGTTTTTGGTTCCCCCTCATCTTAGAAACAATTTTGTGTTAATTTTGTATATATTTTGTATTTCATTATCTATGTGCATCTTGTTTCTCCTCAGTAAAATGTAAATTCTTTGAAGGCAAGGACTGCTTTCATTTATATCTTTGCATCCAGAGCACTGAGGAAAAGATCTGATATTGTAGATGCTTAATAAATAGCTGTTGAATTGTTGTTGGACTGGTATAGATAAGTCTCCTATCTCATACTTTTTACTGCTAATTTTTTTGGAGAAAGTTGTCTGCCTCTGATTCTGATGCTGTTTATTCCGTAACTCCTTATACCGCTCCTATTCTGCTGAAATTGCTCTCTCAAAGGTCATCAGTGACCTCCTAATTGCCAAATCTAATAGTTTTTTTTTCAGTCTTCCTTCAGCTTGACTTTTTTTTTTGCAATTTTTTAAATTTTCAAATTTTCAAGTTGACTCCTCTAACATTTTTTCCCTTGAGGTCAATGATGCTATATATTCTTTTGGTTCTCTGTAACTCTTCGAACCATTCCTCTTCCTCTTTCACTGATTCCTTGTCTTCTTGCTGACCATTTATTGAAAATGTTCCTCAAATGTTCCTCTCTTCTCTCTCCACAGTTTCCTCTGGTTTCCGCTCTATCATTCCCATGGCTTCTCTACCTCGATATAGGAGTTCCCAAATCTCTTTTTCTAGCCTTGACTTCTCTCCTATGCTCCAGACTCATATCTTTACTTGCCTACCTGGTGTCTTTACCACTGACACCTCAATTTCAACATATCCCAAACCAAAATGTTATTTTTTTTTTCACATTTGTTCTTTTTTTCTAACTTCTCTTTTTTGTCAGTGGCAGCACCATTCATCATTTCTCATGGTCAAAACCATAGGGTTGTCTTTGTTTCTTATTACTTACCCAGTTATTCCCACTTCCACACTTCCTCCCCTTCAAATGATTCCTTCATACTGCTATCAGAATAATCTTTCTTTTGCAAAGATTTGGTTGTATCATTTCTCTAATGGTTTCCTATTGGGTGCCAAATAAACTGTAGATTTCTCCACATTAAAGATAAAGTCCTCCCAATCTGACATGACCCCACTCTTCCAACTCTCTTTTGTATTTTACCCATTCTCATTCTTTAGTGAAACTACACTACTCTTTGCTCCTTTGAGCATACCATGGGTTTTTCCACACCTGAGCCTTTGAAATATCCTCCATCAAATGTTCATTAAAATGACAACTCAACTCTTGAAGCCTTCCACCTGTTGATAATGACTTTCCCTCTTAAACCTCACATAACACTTTGTTTTGTACCATTCTTATGCATTTATTATTGTATATTATATTTATCTGTTTTTGTTCCCCCTACACGCTGTTCCCTTTTCCTCCCCTCCCCACCCCCCGCCATGTACATTAGATTGTATACTCACAAAAATCACAGACTGTGTTTCATCTAAACTCTGCACTCCAACTCCTAAGACAGTGCTTTGCACACAAGCACACTTAATAAAGACTTGCAGAAGGAATATATTAATCATTACTTGCTGATTCAGAAGGCATTTCAGAATTTTATAATTCTTCAGCTCTGAACAGCAAAATACCCACAACTCACATTTGCTTAGCATTTAAAAGTTTTTAAGCATTTTCTATGCAATATGTTGGTAAATAGAGATTCATAATTGGTAAAAGGCTGTATAAACCAGTTTTATTGTATTTGTATATGAACTGACTTAGAGGACTCAAATACCTTCTTGGAGAAGTATACTTCATTTCCCCATGCAGATTCTTATGAAAACCAAGCTTAAAATGCATAAAAAAAAGGTAAGTAGAAAAAAAAGAAAAGATATATAGAATATATTAGAATTTCCTCATTATTTTTCCCAAATAACTGTCATTCTTGGTGTTTTCCCTGGAGAATTGTTCAGGCCTTTGGTGAGGCTATTGCATTAGAGCTAGGTAAGGGTATGACTGGGTTGACACTGTCTTGGGTAGAAAAATTGTGTGAAGCAAACCAATGCCCAGGGCTCCCTTTGTAACGTGTTTTCTCTGACTTGCTCCATTCCAACTTCCCCGACTTTGGACCATTGCTGTAGTCCCTGGTTAACCTTTGAGAGTTGGTTACCCTGGGAAATCTAACTTGACCTGGCAAAACATTCTGTTTACTCTCTCAAGGTAAGACGTGGACCATACCTTCTTTCCTCTGGAGGGTTCTCTCTCAGGCTCTGTTAATTGCTCCTAATCAGGGACAGGTGTCAGCTTCATTGTCCCAAGAGAGGGGGCTCAGATAAGAATGCTTCTAATCTTTGGTCATTGCTTTTTATTTTTAGTTCCTGCTATTTTCTGGACCTTTATGAAATGTTTTGATATTTTCTGGTTTATAAAAATGAACTTGTTATTCATCACCTATTCATTATACCTGTTATTTATTATATTTATAGTACAAAGTACTATGACACCGTCAAAATTAATAACATGTTAGTAGCTCAAAATATTCATTTCTCTACTAAAAGTAAATTAAGGACATTGAAGTCACAATTGCCAGGTGTTGGGCTAGCTGATAAATAAGACTACAAATTCTTTTCTGAATGCCAATAAATAGGGGTTTGAGATTCCTTTTTCCTTAAAAAGGGATAAATGCAATGACATTAAAAAAGTTTTGGACCATGCTAATTTGAAATTTAGGATTATTTGTTAACTTATATATATCTTTGCATGAGGAAAGTGGGAAGATATAATCTACTTGCAGCACCTGGGACTCACTCAAGCCTGGGTCCCCAGTAAGCTATTACAGGTTCTGGGTACTTTGTGAGTCAAAAATCTTCTCCAAACCATAGATCCCACCAAATCATAAGTCTCCACCCCATTGTGTTTAGTTTTATTAGTTAGTCACAAAACACGCTTAATTCACAACAAAAGCATTTAATGAAATAACATGGTAATAAGATATGAACAGAGCATTCCTCCATAAACCTTGAGCTCTCTCACAAATACAGAAACTCTCAGTAAGAAGAATGGACCTGCATATGAATCATTCATGTTGCATGAATACACAAGGAACAAATATCAATAAATCAATAACCATTTATTAAGAACCTACTATGTGTCAGGTACTATGTTAGATGCTGGGCTAATGAAACCATCCTTGCTCTCAGGAAGGGGACATTAAATCTATCAAGAAGCGTTAATTAAGTGCTTACTATGTGCCAGGCACTGAGCTAAGAGCTGGCGACACAAAGAAAAAGTAAAAACAGCCCCTGCCCTCAAGGAACTTACATTCTAAGGGGAAGACAACATCTATATAAATAGGTAAGTAAAAGATACATAGAGTGTGGATAGAAGGTAACCTTAGAAAGGCAGGCAGTAGCAGATGGGGGTAAGGTAGGTGACAGGATGGGATGAGGACTGTTAAAAGCCTCTTGCATTTGAGGTGGCATTTGAACTGAGTTTTGAAGGAAACCAGGAAATTCCAAAAGGGAAGTGAGGTGGGGGAGCTTTCTAGACTTGGGGAACAAACAATGCAAAGACATAGCAACAAGAATTATGTATAAGGAGCAGCAAGAGGGCCAGTATGACTGGATTGTAGTTTATGGAGAGGTGTAAAGTGTAAAAAAGATTAAGTGTAAAAAGATTGGATTCCTTTTGCTTGACAATTCTCATTGGCTACAAAACCTTTTTTTTTCTTCTTGGCTTTTAACTGGGAGTGGGGTTAGGAGCCAGAGAGGGGGTTAGCAATAGTGATGTCAAAAAAAAAAAAAGAGGTCGATTGAAACATTTCTTTTTAATGCTTGGGAAAACAAAAGAAATTCAGAAGAAAGCACAGGTGATAAGGAGAGTTCTGAAAGAAATAAATGGAATTTATTTTATTTACTTAAAATGGTATAAAATGGAGAATCACTATTTCATACAGTCCTCTTTTTTTCTGCTGTGTATAGGGAAATGCTTCTTTTTTGTGTGTGTTTAAGTTCAGAATAAAAATGATAAAATTTTTAAAAGAGAGATCATTGATAACTTTAGAGAGAGCAGATTCTATTAAGTGATGAGGTCAGAAGCCATATTGCAAAGGTTTGAGGAATGAAGTAGAGGCAACAAGATATTCCCAGTAGTTTGTCTGAGAAAGAAAAGAAAAGGGGACAGCTAGGTGGCACAGTGGACAGAGCTCTGGGCTTGGAGTTAGCAGGACCTGAGTTCAAATCTGACCTCAGACACTTGACACTTACTAGCTGTGTGACCCTGTGTTAACTTCGATTGCTCATCAAAAAAGAAAGAGAAAAGAAATATAGTACGAAAGAAGAAAGGTTGGTAGGGCCTAGTGCAGGTTATTTTTTAAAGACCATTGAGCCTTGGAAATGACTGAAGGAAATAGGAAAGGGACCAGTAGAAAGGGAAAAATTGAAAATTAGAAGAATGGTAGAATTTGTTGGAGAAGACAAATTCTTCTTTGCAGGGTTGGGGGTAGGTGGGATAGGATCAAGGATACATGTAGAGGGGTTGGCCTTGGCCAAAAGGACCATCTCATTTTCAAGACTGAAAGAGAAGAGAAAACAGTGGGAGAGGATGACAAGTTGTGATGAGGTTGAAAAATAATAGGGTAGGGAGGTAAAGATAGGAAGTTGTGATCAGATAGAGGAATCTCAAGTTTGTTTTTTTTTAATCATCTCCCATTACAAGCCCCTAAGTCATCAGCTCTTTCTCCTCAGCAGCCAATTAGGAGATTCTTTATCATCACTTAGTCCAAACCCCTACACATAGATAGAAGTAAGATTCCCCTAAATTTCCAAGGCCCCCATTTGCCAATACATCTGCGCTCTTCACGTATATCTTTCATACAAATGTTACTGAAACTATGCTGAAGCTCAAACTCTCCCACTGTACTTCAGTAGTTGTGGCTGCATTTACATGTACTTTTAACTAGAAAGTCCTCCATGGATTCAGACAGAACAATCATAGAATTCCAGAGTTAGAAAGGATCTCTGTGGTCAGAGGGTCCAACCCATGCCCAAAGGGAATCCCTACTACAATTTACCTGTATGTTGTTAGGTGGCATGGTGGATAGAGTGCTGGGCCTAGAGTCAGGAAGACTTGAGTTCAAATCCCACCGCAGACACTTCCTAGCTGTGTGACCTTGGGCAAGTCACCTTGCCTCTGTTTTCCTCAGTTTTCTCAATTGTAAAATGAAGGACAAACAATAAAATGGGTATAGCAATTAGCACCTATTTTGCAGGGTTGTTGTGAGAATCAAATAAGAAAATATTTGTAAAGCACTTAGCACAGTGCCTGGCACATAGAATGTTCTTTTTATACATGTTAGCTATATATCTGAGAAGTGGTCACTTAGCTTGAAGACCTCCAACGAAGGGCAACCAACTACGTCCAGAAGCATCACATACTACTTCGGACAACTTTTATTGTTAGGAAGTTTTTCTTGACATCAAATTTATATTTACCTCTTTGCAACTACAATGTATTTTTCCTGGTTTTGTCTGCTAGGGTCATTCAGGACAAGTCCAGTTCCTTTACATCCCTTGAATAACCCCTCTGATAGTTGAGGTTAGGTGTCATGTCCTCTTGGTGTTCTCTCTCATATAGGCTAACCATCCCCATTTTCTTCAACTGATCCCTAGAGAATGTGAACTCAAGTCACTTCACTGACCTGGTTGCTATTCTTGGTTGTTGTCTAATTTAATGGTCTTTCCTAAGCTGCAGTACTCAGAACTAAACACAATACTCTACATACAGTCTAATAAGGGAGAGTACAGAAAGACCATCACTTCTTTCTTCCCAGAAGCCCAGCACTTCAGCTTTTCGGGCTTCTTCTTCATACTGCAAGCTAATACTGAGTTTGTTGTCCACTAAATGCAGAAAAACATGTGTTTTTAAGTACCTACTATATGTCAGGCACTGTGTTATGTGTGTGTTTAAAAAAATTTTAAAAACAGTAGAGGCAAAATAAAAGATTTCTTTCTTAAAATACACTAGGGAATAAAGATGAAAGAAGAATGGAAAGAAATAGAAGTGACATTGAAGGAACAGAATTGGAACACTATAGAATGAATCTCACAACCTCTCTGACAGTTAAATCGATATACTGTGGGGTTAAGCTCTAGAATGGGAGATGAATTAAAGGGGAGAAGGATGGTAGAAGATGGAAGGAAAAAAAACTAGTCTCATCTCTAATCAAGAAGGGCTATGGGTGAGTGGGTGAGAAAGCAAAGTGAGTGAAACAGGGCAAAAGAAAGATAGTAGGAAATCTTGTTTTGGTGGTGGGAGAGAGTCCCACTGAAGAACACTCCCATGGAGGAAGAGATATATGCTATAAAGGAAGCTGCAGACCTTGCAATGGGTATAACCTGCAGAGATTTTGGTGTTCAGAGAGAACACTAACTCTTAAGAGAGTGTTGTGCCTTGGTGAACAACACCTTTCCTTGGAGAAGGGGAATTAGAGCTCTTGGGGACAACTGACATCCAGAAGGGTGGGACGGCATGGGCCTAGAGAGGCAATTTCATGTCAAACGGGAAAGAAAATGATCGTGGGGAGGGCAGGGGGTAGAATTGGGCTGTGTGATCAGGGACACAGGGAAATTTCTATCACTGGGGACAATAATTCTATCCTATAACTGCCTCCCACAGGAATGGATAAGTCTCAGAGTGAAGCAGGACAGAAAAAAAAAAGTGGAAGGGGTGGGGAAGGTGATAAAATCTTCAAGGAAATAATATTGAAATTGTTTAGAAGAGGGAACTCATAATTGGTATTTTGGAAGCTTTTGATTCCATGAGGAACAGTAAGAGTCTAAAGAAGGAATGAATACTTATTCACTAAGGACCGTGAATCAAAGAATAAAGTTTAGAATAGACAGAAAGTGAAGAGAATTCATGAAAGGAATAAGGTAAAGAAATTCCTTTTTAGGAAAAGATGCAAATAATGAAAAAAAAATCCTAACAAACAAAAGAAGTTGGAAGGAAGGAGAGGAGGGAGTTTTTAATTAACTACTTACCTGAGAAGAGGGAAGAATTAGATAACTAAGTAAAAAGAAGTAACAAAAAGGAATCAATAAGTTAAATAAAACACCAAAACTAAAGAAAGGGGTGACAAATGAGATGGGGGGGTTGAGAGTGAGGGGAAGAGAGCCATGGGAGTAGTGATGCCTTAAAGGGAGTTAAGGAAAAGTAATTAAAGAGACAAATCACTGTCTTTACAGAAAAAGAAGAATAAGAGCAACAGCAATAAAAAAAAAATCCTAATTCAGAAAAAAGCAATATTAAAGACACAAATGGAATAAAATATTAACCTGAATCTCATAAGTTTAAATGTGAATACATTAAACAAGCCAATGACATGAGAATGGCAGATTGGATAAGAAAACAAAACCCTACAATCTCCTGCTTACGAGAAATACAGCTGAAAATTGAAGACATACACAGAATAAAAATAATAGGCTGAAACAAAATTTATTATGCATCAGGTGAATCCAAAAAAGTAATCACGCTGTTCGACGAATAAACAGCAAAGCAAAAACAAACATCACAATATAAACAGAGGTAAATAAGGAAATTAAGCTGAAAAGAATCAGAGGCAACAAACTGATATATCTACATCAAATTTACATGCTCCAAATGCCATAGCATCTAAATCCATAAAAGAAAAATTAACTTATTATAAGACACAGACAGTAATACAATAATAGTATATTTTAATGTCCTCTTAGATTTGAACAAATTTAATAGAAAGATAAGGCAAAAGGGAAAATACAGAATTGAGCAAATCACTAGAAAAACAAGACTTAGGGTATCATCTACATAGAAGTTCTGGACAGTGTTTGTTGTTTTACATTATACTCAGGTTTTTTTTTTTACTTGTCATCTTTTTTGGGGAGGCCTATGATCCTTAATATATTTTGATTCTTTAGCTATGATAGCTTTTTAACATGTTAGATTGTAAGCTCCTTGAGGGCAGGAACTATCTTTTGCCTCTTTTTGTATCCCTAGAACTTAGCACAGTGCCTGACATATAGTAGGTACTTAATACATTTTCATTGATTGATTTAATGGTACTGCTTTTTACTTCTCTTCTTTCAGACTGTCGTTCATTTCAATATATCTGTGTTCTCAATCAGTTTTTCTCCCTTTCTCTTTTTGGAAGAGATTAACTGCTTGGATTTAAGTTTTTCTATTCTACCACTTATTTCTTTTGAACAAGTCATCCAATCAGCTACATTTCTTTTTACATTTTATTTTTTCCAATTACATGTAAAAACATTTTTAACCTTTGTTTTTTACAATTTTGAGTTTCATATTTTCTCCCTTCCTCTCATCCCCCGTCATTGAAAAGGCAAGCAATTTGATAAAGGTTATACATGCGCAGTAATGCAAAACGTATTTCCATATTAGTCATGCTGTAGAAGAAAAGAGACAAAAAACCCCAAGAAAAATAAAGAATGTAAAAAAACCCAGTATGCTTTGATCCGCATTCAGATTCCATCAGTTCATTCTCTGGAGGCAGATAGCATTTTTCATCATAGGTCCTTTGAAATTGTCTTAAATCTTTGTATTGCTGACAATAGCTAAGTCATTCACAGTTGACCATTGTGCAATATTGCTTCCACTGAGTACAGTGTTCTCCTGGTTCTGCTCCCTTCACTTTTCATCAGTTCACATAAGTCTTTCCAGGTTTTTCTGAAATAAGCCTGCTCAGTATTTCTCATTGCATAATATTATTCCATTACATTCATATACCACAACTTGTTCAGCTATTCCCCAATTAATGTACTTTTCCTCAATTTTCAATTTTTTGCCACCACAAAAAGAGCTGCTATAAATATATTTGTACATATAAATCCTTTTCTTTTTTTTTTTTTAATCTCTTTGGAATAGACTTCGTAGTGGTTGATAGTGCTGGGTCAAATGATATACAGTTTTGTAGCTCTTTGGGCATAGTTCTAAATCGCTTTCCAGAATGGTTGGATCAATCACAACTCCACCAACAATACTTTAATGACCCAATTTTTCCACATCTCCTCCAATATTTGTCATTTTCCTTTTCTGTCATATTAGTCAACCTACTAAGTGTAAGGTGGTAGCTCAGTAGCGAGTTAGAACATTTTTTCATACGACTATAGATAGCTTTGATTTCTTCTCCTGAAAACTGCCTGTTCATATCCTTTGATGATTTATCAATGGAGGAATGACTTCTATTCTTATAGATTCAACTTGGTTCTCTATGTATTTGAGATATGAGGCCTTTATCAACGTGCTGTAAAAAAAAATTTTCCCACAGTTTTCTGCTTCTAATCTTCTAATTTTGGCTGTATTGGTTTTGTTTGTACAAAACATTGTAATGTAATGATTACTTTAATGTAATCAAAATTATCCATTTTATATCTTGTAATGCTCTCTATCTCTTGTTTGGTAATAATTCTTCCCTCATCCATAGAGCTGACAGGTAAACTTTTCTACACTACCCAAATTTCCTTATGGTATCACCCTTTACATCTAAATTATGTACCAATTTTGATCTTATCTTGGTATACAATGTGAGATATTGGTCTATACTATGCCAAACTGCTTTCCAGTTTTTCCAGCAGCTTTTGTCAAATAGTGAGTTCTTGTCCCAAAAGTTTGGATCTTTGCATTTATCAAACACTAGATTACTATGGTCATTTCTTACTGTGCATTGTGTACCCAATCTATTCCACTGATCTACCACTCTATTTCTTAGCCAGTACCAGATTATTTTGATGATTATTGCTTCATAATACAGTTTGAGATCTAGTACAGCTAGACCACCTTCCTTTGCATTTTTTTCATTAATTCCCTTGATATTCTTGACCTTTTGTCCTTCCAGGTAAATTTTGTTATTTTTTTTAGCTCTATAAAATATTTTTTTGTAGTTTGATTGGTGTGGTACTGATAGCCACATTTCTTAAATAATTCAGAAACATCCTCCTGCGGTTCCATGTTTTTTTTTGTTTGTTTGTTTTTAGGCAATTGGGCTTAAGTGTCCATGTTTTCTTAGGAATATACAGTATTGCATGTTTCATCAGGTGTTGGTTTAATTTTCTTTGCTTTAAATCTTTTTTTAGAGGTGCTTGCAATCTTTTTAGTATCTTCCCTGTTGATTTATCTGCTTATGCCCTAGATTTTTGACTGAGTTTTCTTGTTCTTGAGATCTTTGATGATTTTAGTCTCTATCTGTGATATTCCCCTCACATTCACTGTTTTACTCCTTTTTTGATGTTAGGTTTACCTTCAAGGCTAGACTATAAAGCTGTGTCAGCCTCCTCCTCAGTTGGAGAATTTACTTTTCACAGGCTTTGGTCCTTGCCTCAGGTAACTGCTGGAGGGATGGGACTGGCCTTAACTCAATGCCAATCCCCTTTACTTCAAGCCTGTTGTGTTATCATTTGCTAGCTTCCTGCCCTGGTTCCTTCTGCTCCTTAGTTCTGCGGCTGAGCTAAGTTAGTCCCTGTCACATTTTGTAGGCTTGAGGGAGGAATCGGTGTTCTGGGCAAAGTATCTGCTGCCTTGGAATTTCCTAATTTAAGGGCTAGCCCAGGTGGAGAGTGATCCTGCCTTTCTATTCACAATTTCCCACCATACAACAGATAACTTGGTAGAGCTGAGGTCTGTTGCTTGTTTCAACAGAATGCTGGGGAAAGAACAGGACAGAATGTACTAGCAGAGATTGTTAACAGCAGAAAAATTCCTGGGTGGGACCCAAAGTATGAGTCTGTGGGCCTGTTTGTGAACCCTCTCTGGGCCTAGAGGCTAGTGGTCAAGCGGTACTTAGTGAGTCCTTTATAGATTAGTATTTCTAGTATTGGTTCATAAGGCTGTTACCTTATTGGATGTCTTAGTTTCTTGTCCTATTTGTAAGAAAGATTTTAGGGGGTTAGGCTTCCACAGCAGGATAAAGAATTCCAAGATCTTGTGGATAATCCCTCAACCAATCAGAAGGTGTACCAAACATTCTGTAAACAACTAGTTCCTTAAGAAAGAGTCCTAGACTATATCCCAGAGAGATCATACAAATGGGAAAAGGACCTATATGTACAAAAATATTTATAGCAGCTCTTTTTGTGGTGGCAAAGAATTGGAAATTGAGGGGATGCCCAACCCATGGGAGAATGCCCATCCACTGAGCAAGTTGTGGTATATGAATGTAATGGAATACGATTGTGCTATAAGAGATTATGAACAGGCAGACTTCAGAAAAACCTGGAAAGACTTGTATGGACTGATGCTGAGTGAAGTGAGCAGAACCAGGAGAACATTGTACACAGTAACAGCCACATTGTGTGATGACTAATATTGATAGACTTAACCCTTCTCAGCAATACAAGAATCTAAGACATCTCCAAAGGCCTCATGATGGAAAATGCTATCCACATCCAAAGAAAGAACTATGGAGTTTGAATGTAGATTGAAGCATACTATTTGCCATTTTTTTTCTTCTGTTGTGTTTTGTTTCCTCTTTCTGGTGGTTCCTCCTATTGGTTCTAATTCTTACCTACAACATCACTAATGTGAAAATATGTTTAATAGGAATATATATGTACAGCCTATATCAGATTGTGCACCATCTTAGGGTGGGAGGTGGGGAGAGAGAGGGAGAAAAATTTAAAATTCAAAAGCTTATGGAAGTGATTGTTGATAATTCAAAATAAATTAATTAAAAATTTTTAAAAAAGAGCCCTAGAGGCTAAACAAGTTGCAACCTGTTGGGATCAAGGAGCGGCCTTGACAAGGCAAAGGCTTTTCTTCACTGTGCTTGCTTAATACGCTTATTAAATATTAACTGACACACCCCAAGGGCTGAGATAGCCTCCATTTTTTAACATGGGACCCATGAAGTGGGAGGAATTTACAAAATATGGACAAACATGAGATGGGCTGTCCAGGAAGAGTGTAACTCGGATGAACTAGACCAATCCTAGCCCTGGTGGGTGGAGTATGTATCTTGCTAAGGGTTTAAAGGTTGATTCTACCACTGAAGCAGCGCCCATACACTACTAAAATGTGTTGTGCCCGCTTCCCTCACAAGAAGCGTAATAAAGGCTTTCCTTCACTCACTCCTATAGTAGATTTTTGTTTCAGATTTTTCTAACATTATTGAAATAACTGTAATTGGTCTACCTCTGAAGCATAATTCCTTTTTTCCCCCTTTTAAACTTTCTTTTATATATTTTTAATTTAAACACCAAAAAAAAAGCATTCCTTTGCCTAGAGAAGAACAAAAAGAGAAGATTCTTTTTATGAAACCATGAATCTCCATTTCACATATTTTTAAAAGTATAGAATAAATTTTATATATTACTTTCAAAACTATCCCACTTGTCCATGCTTCCTTCTAAATTTCCTTTGGTCTATGGAGTAAAAGAAAAAAATTTCAATGGCCTTTTTTTTTTTTTTTGGCATTACTATTGATAGTCTCTCTCCACCACTACTCCTTCCTCAATTAGCAGAAAGGAAAAAAAAAAAAACAGAAAAATTTTGTGACAAATAAGCTTAGTCAAGCAAAAGGAATGCATATCATAACCATGTCCAAACATGTGTGTCTGCATTTCGTGTTCATTGTCTCTCTGTTAGGAGGTAGTTAATGTGCTTTATAGGTCCTCTGGAGATGTGATTGGTCATCATATTGATCAGAGCTCTTAAGTTTTTCAAAAATATTACTGTTTATTCTTGCATTGATCTCACTTAAATTATTCTCCTGGTTCTACTCCTTCATATCATCGGATCATACAACCCAGGATTCTTTGAAATTATCTCTTTCAAAATTTCTTATAGTATGATGAAATTACATTACATTAATATTCTGGACAGCTAGGTGGCTAAGTGGCACAGTGGATAAAGTACCAGGCCTGGAGTCAGCAAGACTCATCTTTACATGTTCAAATCTGGTCTCAGATACTTACTAGCTGTGTGACCCTGGGCACATCACTTAACCCTGTTTGCCTCAGTTTCCTTGTCGATAACATGAGTTGGAGAAGGAAATGGCAAACCTCTCTAAGATCTTTGCCAAGAAAACCCCAAATGGGGTCATGGAGAGTTGGACACAACTGAAAACAACAGAACAACAACAACAATACATTAATATCCCACAATTTATCCAGTCATTCCTCAATAGTCTAAGAAGTGCTCTAAGTCATTCCCTTGCATTCTAGCATAGTGCCTAGCACATAGTGTTATGTAAGTGTTAACAATTATCACCATTATTAGTTCTTTTCTTTTTTCTTTTTCCCTTTTGGAAGTTTTTTTGAGAAGTAGTGAGAACTGGAGAAAATGACTAGTCCTCTATCTTGTTGTTCATATGATAGGAAAGCCTGGAGGTCAATTTCATCTCATTAGAATCAGCCTGATGTTCGAGTTGTCAACATCTTTTATTATCCTGACTGTTAACCAGTGTATGAACTATCCTTCCCAGCTCTATATAATCGATAGATTATACAATCCAAGTCACTGATAAAAATACTAAACAGCAAAAGGCCAAGTGAAGATTCCTCCATTAGGGATTGCCCACCCAGTTCACTTTGAACCATTAAAAATTAGACTTTGAGACATCATTCAACCACTATTAGATCCACCTAATTGTATTATCATCTAGTTCACATTTTTTCATCTTTCCCCACAGGAATAGGATGAGGTGCTTTGTCAAACACTTTGCTAAAACCTAGGCAAACAATGTCTCTAGCATTGCCCTGATCTGCCA
The DNA here is from genome assembly GCF_900497805.2 of Vombatus ursinus. Classification (NCBI taxonomy): domain Eukaryota; kingdom Metazoa; phylum Chordata; class Mammalia; order Diprotodontia; family Vombatidae; genus Vombatus; species Vombatus ursinus. The sequence continues at coordinate 10,769,085 of NW_020954587.1, read as the reverse complement.
ATTCAAAAACTGTCAAAAAAGTAAAATAAGATTAGGCCTGTTTTTGATGAAGCTTTTCATAATCTTTGCTCCCTCTTCCAAATGTTCACTAGCCCTCTTTCCAATGATCAGATCTAGAATTTTTCCAAGTATTGAACTCAAGCTGATTGATCTACATTTACAGAATCTGTTTTCTTCCCTTTTTTTTAAAATCAGGACAAAATTTGTCCTTCTCCAGGCCTGTGGCATCTCTTTTGTTTTACACAATATTACAAGTTCTTTGAAACTGTTCTTTTTTTTTTAATTCTATTTTGCCACCCAATATAACTATTTTCCCCTTACCCCAGGATTGTTGTCTTTAGCTTCCCTTACCAGTCTGAAATCATTCTAAACTTTAGCATTCCTGATACTATTTTTATAGAACTGTGCCATACTCACATTGATTTACTATTACCTGGTCTTGCTTTTATCTGCTATACATTTATTTAAAAAAAAAATAAATAAAGTTGGTTGGTAAGTTCCTTGAACATCCACATTAGTTTCTTCAAACAAATTAAAATTTTCAGCCTCAATTGAATTGTTTCCATTTATGTTTTTAGAATTTTTTTTTTTAGTATTTCTAATCTGTATGAGGTTGCCTTCCCTTGTTGCATTTAATCTATTATCCTACCTATTTTTCTCTAACCCAACTGAGATCTACTTTCCCCAAATCTAAGGTTAGTTTCAGACAATGCTTGGCTTTCCTCTGGATTTAGAGCATTTTTTCATGTGACTATTGATAGCTTTGCTTTCTTCTTCTGAAAACTGCCTGTTCATATCCTTCGACCATTTATCAGTCTGGGAATGACTGAAAAATGATGAATTCTTGCCTTCAAAGCTTGCATTTTTGGATTTATCAAACACTAGATTACTGTGATCACTTGCTACTATGTATTGTGTAGCTAATCTGTTCCACTGATCCACCATTCCATTTCTTAGCCAGTACCAGATTATTTTGATGATTACCACTTTATAATATAGTTTGAAATCTAGTTCGTTGCCTTCCTTCACATTTTTTTCATTGTTTCCGTTGATATTTTTAACCTTTTATTCTCCAGATGAATTTTGTTATTTTTTCTGGCTCTATAAAATAATTCTTCAGTAGTTTGATTGGTGTAGCACTGACAAAATAAATTAATTTAGGTAGAATGGTAATTTTCATTTTACTGACTTAACCTGCTCATAAGCTGTTAATATTTGTCCAGTTGTTTAGATTTGTTTTTATTTGTGTGGAAAGTGCTTTGTAATTGTGTTCGTATAAACCCTGGGTTTATCTTGGCAAATACGCTATCAAGTATTTTTTATTTTCTGCAACTATTTTAAATGAAATTTCTCTTTATATCTCTTCCTGTTGGATTTTGTTGATTATATATATATAAATACTGATGATTTTTACGAGTTTATTTTATATACAGCAACTTTGCTGAAGTTATTAATTGTTTCAAGTAGCTTTTTAGTTGATTCTCTAGGGTTCTCTAAGTATAACATATCATCTGCAAAGAGTGATAGTTTCATTTTCCCATTGCCTATTCTTATTCTTTCAATATCTTTTACTTGTCTCATTGCTGGAGCTAACATTTGTAAAACAAATGCTTCACTTTTGGTTTTATTGAGAAGACTTAAAATTTATCCTCATTATAGATATAGCTTGTTCTTGGTTTTAGATACATACTACTTATTATTTTCAGAAAGGCTTCATTTATTCCCACGCTTTCTAGGGTTTTTAAAAGGGATGGGTATTGTATTTTGTCAAAGGAATGGATATTGTATTTTGTCAAAGGCTTTTTCTGTATCAACTGACATTATCATATGATTTTTCATTATTTTTTATTGATATGGTAAATTATGCTGATAGTTTTCCTAATATTTAAATAATCCTACATTCTTGATATAAATCCTGCCTGGTCACAGTGTATGATCTTTGTGATATGTTGCTATAGTATCTATGGTAGTATTTTATTTTATTCTATTTTATTTTTGCTAGGCAATGGGGTTAAGTGACTTGCCCAGGGACTCACAGCTAGTAAATGTTACGTGTCTGAGTCTGGATTTGAACTCAGGTGCTCCTGACTCCAGGGCTGGTGCTCTATCTACTGCACCACCTGGCTGCCCCAGTAGTATTTTGTTTTTTTTTTTTGTATCAATATTCTGATATCTGTATCAATACTCATTTCTTTCTCTGTTTTGCTGTCCCTGGGTTAGGTATCTAAACCATTGTTGTGTTCATAGAAGGAATTTGGTAGGACTCCTTTATCTATTTTTCAAATAGTTTATTTAGTATTGGAATTAATCATTCCTTAAATGTTTGGAAGAATTCACTTGTAAATCCATCTGGCCCTGGAGATTTTTTTCTTAGGGAGCTCATGTATGGCTTGTTCAACTTCTTTTTTTAAGATAGGGTTATTTAAGTATTCTATTTTCTCTTCTGTCAATCTGGGCAATTTATATTTTTATAAATACTCATCCATTTCACTTAGATTGTCAGTTTTACTAACATGTAATTGGGCAAAATAACTCCTAATAATTGTTTTAATTTCATCATCATTGGTAGCACATTCACCTTTTTCATCTTTCATACTGGTAATTTGATTTTCTTCTTCTTAAAAAAATCAAATTAACCATTAGTTTGTCTATCTTATTACTTTTTTCACAAAATCAGCTCCTAGTTTTATCAGTTTAATTTTTTTTTTACTTCCAATTTTATTAATCTTTCCTTTGATTTTCAGGATTTCCATTTTGGTGTTTAATTGGGGATTTAAAATTTGTTCTTTTTCTAGTTTTTTTTATTTTTTTAGTTGAAAGCCCAATTCATTGATCTGCTCGCTTTTATTGATATAAGCATTTAGAGATATAAATTTTCCCCTAATTACTGTTTTGGCTGCATTCCACAAATTTTGTTATGTTGTTTTGTTTTTATTCTCTTTAATGAAATTATTGATTGTTTCTATAACTGGCTCTTTAACCCACTCATTCTTTAGTGCTAACTCATTTCATTTCTAATTAATTTTTAAACTCTGCTTATAAAGCCCTTTATTATATGTAATTTTTATTACATTATGGTCTGAAATGAGTGCATTTTATATTTCTGCTTTTCTGTATTTGGTTGTGAGGTTTTTATGCTGTAATATGTGGCCATTTTTTTAAAAGGTGCCATATACGGCTAAGAAAAAAGTCTATTCCTTTTTATTTCTATTCAATTTTTTCCAGAGGTCTATTATACCTAACTTTCCTAAGATTCTATTCATCTTCTTGACTTCTTATTTATTTTATGATTAAATTTATTTAGCTATGAGAGGAGAAAATTGAGGTTCCCCCACTAGTAAAGTTTTGCTGTCCTACTCCTATTATTCATTTAATTTTTCCTTTAAGGATTTGGATACTCTGCCATTTAGTGTGTATATCTTTAGTATTGATATAATTTCATTGTCTATGATTCCTTTTAGCAAAATGTAATTTTACTGATTATCTTTCAATTACTTCTCCTTTTGTCTTTGCTCTTTTGAGATCCTGATTACTACTCCTGCCTTTTTCATTCCAGCTAAAGCTTAATAGATTCTACTCCAGCCCCTTATTTTAACTGTGTTTCTTGGGAACAACAGATTGTTGAATTCCGGTTTCTAATCCATTCTTCTATCTGCTTCCATTTTATGAGGGAGTTCATCTCATTCACATTCACAATTATTCACAATTATTACTTACTGTGTATTTTTCTCTCTTCTTTTTTCTTCTATTTAGCTTTATTTCTCTTCCTGTCCCTCCTCAAATATCTATTTTGCTTCTAACCATTGCCTTCCTTTATCTGCCCTCCTGTTTATCACCTCCCTTTCTTTTATTCCCTTTGTGTCCTATTTCCCTAGGTAAGATTGAATTCTAAACCCAATTGTGTGTGTGTGTGTGTGTATGTGTATTCTTCCCTCTTTGAACCAGTTCAAATGAGAGTGAGGATCAAGCATTGATCATTGCCTCCTACCCCCCCACCCTTATTTTTCTCTGTATTGTAAAAGTTCCTCTTTGAGCACCTCTTTTATTTGAGATAATTTTCTTTCTTTCTCTCACAGCCCATTCCCCTTTCTCATCCATCCATACTTCTTGAGATCATCCCAACATAGTGAATTCATGTGACCTCTGTCTATGTAGACTCCTTCTACCTGCCATAATAATGATAAAGTTCTAAAGAGGTACATGTATCATCTTCCCATATAGGAATGTCTCTTAAGATTTCTCTTTCATGTTTGCCATTTTTATGCTTCTCTTTAGTCTTACATCTGAAAGTCAAATTTTGTTTTCAGCTGTGGTGTTTTCATCTGGAATGCTTGAAAGTCCTCTCATTAAATATCCATTTTCCCCTGAAGGATTCCATTCCATTTTGCTGGCTTTGTTCTTGGTTGCAATCATAGTTCCTTTGATTCCAGAACATCATATTCCAAACCCTTCACTCCTTTAACAAGGTAGCTACTAAATTTTGTGTGATCCTGACTGTGACTTCAAGGTATTTAAATGGCCTCTTTCTGGATGCTTCGGTATTTTCTCCTTGACCAGGGAGCTCTAATATTCTTGAGAGTTTTCATTTTGGAATCTATTTCAGGAGGTGAATGTGATGGGGCCTAATGATGGACCCCTAAAAGGCCCTGGACTTTCCCAGTTAATAATCCTTTCAACTGCCCTTTCATTGTGGCCCTCACTGTTTGCATCTGGCCCCACCCTAGACTGCCACTCCTTAATCCCATCTAGAACCCTCCTCTGTTACCTTCCAATCACCTCAACCTATTGGCCACACTATAAAAATGGTCAGTCTCATGTACCAAGTTGCTCAGATTCCTTAAAAGTCTGGCCGGCTTGTTATTAGCATCAGGAATAGTGCTGGTTCTTAAAAGTCCTGCCTGCTTCTATTGGCGAAACAATAAACCTTGTCACTGACCAAAAGAAGCCTTGAGTTAAATTCTTTTGAGGCAGGACCTGTGTCTTTTCCCCTTGAATTTTGGGGTTCCCAGCACCCCTAGACTGCAACAATTGTGGAAACTTTCAATTTCTATTTTGTCCTCTGTTTCTAACATGTTAGAGCAGTTTTCCCTTATTTCTTGAAATATGATGTTGGTCTCTTTTTCTTATCGTGACTTTCAGGAAGTCCAATAATTTTTGTATTATCTCTCCTTGGTCTATTTTTTCCTGTCTATTGTTTTTCTGATGAAATATTCCACATTTTCTTTAATTTTTTTTCATTCTTTTGACTTAGTTTTATTGTTTCTTGATGTTACATGGAGTCATTAGCTTCCACTTTTCCAATTCTAATTTTAAGGAATTATTTTCTTCAGTGAGCTTTTCTATCTCTTTTTTCATTTGGCTAGTTCTTCCTTTTAAGTTATTTTCTTCACTGAGGTTTTATACTTTTATGCTTTTACTTTTATACTTTTTTTTGTCCAATTCTGTTTTTTAAAATACTATTTTCTTTAGCATTTTTTTTGCCCCTTTTGCCAAGTTGTAAATTGTCTTTTCACAGTTTTCTTGTATCACTCTCATTTCTTTTCTCAGTTTTTCCTCTACTACTGTTAATTCAACTTTTAAAAAAAGTTTAGTACTTCCAGGAATTCTTGTTGGGCTTGTGTCCAATTTGCATTTTTCTTTGAGGCTTTGCTTGTAGCTTTTGACATTATTGTCTTCTTTTGAGCTTATATCTTGTTCTCCCCTGACAGTAGATTTTTATGGTCAGGTTCTTTTTGTTGTTGTTTTTTACTTATTTTTCCAGACCTATTTCTTGACTTTCAATTTTATGTTAAAGTTGGGCTCTGCTTACATTATGTGTATGTGTTTGTAAGGAGGGGGCAGGGATTACCCCAAGATTCAGACTTTTTTACCCTGCCACTTTCACAGTTAGTTCTGGTGATCTGTAAATTTTTGGTGTTTCCAAGGTTATGTGATCCAAGAAGACATGTGGTCACTGCTCTCCTGGCCTGCTCTCTGGTCCTTATCCAGGCAGGGCATCCCTTGCAGCAAGTATTATTGTTCCTCAGAGGCTTTGCTCCCTTGTGCCCACAAGCACTCCTCTCCTCCTGAAACTGTAGCTTTGAAGTGGGTATGAGTTGCTAATTAACACCACATCTTACACCCAGTGTTAACGCAGGGTGTTTGTAATCTCTTTTTGACCATTTGTTCACTTCCCTTAATATGTCTGGGCTGAGAGTTCCTGAAGCAGCTGCTACTGCTGTTGTTACCACCGAGACCCACAGCTAGTGTGGTCACTGCTTGCGCTCCAGGCTAGCCCTAACCCCAATGTCACAGACCTCTCCTACTGACCTCTCAGTTCTCTTGAGCTGGAAAAATGTCTCACTATCTTTTATTGGCTCTGCTGCTCCAGAGTTCAATTTAAGGCATTATTTTAAAGTTATTTGGGTGGGAAGGTTAGCAGAGCTGGGCTAAAGAGAAGGACTTTAATAGTTGGAGATGTGGATCAAGTATATTCCGGATATAGCTTCCATGAGTATATGAAAATGAAAGAGGGCAGAATGAGTTTGGGGACTAACTATAAGTCAAGTTTGGCTACAGTGTAGTGTGCATAAAAGCAACTAATGTAAGTAAGAATAGAAAGTTAGGTTGGAAACAAATTGTGGAAGCCATTAAATGTCAGGGAAAGTAGTTTATATCTTATTCTAGAGACAGTAGGGAGCAACAGAAAGTTTCTGAGTGAGAGAATTACACGCCAGACCTAGATTTTAGGAAGATTCTTTTGGCAGTCATGAGGGATAAATTGGAGAGAAGTCAGGGAACTGGAAAATCAGTTCATATGTTGCTATACTAGTTCAAGTGAAAGGTGATGACCCTGACCCCAGAGGGTAGATACATGAATAGAAAGAAGGAAAAGTAAAGTAAAGATGCTGAGGAAGTAGAATTGATAGACTTGGCAGTTGATTGGGGTGGAGGGTAAGGAAGATAGAAGATTCTAAAGCTTGGGGTTTGAGTAACTGATGTCATCACCATCGCCATCCCTTGGGTACAGTTGAATCATCAGCAGAAATAAGGATTTTGAGAGGAGCACTAGATAAAGTTGGGGGGAAAATGATTTTAGATAATGACTGGGTTTGAGTTTGTGGTGCTGATAAGACGTCAAAATCAGTGCCCAGTAAGCAGGTGGTTAGGGACAGAACTAAAGTAGAAGACCAGTGGTGAAGGATGCTACTCTGCTGCTGACAAAAGAGGTGATGGACACAAGATGCAGGACAAGACGCACATTTTCAGACATGGACGATGTGGGGATTTGTTGAGTATGCATTTTTGTTAGAAGGGTTTCTTTATATATATATATATATATATATATATATATATATATATATTTTCACTCAGCAGTGGGTGGGAAGGAAAGGGACAATTGATACTTATCCTCAAGGAAGAAAAGAAAGGAAATGAAAAAGAAGAAAAGAAGTTTACTGAAGCATTTTTAAATGAATAGAAAAGAATAGAAGGAAGGCCAAAAACAATCACAGAGAAGAGCTCTAAAAGCTGCATGTTGAAACTGATTATGATCATTTAGTCAATAGCATTTATTAAGTGTTTGCTAAAGGCAACTAGGTTGTCCAGTGGATGATGCTCTCTGTTCCTGGAATCAGGAAGAGCTGAGTTCAAATCCAGCCTTAGACACTTACTAACCGTTTAACCCTGGGCAAGACCTTTGTCTGCCTCAGTTTTCTCAACTTTAAAATGTGGATAATAGCACTTATCTCCCAGAGTTGTTGTAAAGATCAAATGAGATAATATTTGTTAAAGCACTATGCATAGTGCCTGGTACACTTGAAGTAAACACTTAAATGTTTATTCCCTTATTCCCTACTATGTGCCAGGTAGTTTCACAGTTTCACGTACAACCCTCTTTTTCTGTTCAACCATGTATGTAGAAATATACTTTTTATTTGGTGCTTATTGAATTCAGAATTTAAAAAATTAAAAAGAAAGATAGGAGTGAAGCTCCAGGAAGAGAATGGGGTTGGATATGTAGGCTGGAAAACATTTGCTGTGTGAAAGGATAATTCCCCAAGCAAGAGTTTAAAAAAATAGAAGATAGGAGGGCCCAGGACATGGACAAGGGAGAAACCTACACTCAGGAAGTGAAAGTTGGAGAATAAAATTGTAAAGGAATTACTGGTCTTTGACAACTTCCTAGAACATAAAAGCTGACATCATAAAGCTACTAACTTTTCTGTTCAGAATCAATTCAAATGTTTCCTTAAAGAGAAGGCCTTCATCTTAGTCTGAGGAGAAGATAAATAAGAGCTAGAAATAAAGGCTTAGATTTCTGCTTCTCTCTCTCTCTTTTTTTTTTTTTTGGTAAGGCAATTGGGGTTAAGTGACTTGCCCAGGGTCACACAACTAGTAAGTGTCATGTGTCTAAGATCAGATTTGAACTCAGGTCCTCCTGACTCTAAGGCCAGAGCTCTATCCACTGTGCCACCTAGCTGCCCCCTGCTTCTCCTTAAAGGTGGCTGCTACTAATAACTCAGATTTATGTAACATTGTAAGGTTTATAAAGAGTTTTCCTAAAAAAAATAAAATAAAACTCTTGCAAAGTAAATAGTATGAATATTATCTTTTTTAAATGGGAAAACTTATGTTCATAGAAATTAAGTAACTTGCCAAATGCTATAGCTAATCAGTGTCAGACCTTGAATTTGAACCCACTTTTTTTTTTGACTCTTAAGACCCACTAGTGCCCTTTTCACTTCACCACACACTGGGAATTAGTGTCATTTGCAAGATCAAGATATTATATGTAGCTACTGTATATGGCACTAATTGCACCATTCAGTGGGGTGTAAGTGGAGTGACCTCTGCCAGCAACTATTTCCCTGCCTTATCCTCCTCTTAATCTAGAAGTACAAGATGACTTTTACTCAGATTGCAGCATAGCCCAGAAAGGTCAGATTTATTTATTATTCCACTTCACTACTTGACAAAAAGCTGTTTAGATTTGGCTTCTTTGGATCTATGATTTTATTGGAAAGGTACTTTCTTTCCACTGAAATGGCTGAACATAGCTCTTTCACACCTTCTCATTCTATGTGATCTTTGGACCGTGTTTCCCATAGGAAAAAATTTTTTTTTTTATAAATGTTCTACCTAACATACTGGAGGCCTTTAAAAATATATTTAGTTGATAACAAGGCACCCCCTTGGTTGTCCTGCTGCTGTATTTCACTCTTACTAACTAATTTGTCCACCATCTTCCTATATTCTTACACATCCTTGATAACATCTTTTACACTATTTCTCCTCTTGGAGTTCCATGATTTACAGTCATATAGCACCATGAAGGGAATTTTTGTGTTAAAGAGATTGGCTTTAGTGGTATACATCAATTTGGAATCATAGTAAGCCCTTAGCATTTTCCAAATGCAATCCAACTTGATGTCCTATTCTATTCAATACTGTACCCAATTTGTTATGTCAGCTGTATGTATGTATGTACATGTATAAAGTTAATCCATATAATACACATGTGCTTACATGTGTATTATATAGATTAATTTGACAGGTTCCCATTGTCTATTTTCTGGACCATATATGTTTTTGTCCATTCTATTTTTGCATAGAGAACGGTTCATCTAATCTCTTTCACACCACTTTGGATCTCCCTGAGACTTTTTAGAGTTCAGTTGCTTAATGCAATTAGTCCAATGTCATCTATGAATCTGACATTTTGGAGAGACTTTCCATCAGTAGGGAATCCTTCTTTTGTTTGTATTTTATACTATTTAATACTTTTCCTTGATACTGAGAGGTGAAATATAGATCAGAAGTAAGATTCCTGGGTATGGGGTCAGAGGACTTGGGTTTGAAGCCTAACTCTATAACTGGTCACCTTTGTGACGTTTGCCAAGATACTTTACTTCTCTTGATCTCAGTTTCCTCATCTGTAAGAAGAGGGTGTTGGGCTAGATAACCTTTAAGTCATCTTCCAATTCTACACCTACGATCTTAGGAAAACATTAGGGTTATTCTGTATCTATCTCCCATTATAAATACTCAGATGCTTAACAAATATGCAGAGGAGAAACTTAGATTCTAGCATCTCTCACCATGTCTTTTGACTTTCGGTATTTGGTTCTCTGTAACAACAAACATTTATTAACTATCTAATGTACGCAGACAGTTGTGCTAAATGGTGAGAAAGTTACAAAATTTAAACAGCATATCCCTAGGCCTCATTTTCCTCATGTATAAAATGAAGGTATTGGTCAAAATGGCCTCTGAAATCCCTGCCAGCTCTGGATTTATGAACGTATGAACTGATGTGTCTATCCAGGTTCTGTCCTGATCCCTTCTTTCTTCTCTTTCTGTGCTTTCTTGTTGTTATCTCTTCCACTTCAGTGATAGATGACTTCCAAATCTATACATTCAACTTCAATCTTTTCCTTTAGTTCCAGTCTCATATCCAATTGCATGTTGGATTTCTCCACTTTGATGCTTCACCAGTACCTCAAACTCAACATGTCCAAAATTAACTCATCTTTTTTGTTCCTAAACCTGCTGCTTATCACAGGCTCCCTGTTTCTTTTTATGGCACCACCATCCCCAAATGAGGGGCAGACAGGTGATAAAATAGTGTGCTGGGTCTGGAGTCAGGAAAACTCATCTTTGTGAGTTCTGATCTGGCCTAAAATGCTAGCTATCAGTCACTTAACCCTATTTGCCTCAGTTTCTTCATCTGTAAAATGAGCTGGAGAAGGAAATGGCAAATCACTCCAATATCTCTGTCAAGAAAACCCCAGAAGGGGTCATGAAGAGTCAGACACAACTAAAATGACTGAACAACAACAAAAAATCCCCAGATGAAGACAACAATACCACAAGTCACAAAAGTGCAAAACCTCAGAATTTTTTTATTCTTCCTACTCTTTCAACTCTCACATCTAATCATTTCCTAAGTTCTGTTGTTATACCTCTATGACATCTCTCATATGAATCTCTTGCTCTCCACTAACATAATCACCAGTACAATTCAGATCCTTTAGAACCCTATCTTGGACTATTGGAATCACATTCTAATTGTTTTTCTGCTGTTAGCTTTTCCCTCCTCTAATATTTATATAGCTAACTGGACATAAGTGTTACTCCTGCCCTAAGCAGTCAGGGTAGAATTGTACCAATTAACTTTGATCTTTCTTTCATATATTATTCAGGGTACCTGATCTTTTCTAAGTACTGCTATACTTCCCATTGATTTTCAGCATTGATCCATGATTATTAGTTTTGTGCATTTTCTCCTTTAGGCAACTGCCAGGATAATGAATGGTATGAATATGAAATGACAGCAGAGGTATGATTTCCCTGATGGCATGGTAGACCTTGCCTAGCAGGAGAGCCTGAGCTTGAATAATTTTCCATGATCTAGAGAACATAGGTAATTGATTAACATGGGAAGGAGAGGGTGTACTTGGCAAGATGACAGGCCTGAGTCACTGTCCAACTGTACCACAATGTGTGACTACTTAACTATCTTTTCTGTAACTTGTAATAAAATTAGCCATCTTTTCTGTAACTTGTAATAAAATATTGTTAGAGCACTTAATGGATTGTTAAGTTGGTCATTAGTCAACTGTACCTGTGATGAATAGGTAGATGACTTTTGATCCAATATATACCTTTATGAGTCTTTGAGGTGTTCTACAAGGTAACTTTTAAAGCTATATTTTAAAAAGGAAAAAAAAAACCCTACTCTTTCCTTCTTGTATGTTAAGCATAAAATACAAAACCTCAAAACCTAGGTTGGTACCTTTTCTTCAATCCTCTCCTTGCTACTTTTTGTGATGTGACTTTAACCACCAATTTGTATAACTGTTCATTTGTTCTATAGGTGGGTGGAATAGCCAACTTTAGGAGGTATATTTTTCAGAAGAAATGTTATTTGAATAACATTGATTTTTCCCAGCAATGATAATGGCAGTATATTCTTCCTGGACAATGAAGTTTGAATAGTGCTCAATGAGAGACTAAGATTCAACTTGAATGGTTTTATGTAACCTGTAGGGCTTGAAAAGTCTCCTACATTTGTACCATTTCGGGACTATCAGGATGGCAATTCTAGTTTAGTGCCTTCCCCACTAACACATATGTGTGTGTGTGTGTGTGTGTGTGTGTGTGTTTTAACCAGAGACCAAGAATGGAGGAATAGAATCACATCTTTTGTGGCTATTTGGGAGATTTTTCCCATGGTAGTTGAATGGGAATTAAATGATCACGTATGTGACCAATGCCAATCACAAGTTAGTATTGGTCAGAATAAATAAATATTCACGTAGCAGTGGCAATGTAATGTAGTGAGCAGGGTTGTTCAACCACTCCAATTTGCCCCCTTCAACCTATTATTGACTCATTGTTTACATGAGTTTCCTAGTATAAATGCTTATTCTCTGCTCTGAGCAGTACTATCAAAGGATATGTAATTCTGTCTATCTCTTTTAGCCCTGAGCCCCCAAACAGAGATAATGATCTGGCAAAACATGTCAGTGTTAGAGCTTTCCTTGTTTTCTGGGGATGTTCCCCCATTAATTGGAAATTTCATTTCCAATTAGCACATGCAGACTAGCAAAGGCCTGGGGTTAATGCAGTTTATAAAGATAATACAAATATTTAAATTGAAGGAAGTTGAACAAACTTTTCCAGATGTCAAGCAAGGCTTCAAGGATTCTATAAGGGAGTCCAATGGTTGACGTGAGATATAGGATTATCACTGTGATTGAACCAACATCTACCACGGTTATCTTGGTTAACTTCTTTCCTCTGTATCCCTCATCCCCACAGCATGGATTAGGCTACATTTTAGCTAAAAAAATGACAAAGCCAGGACTTGATTGACCCAGGGGTGGGGCAAGGCTCAAGTCGTTCCTTGCTTGGCTTCCTGGTCACTGAAGAACTTAAAAGGTTTAACTAAGTGGGGTCAGTGTCCCCTCTAACTTGGTGGATGTCTGATTACCACAACCTGCCGTGCTGATCAGATGCATTTCCAGACGGAAATGAGGGAAGCTGCAACTATAGAAGCTAAGAACCATTATATCCCCGGTGCACATCCTTGCTATGTTAGAGTGAAGTAAACCTCCTTTTGTTAATTGTTGAATAACCTAGGAACACTCTATTTCATCCCAACATTGAACCTGGCCTGACAGATGCTGGCTTGAGTGAGTTTCCTCCCTTGCCTTCTCTGTGATTGAGTTGGGAGAAAGATGCTGCAAATACTGGGGTGCTAATAATGGACCCCTAAAAGTTCCTGAACTTTCCCACATGACCCAGGTCCCTGGTGTTTGCTTGGGTCACCTGACCCTTCTAGGTCCTTCTCCCTCCCAGTCACCTCAGACGACTTGGACACTCCCAGATCACATCCAGATTTTCCCATAGTCTTTCTGTATATAGGCGTCTATCTTGCCTCCATTAAAGAGCTCAGATTCCTTAAGAGTCTGGCCCAGTTGTATTCTTGTTACAAAGGCTTAGATTCTTAAAATCTGGCCAATAGCATGGATTCTTAAATCTCGCCCTCATCAATTGGTGTTTTAACAGACCTTGTCTCTGACTGAAAGAAGGCTTGAGTAGAATGCCTTGGAGGCAGGACCCACATCTTCTGCCCTTGAATTTTGGGGTTCCCAGCACCTGTAGACCACAACAAGGTCATTGTGTGGCAGCAAATGGTATTGTAGTACCCAGTAATAAAGTCCTTTTTGGTGGTGTATGGCCGGTTCTCTTCATGGATCAAGGAGCCGGCCCTGACTCATGCAGAGTGATTAGCTCATTCGGTGCTGGAGGAAGCTGCCATGGTGAAAAGAAAGTGCAATGTCCAACATTCCCTGGTCGTTGTTAACCATCCTGCAAAAGTTTGTTGTTAAAAGTCCTGCAAAAGTTTGACTGCAAGCATAATATGACTAAAAACAAATTGGCCCAGAATCTAAGACAGATTTCTTAGCTTTTAAGAAGTATGTCACGAAGCCTGAGGGGGAGCTAATGGATAAAGAGTTCCTGGTAAAGCCAGGAACCCACTGTACTGCAACGCAGGGATTTCATTGTACTTGCTGAGAATGGAGATGGAGAATGAGAATAGAAGTGAGGAAAAAACTTGGGTACAACTGATTTTTTTAAACAGCAGTTAAAAAAAAAAAAGCAGCAGACAGATCTTATTATTGCTTCTGGTAGGAGGGTGATTTCCTCCACTCAGAGAATAGGGGCAAGGTGGGCTTTTACCACAAGTAACTAGGGAGGCTACATGAGAAATTCAAATAGAAACCTCACGATATACTGGAGTGGTGGCTTCTGAGAGCATGGAGCCAATGCTGATTCACTCTCTGAAGCAGAATTTCCTAGGCTTGAGGAGCTGTCTGAGAACTTATTGTTACTGAGTCAGGTAAATCAATTGTTCCAGCTGAATAATACTTTTGTCCCTTTTTAGGTTGCTGCTATGGAGAGTTATTTACACCTGGCCCTATAAAAGTATGAATTCTTATTGTAGCATTTTCCTAGATGTAGATGGGCAAAGAAGAGAGTAAAGTTCTCAAAAGAAAGAGGTTTGATAGATTGGACCTACATAACCTTCCCCCCATAGCCTGCTATAGCCCAAGATCAACCTGGCCAGATTGGGAGCAATTAGACTTCAATTTCTGGATGGAGTCCCATCTTGATGACTTCAGACTTAACTATAGGTCTCCCCTGACACATAAGATGTAGGCTGATCCGTTGGTGAATTTTGAGCAAGAGGTCAGATCAACCAGGCAAATAAATACTGCTGTTGGTGCAAATAGGTACTCTGGGAATAGAGGGAGGAGTCATAGAGTTTGCAGTCCCTCTAGCAGGGCAGAGGACAAGGCCATCCTCTCTGGGAGGGTGCTTTGATTCTGAAACATGGGATTGATAAGAAAGTAATTAATGGTCAGTATTTGGGGATGCTAATAAAACAGGAAAATTCAGTACCAGGACAGTAGAGGCCCTTAAGCCCACCCAAGGTCAACACATTCTCTAAAGTGCTTCATTTGAATCATTCAGGGGAAGTTATGGAGGGCAGACCATGGAGGAAAGGGATGTCAAGGCTCTATGTAGGACCTTTCAGCAACCCTGATGCAGGTTATTGTGGATAGAGCTAAATGGAAACTCTGAGTGGCTCAAACCATTCCATGTAGTTAATATTGAACAATACTGGGTTGGGGGTGGGTATGTATATTTCTTCTCTGGTGATGGAGATGAGGAAAGATGGCACCTGGAAGCTTACAGTTAACTAAAGGGAGCTGAAAAAAGTTATCAGCTGTTCCTTGTCTTGTCACGGTGATAGTGATTCTTGATTATTGATTTCACTAATGCTTTGCCTCCCCTCTATTCTTTTGGCTTAGACACACACAGAGAGAGGTTAATTTACAAATTTACAGAACAGAATATTTGACATTTCTTGAATTTCCTTTCATTTTTCATGATATTGAAAACTAGTGGACAACCAAGAAAAACATGTCTCTACTGAATTTAGGATGCAAGAAATGGAGAGACAACTTCAATTATTCAGTTAAATGTAATAACTAAAATAGTGGGCTTGCTGAAGCATTGATTCCTCACTGACACATCAAACACACATTGTGAAAAGTTTAGTATGTTTTTCACTAAAAATGAAAGAATAAAAACTGTGGGTTCTAAAATTTTTAATTTTTTCCCCAATTACATGTAAAAACAATATTTAACATTTGTTTTTTTTTAAATTTTGAGTTCCAAATTCTCTCCCCCTTTCTCCTCCCCCCTCTTTGAAAAGGCAAGCAATTTGATATAGGTTATACATGTTCAGTCATGCAAACCATATTTCATATTAGAAAGAAAGTACAGACCAAAAAAAAATACCCAAGAAAAATAAAATTTTAAAAAGTATGCTTTGATCTGCATTCAGACTCTATCATTTCTTTCTCTAGAAGTGGATGACATTTTTCATTATATCTTGGATCACTGTATTACTGAGAATAGCTAAATCATTTACAGTTGATCATCATACAATATTGCTGTTACTGTGTACAATGAGCTCCTGGTTCTGCTTATTTCACTTTGTTTTGATTCACATAATACTTCTTAGGTTTTTCTGAGAGTATCTTGCTCATCATTTTTTATAGCACAATAGTGTTCTATCACAATCCTATACCATAACTTGTTCAGTCATTCCCCAATTGATGGGCATCCCCTCAATTTTTAATTCTTTGCCACCACAAAAAGAGCTGCTCTAAATATTTTTGTGCTTATAGGTCTTTTTTCCTTTTTCATTTTTATCTCTTTGGGATACAGATGTAGTAGTGGTATTGTTGAGTTAAAGGGTATATGCACAGTTTGATTCCTCTTTGGGCATAGTTCCAAATTGCTTTCCAGAATGATTGAATCAGTTCACAACTCTACCAATAGTGCATTAGTGTCTTAATTTTCTCACATCTCTTTCAACGTTTATCATTTTCCTTTTCTTCATATTGGCAAAATCTGATAGGTGTGAGATGGTATCTCAGAGTTGCTTTAATCTGAATTTCTCTAATCATTAGTGAAGTAGAGCATTTTTTCATATGACTATAGATACCTTTGATTTCTTTGTCTAAAACTGACTGTTCATATCTTTTGGTCATTTATCAATTGGGGAATGACTTGAATTCTTATAAATTTGACTCAGTTCCCTATATATTTGAGGCCTTTATTGCTGAAAGGTCCTACCTATATAGGTAGGTTGATATCCCTTTCCTCCATGGTCTGCCCTCTATAGCTTACCCTGAATGATTCAAATGAAGCATTCTAGAGAATGTGTTGACCTTGGGCGGGCTTAAGGGCCTCTACTGTCCTGGTACTGAATTTTCCTGTTTTATTAGCATCCCCAAATACTGACCATTAATTAGTTTCTTATCAATCCCATATTTCAGAATCAAAGCACCCTCCCAGAGAGGGTAACCTTGTCCTCTGCTCTGCTCGAGGGACTGCAAACTCTATGACTCCTCCCTCTATTCCCAGAGTACCTATTTAAAATTTAAAATTTTTTTCACAGTTACAATTACTGTATGTTTCCTCCATCCTATTGCCCTCCTCCTCCTCTTCTCCCCCCACCCCCATCCTTCTCTTTCTCTCCTTTCACCCTCATGGATCAGATTTTTGAGATTTGTGACTAAGTTCTTTTGAATGGCAAAGAAGTCTAGGATTTCTGGCTTTTGTTCTTCTCCCACATTTTTTTTCCCTTTTCCTTTCTTCTTGTTCTTATGGTGACTTGAGGGAGGTATTTTTTTCTTTTTCTACTTAATACTGTTCTCACCAGGAAGATTATAAAGTAAAACTCCTAAAAGCACTTAAAAGGTGGAGATCCTCCAGAAGATCCTTTGAATTTTGCTATCATGGGGTGGTATATGATAGGACCAATGCTACCCTGTTTCCTAAAACAGGGATTGGTTTAACCTGGGGGATAACTAAGCTGTCTATGGGACCTGATTGATTCCTACCTCCCTTGAATTAAAGCAATTCAGCAAAAAATGTACGTTCCTTAAGATTCCCAATTGATTGCCAAAGGTTTGTCCTCTTCATTTTTCAAAGGACCACAGATTAGAGATAGAAGGGACCTTAGGGGTCATCTTGTGAGATTTTCTGATTTGAGGGAACTGATCTCCAAGAGTTCTCTGGACTAATGTTGAGGTAGCTAGGTGGTACAGTGGATAGAGTCCTGGGCTTGGAGTCAGGAAGATCTGAGTTAAAATCCATCCTCAGATAATTTCTAGTTGTGTGACTTGGACAAGTCAATAAACCTCAATTTGTGTCATTTTTCTCAACTGCAAAATGAGGAAAATAATACTACTTACCTCCCTGGATTGTTGCAAGGATCAAATAAGATAATATTTGTAGAGTGAGATAATACTTGTAAAGTGCCTAGCATAGTGTCCCAATACATAGTAGCTGCTATATAAATGCTTATTCCCTTTCCCTTATTTTCCCTAATGTTCAGAGAAGCTGAGTAACTTGCCCAAGGACACACATCTGGAGGAGTAGGATTTAATTCCACATTGTGACAACAAATCCAACATTCTTTTTCTATTCAATTCATATATTTTGCTTTTATGTTTATCTTAGTTCAATTTGTCTCAATCTGAAAGAGGTACATTGAATTTCCTACAATTACTGTTCTACTATTCAAACTAGGAAAAGATAAAACAGACAATGATAGTTCTAGATCCATGAAATTTGGTTAGCTTTTACTTTAAGTATTTGAATGCCAATCCATTTGGTGCAAATATATTCATCTGTGATATTGTTTCTTTGTCTGTGGGGATTTAAAACATAATGTCTTACACCTCTGCTTATCTCTCAACCATATCTATTTTTACAATCATCTTATCTGACATGATTTACCCTCCCGCTTTTTTAAAAAATTCAATTGAAGTTTAATGAACTCTACTCTAACTGAATCGTTTCTGAATCCTCCCTCCCCAATTTATTGTTAGTCTCCTGTTTTATGGGTGACGTCACCCTATTCAGTGCACTTGATTGCTAAATTTCTTTTTCTTACCATCAAGTTATTTCTTCTCTTGTACACCTTACAATTAGTCTTGATTTCAATTCGCCCTCTGCCCCTTTCTTTTTTCTTTTAAGTTTTAGGAGTTAATCTTGTTCAGAACAACCAGATTCCAGACCCAAATACTTTCCTGCTGCCCTTAATCAGCTTTACTTAATTTGTTTTCCTTATGGCTATTCTCTACCCTACCCTCACTTTTGACTCCCTCTTGAAACCCTCCCTTTTCCCTTCCCTGTTTCCTTTATCACATAGGAGGTAAACTCCTTGAGAGTAGGGATTGTCTTCCTTTCTTGTATTTGTATCTCCAGTTCTTAGTACAGTGCCTGGCACACAGTTAATGCTTAATAAAGGCTTATTCTATCTCTCTACCTTTCTATCTATTCTTCCTCTGATCTTACCTCCATCTCCTAGTGAGCCTTTTTCCTGAGGGGAGACTGCTAGAGGCCTGTAGAATGACTTCCATCTGTGCCAATACCAGACAATGTCCACCTCCTGTGGCCAACTGGATCTCCCAACTGGAATGGGGGCAGCAAAGAGGTGCAAAGAGGAGCAACTTTCCCTTTGACCTCAGGCCTTCCATCTCCTATTGGTCCTGGTCCTTGAGAGAAGAGGAAGAGGAAAGCCGGAGAGAAGTGAGACTTCCCATCTCCTCCTGTGCGGGTTCAACTTCAGTCTCCTGTTGAGCAAGTTCCCTGCCTAATCTCCAGCGTTCAACTAGAGCAGCTATGTAGCTCAGTGGATAGAGTGCCAGGCCTGGAGTCAAGAAGTCCTGAGTTCAAAACTGGCCTCAGACATATACTAGCTGTGTGATCCTGAGCAAGTCATTTAACCTCTGTTTGCTTCATTTTCCTCATTTATAAAATGGGGATAATAATAGCACTGCCCCCCCCAGGTTGTTATGAGGATAAATTAAGACAATCATTGTAAAATACTTAGCACGGTGCTTGTCACATAGTGGGTGTTAGGTATTATTATTGTTGTTGTTATTTCCTGCTGAGCAGTTTCCTGCCTAATCTGTAGTAAAATGTTTTGAAATGGGGCCTCTGATCTGACCCTATGCTTTCTGTCTCATGCTATACTTGTCTCTAGGCTCCCTTGAGAAGAATAGTGCCTCTATTCGATGATGAACATTCTCACATCCATCATACCTTATATCTGATTATGAATACCTATAGGCCATCATCCAAACTTCATTTCCCATCCACTACCACCCATTTCCTTCTTTCCACCCCCCTCAACCCTCCTACCCCAAAGTTCCAAACAATATCACTCACCCCTTTCACTGTGCTTTCTGGAATGCCTGCTCCATAGGCACCAAATTTCCCTTCATCCTAAATCTTTTCCTCTCCCACTCCTTCCATCTTCTAGTTATTATTGAAAATGGGCTCCCCTCTGATGATACAGCCTCCTTGGCCACCCTTTTTGTACTAGATGCACCTTCATTCATTCCACTTGGCTCACTGTTTGAGGTGGGGAGAGTTGAAATACTCCTTGCTCCCCACTGCCACTTCTAGGTTTCCCTCCTACCTTCATTATGAGGTAACCTCTCATCCTCTGAGGTTCAGGCAATCTATAGCTACCAAGAAAAATCTTGGTAGCTGTTGTCTACAGACCTCCAAGTCACTCACCTTTCAATGAGTTTAGTACATTGCTCACAATATTTCTCTCCTTCCCAACTCTCTGTCCTCATATCTACTTCAGTATGCATATTGACTCTTTCTCAAACACCCTAAACCCGCAACTCCTCAACCTACTCACTTCCCATAACCTTCTCCTCCACCCATCTTAGCCACACACAGAGATGGTCATATTCTTAATCTTGTCATCGCCTACAAATGCACCTATCACCCAATTTCATGTTCAAGAATTTCAAAATCCTCTTATCTTACTGTAATCTATTGGTTTTCTACCTCTCCTTCTTCCTTTCCTTACACGATCCTACTCTTTGTTCATACTAGGACCTTAAAACATTAGTTCTCTCTCAGAGAGAATCCTCAGTTCTCTCCAAGGCCATCATCCCTGTCCTAGCCACTCTCTCCTCTTCTTCCTTTTGACCCCATTGTGAACCAGTTCAACTCTATACTATTTTCTTTTCTGGAGTTTCTGGACTCCTTATCATATTGACAATTGAGTCCTGCCAACTGGATCACTCCCACCATTTGCCCCCTTTGATCCTAGACACATGCTGCTGAATGAAAGTGGAGAAAAATCATGCAACCATTCTGATTGGATTCACTACAAATTTATGTTACAACCTCAAATAGGCCTTCACTGCTGCTAGGCAATTCTACTGTATCTCCCTTATGAACTCACTACCCCATTCTCCACAAGGCTCTTCCAAACCTTTTCATACCTTCTCAAACCTCCAATAGCTCACTTTCCCCCACCTTCTCAGCTGAGAACTTTGCCTCATATTTTACTGAAAAAATAGAGGCCAATCACCAAGAGCTCCCTCTTTTTTATGTCATACTAATCAGATATCTTCTGCCTCTATCTCATCTTTCACTCCTGTCTTTCATGAAGAAGTGGTCTTACTCCTGATCAAGGCCAGCCCCTCTCTACCTGCTCAAGCAATCCCATTCCTGTCTCCTCCAACAGATGACAACTCTGTCATCCTCTCTCAATCACTTACTTTCAATCTTTTCCCTATCTACTGGGTCCTTCTGATTGCCTTCAAATATGTCCATATCTTGTTCGTTCTTAAAGAACCTTCACTTAATCTTCTATCCTTCTATTGTTTTATATCTTTTCTGCTCTTTGTAACTAAACTCCTTGAGAAGGCTTTTTATAATAGGTGATTCTACTTTCTCCTCTTTCGATTGCTTCTTAATGCTTTATAATGTGGTTCCAACCTACTCATTTTACTGAAACTGCTCTCTCTAAAGTTACCAATAATCTCTTAATTGCCAAAATTTTCATTCTCCTTGATTTCTCTGTAGGCTTTGACATTGTTAATTACCCTCTTCTCCTTGAAATTCTTTTCTTTCTAGGTTTTTGGGTCACCACTCCATCCTGGTCCTACTCATACCCATCAGACCATTCTTTGCCAATCTCTTTTACTAGATCCTCATCTGGAACACCTTCTCTAACCATAGGTGGTAACCCACAGGGTTCTGTCCTGTACCCTCTTCTCTTCTCCCAATACACTATATGATGAGATCATTGGGTTATCTCATTCACTCCTTTGGATTTAATTACCATCTTTGTACCTATGATTCTCAAATCTACTTATTCTACCTTAACTTCTTTTTAAACCTCCAATCTCACATCTTCAACTGGCTTTCAAGATCTTAAACTGGATATCTAGTAGATATCTTAAACTCAAAAACTGAACTCATTATCTTTCTTAATTATATCCTCATTATGAGCTCGTTACGTCCAAACTGAACTCATTATGTTTCTCCCTGAATCCTCGGTCTCCTCCTAAACTCCTTATTGCTGTAGAGTGCAACACCATCCTTCCAGTCCCTTAGGCTCAAAACCTAGGGGTCGTCCTCAACTCCTCATTATCTCCCATTCACTATATCCAATCTGCTGCCAAGGCCTGTTAATTTCGCCTTTGCAACAGCTTTTGAACGTTGCCCACTTCTCTCCTCTGACACTGATACTACTCTGGTACAGGCCCTCATTACCTCACACCTGTTCTATTGCAATAACCTGCTGGTGGGTCTACCTGCTTCAACTCTCTCCCGGCTCTGATCCATCCTCCATTCAGCCATAAAGTGATTGTCCTAAAGCCCAGATCTGACCATATCACCCTTCTGCTTAATAAATTCCAGTAGCTCCCTGTCATTTCTCGAATCAAATACAAAAGCCTGTGTTTAGAGTTAAAAGCCCTTCATAACCTACCCCCTTCCTACCTTTCCAAAGGCTTATCACACATAGTCTTTGATCCAGTGACACTGGCCTCCTGGCTGTTCCACAAACAAGAGACTCCAGCTCTAGGCTCTGGGTGTTTTCTCTACCTGTTGCCTATCCCAGGAATGCTCTCTTGCCTTAACTCTATCTACCTGCTTTCCTAGCTTCCTTTAAATCCCAACTAAGATCTCATCTTCTACAGGAAGCCTTTCCCAATCCCTCTTAATTCTAGTGACTTCCTTCTTTTAATTATTTCTTATTTGTTCTGTACATATTTGTTTGCATATTGTCTCCCAGATTTGATTGTGAGCTCCTTGAGAGCAGGAACTATCTTTTGTTGCTTTTTGTATCCCCAATGCTTAGCACATAATAAGCACTTAATAAATGTTTATTGTCTGACTGATTATCTAGCCGTCATATACTATGATTAGTTAGGGATTTATCTCTGAAATTTTAGAAGCACTATCTACATAATAGACCATGTTAATAACAAAAAATAGCAAAACTCACAATTATATCAATACATACAGGAAAATTTTTAGAGAAAATAAAATAATCATGTGATAAGAGTAAGATGTACCAGGTTTCCCTATTCTCCCTTCTCCTGCCTCCATGAATTAGGAAAAGGATATAAAGTAGAACTTTAGTGGTCCAGGAATGAGGGAAAGCTCAAGTTGTGCTTTCTTCAATGGCTCTCTGGTCACTTTGGGTTATAAAATGTCCCATCCACATGAGTTGGGGATCCCTTAGACTTGGTGGATATATAGAACACATGAGTCCCCATACTCTGCCTTTCTGACCAGAAGTGTTTTATAAGGGGGCAAGGGAAGCCTTGTCTATAGACACCAAGTGCTACTAAGCTACTATAAATATTTTTGTACATATGGGTCCTTTTCCTTTTTGTTTTTTATCCCTTTGAGATACAGACCTAGGAATGGTATTATTCATGATTTTAAGGGGACAAGGGAAACATTGGTGATTAACATAATCTATGTTATATTGAGTTTTTATTTTTTTTTAACATTTCTCAATTACATTTTAATCTGGTTCAGGCAGTATTAAGGGAGTTTTATAGGCCAGAAGTTTGACACCTTTGATTGTAAACAAATATATCAATAAAAATTATTTTTAAAAATAAGGAAAATAAAAGCAATAAAGGCAAAAAGCAATAAGCCTAAGGACATCATCATGCTCAAGTGACCCTGCTCTTGCTCCAGAGAGCTTAACTTTCCTACTTTGGAAGTGATGGGTTTCAGAGCCAAGATTCTGAAGAAGCAAAACTAGAGATGCTTTCTGCTGGCCCTAGAGTAAGGCTCCCTGACCTTTCTAAAGGAGCAAAGCCACACCCTAGCCAAAGGCATAGTCGGAGCCAGAAACTGGAGGTGGTAAAGATTAAGGTTAAGCAGTATTTGGCCAGAAATCTTTGGACTATTGAGGAGTGGTCCACGTGAACCCAGTGGACCAATACATTCAGCAAAGGAGAATAGCCAGGGCATTACCAGCACACATCAGGGACCTTGAAATATTTGAGTTATAAGTTGCACACCCCTCCCCTTCTTTCTCCCACCCCCACACACTATTCCTAACACATGAACTCCTCAGGATCAAGTTTTATGCTTGCCCCTTCTTCCTACATGTGTATGTATGTGAGTATGCTCTAAGTTTGTAGGGACGGCTGGGAAATATGTATTAAGACAAACCTTCTTACTGTGCTATTTCATTAAATCCTTTACCTTGAACAGAAAAAAAAAAGAAAAACAAATTCTCCCCAGTAGACATATTTTTATGCCTCCAGCTTTGAGCCTTTGATTGATGGCAACAAAGGGAATTGCTCTGAAAGAAATAGGGTTTCAGAGTGAATGCCAACATATCTGGGTGCAGACCTACTATTATTCCTGGATAAAAAGAAAACATTTGAGAAGAAGAGAGCACTAGCAGCTTCATGTTTGACACGTGTTCATTGGCATCAAACTCTCTGAACAAGTTGCCTTCACATTTGATTTTTGGTGAAAATCCAAGATTGGTTTTTCTTCTAGGGCCAGTCACTCAACTGATCAATCAACAAGTATTTATTAATCACCTATGATGTTGGGGGGAGGAAGGAGAGGCACCTAGATGGCACAGTGGACAAATTGCTGGCCCTGGAGTCAGGAAAGACTCATCTTCCTGAGTTCAAATCCAACCTCAGACACTTACTAGATATGTGACCTTGGGCAAATCACCTAACCCTGTTTGCCTCAGTTTCCTGTAAAATAATCTATATATTTTTTTAATCTGTAAAATTAGCTGGAGAAGGAAATTGCAAACTACCCCAGTATCTTTGCCAAGAAAACCACAAACACTGTCACGAAGAATCAGACATGACTGAAACAGTAAAGACAAAATATGTGCCAGGCAGTGTGCTAGCTGTTGGTGATACAATTAATAAAAATAAAGGCAGTCCCTGCTCTCATGGAGATTACAGTCTCAAGGGGGAGACAACCCACAAAAGGAGGTAGGAAAGGTGGTGGGGAGGGGATCAGAGTACCCCAGGGCATCTTGTACTGTGGAATTGGAACCAGCCAGGGCAGCAGATACAAAGTGGAGTGAGGAGCTGAGCGTATAGCTCCTGCCCTCTATAAAGGGAAGCATTGGGAAGAGTTTGGTACTCTACCTACTAGCCTCTAATCAGAGTGGAGAGGAGATTGAGGGAGATGGTGTCAACAAGGCCTGAGTTAGCTGCAGGATGGCGAGTTCAAAAGTGATGAGCTTGTCCTGGGAGGGGCAACTTGTTCCACGGAGTGGAAACCAGGCAGAGCAGCAGATGCAGAGTGAGGAAGTATATGCAATATAAACATAAAATGAATAAATAAAAATATATACAAAGTAGTTGAATACATGGTAGATCCAGAGGGAGGACGCTAGCATCTGGAGGTGGGTTAGATCTGAAATGACTTAAAGCAGAAGATGGTGGTTGGGCTGTGTCTTAAATGAAGAAGGGACTCTGTGAAGCAGGAGTAAGTAGGGAGAGCATTTCATGCATGTGACAGAGCAGTGCAAAGAGGCGAGAGATGGAGTGTTGTGTGTACAGAACAGAAAGAAGGCCTGTTTGGCTCAATCACAGAGTGAAGGAGGGAATGCAATGTCTAATGAGGCTGGAAAGATAGGCTGGGGCCAGGCTGTGAAGGGCTTTAAAAGCTAAACAGAGGAGTTCTTATTTTATCCTAGAGCCAATAGGAAGCTGCTGATGTGGACTGACAAGGGGAATCACATGGTCAGACCTGTACTTAAGGATAATCGTTCAGGCTGCAGTGTGTAGGATGCACTGGAGTGGGGTGAGGCTTCAGGTAGGGATGCTAATTAGAAGCCTATTGTAATAATGTAGTTGAAAGGTAATGAGGACCTGAAATTTTCCAAAGGAAAAGGAACGATTGGGTTGAGTAGTTAAAAGGAAACCAAATACTGCAGAGAGCTGTTGTCTCTTCCAAAATATTTTTCTAATTTAGATTAGGCCTTAATGAAGATCCTTCTTTTAAATACTCTTCTTCCCTCCTCCCCCCATCCCCTCCCCAGTTACATAAAATTTAGCAAAGTTCAAATTGAAATTATCATGATATGAAAACATTTTCAATATTGTGGAATTCTGTTAACATTCTGATGAATTTCTTCTTTGATTTGGCTTCGTTTGTTCCATACTCTTGGCTGGTGCCAATTTTCAGGATTTTCAGTTGGGCTCACGAAATTGTAAGCAAGTGGTTTTATATTCAGTGACTGGTACTTAAGTATTGAAAGGAATGGAATTATCTTTATCAGAACATAATTAAAATAGAGTCACAGACTAATAAATGGGTAGAAGTGTGTGCACTGCTAATTGAAGGTAATAAAGACGTTGTGATTGTGTGGTCATTAGCAAAGCCAATGCTTTTCCTGTAATGTAATGCTGTTTAACTAAGGCACTTTACTATTTGAACCATATTACATAGAAATTGAACTTCCCCAAACTGCTAGCATCCCTTCTTTCTCTAGAAGTGGTGCTCTGAAACGATGGTCTGAGTTCCATGTGGGTAGAGCTAGTTAAGGGGAAAAGTAGTGAAAGCTCTCCATTAAAACAAGGAAGAGCTTAAGCAAACAATTCTTTAGACTGACATTCAAGGCTCCCCACAATTTCATCCCTATCCACTCTTCAAATATCGTCTCTTACTAGCACCCTACCTTTGTCACAGCCAAATTAGTCAATTTTTTGTTCTCCAAACACATTATCTCCATTCCTTTCTCCCCTACCTTGTCTGACACTGTCTTTGTCCAAGTCTTTCTCTTCATGTTGTTGTTGTTCAGAAGTGTCTGACTCTTTGTGACTTCATTTGAGATTTTCTTGGCAAAGATACTGGAGTGCTTTGCCATTTCCTTCTCCAGCTCATTTTACAAATGAGGAAACTGAGGCAAACAGGGTTAAGTGACTTGCCCAGGGTCACACAGCTAGCAAGAGTCTGAGACTGGGTTTGAACTTAGGAAGATCAATCTTCCCCACTTGAGGCCTGGCACTCTATCCCCTGCACTACTTAGCTAACCACCTACTTTTTATGATACAGTTCAAATACCATTTCTTCTTGGTTTAGAGATTTTTCTTGAGTTAATCTGTGGTAAAGGCAACAAGTCAAGCCCAACTTGAAGCCAGGCCTCCGTCAGGATGAACCTGGTCTATGTGAGTTCAGAGGCAAAGTCCCTTGTGAGAGAGGGAGCTCCTCGGGCATGGATCTCATTAGTTTTATGTATCTTTTCTCTCTAGGCAGATTGTAAGCCCCTTTAGGAGATGGTATGGTATCTCATGCCTCTTTTTTTTATTCCCAGTATAATGGAATCTCAATTAACTTCTATTGGTGATAATGATGAAGGAAAATGGAATCTCAGATCCTTCCTCACCTCTTCAGTGGCCAAGAAAGACGCTTTTTGTTCCAAACCAATCATGATACTAAACCAACATTATTTAGGAGGCAGACAAATATAATTTTGGCTTGGTAGCCCCTCTTTCAGAGGTAGTCAGAGATGCCAACCTTGCGACTCTTTTTCCTTCTCCTTTCAGGGCAAGAATCTTAATCTCTCTTGGAGAGGGGTGGGTACAACTCCAGAGATATCTATCAATGCCTCCCCTAGAGCCATCTACCTATGTAGACATACACATATCATGTGGGCGGCACAGAAGTCAACAAATGTTAGTGACAGCAAAATATCAAGAGTATGGTTCACTAGAATCAGTAGAATGCATTATTTTTTCCTCTAAGTGTATGTTACTCTAAGAGAGAAGCTCAGGGTCAAAGAACAAAGTACGAATCTGATGGCAACAAATTGCTAGAATACTCAAAACAGAAATCTTTTAAAAACTGGAACTCTCACCCATAAGGGGGTGAAAGAGATTTCTGCACTCACTGTGAAGCTTGTGCTATTTGCTTGGCAAGGTGTTAAAACATGTTTTATAAGCTTTCATGGGCTCCCAGTGCAGAAAGGGTGGGAGGGATGAAGAATTAATACCAGAAGTAGAACTCTCAGAAGGACACAGACTTTGTTTCCTACTCATTTTTTGCTCAGGAAGTTAATTGAGCATCCCTGAAGGCAACATTAAATAATTCATGTTTTAGGAAAATCAAACAAACTAACCCTGGCCCCTGAATCATTACTGTCAGATACTAGATCAGAAAGTAACCTCTTAAAGAAAACATTTAGACACATGAGCTATCATACTATCTGTCAGTAATGAATGATGACATTCTGTATAGAATATTATAAAATTTCAGAGTAATTTACAAAAAAAAAGTCATTCCACTTAATGACAGGAAAGATTTTACTGGAAATCAAAGTCATTTGCTACCAAAAGCCTTCAACTTCCTTTTCTTAAAATAATATTTTATTTTTCCCAATTACTTGTAAATAAATTTTAAAAACCCAATTACCTGTAAAAATAATTTTAACATCATTTTTACAATAGTTAAGTAATTCATAGTTGATCATCATAAAATATTGCTGTTACTCTGTAAAATATAAAAATTCCTCTTTTAAAAAAAATCTCTTCGGGATACAGACCTAGTAGTTGTATTGCTGGATCAAATGTGCAGTTTGGTTGCCTTTTGGGCACAGTTCCAAATTGCTCTCCAGAAAGGTTGGGTCAGTTCACAACTGCACCAACAATGCATTAGTGTCCCAATTTTCCCACATCCCCTCCAACATTCATCATTTTTCTTCTCTGTCTTATTAGCCAATCTGTTAGGTGTGAAATGGTACCTCAGAGTTGTTTTAATTTGCCTTTCTCTAATCAATAGTAATTTAGAGCATTTTTTCATATGACTATAGATAGCTTTAATTTTTTTTATCTGAAAACTGTCTGTTCATATCCTTTGATCATTTATCAGTTGGAGAATGACTTGTCTTCTTATAAATTTGATTCAATAGCCTTTGACTTCTTACAAAGTGTACGTATGCTATTGGGAGTGGTATGCTGGAACTGGGGAGCCAATTGTTAATTTTCTGAAATTGGCAGCTCCTACAAAACAAGGCTTAATTTATTATTTGGTTGACTGTCTGGACTAAAGAAAGTGATAGAGAAAACATTCTAATGAAGATTAAACTTAAAACTCTGTGATGTGCAAAAAAAAAAAAAGAGGGAAAAGGACCTATTTGTATAAAAATATTTATAGCAGTTCTTTTTGTGGTGGCAAAGAATTGGAAACTGAAAGGATGCCCATCAATTGGGGAATGGCTGAACAAGTTGTGGTATATGATTGTGATAGAATACTATTGTGCCATAAGAAATGATGAGCAGGATGATTTCAGAAAAACCTAGAAAGACTTACATGAGCTGATGCAGAGTGAAGTGAGCAGAACCAGGAGAACATTGTACACAGCAACAGCAATATTGTACAATGAAGAATTGTGAATGACTTAGATATTCTCAGCAATACAATGATCCAAGACAATCCCAAAGGACTCATGATGGAAAATACTATCCATCCCCAGAGAAAGAACTGATATTGCCTGAATACAGACCGAAGCATGCTGTTTTTCACTTTCTTTTATTCTTTATAATTTTTATTTGAGTCTTCTTGTACAAAATTACTAATATGAAAATGTTTTAAATGATTAAAAAAAAAGTATGTGTGTGATGTGTATATTTTCTCCCCAGAGAGCCCATTGTTAAACATTTGGTGGTATACCTCTGTCTATTTGTCTCATTTTCTAGCATCAAGGGATAAAAAAAGGGAGGATGCCAGGAAAGTAGGATACCTCTCACTTTAATTTCATTGAAAAGGAATGAGTAAATGGTGGTCTTAAAAATATATCAGTGAAAGTAATTTCTAATGAGAGCAGAGCATGATTAAAAAAAACAACAACAACAAAACCAGAACATATGGTGCTAAGTTTCAAAAAATCCACTCTTAAGGAATTAAGAAACAGGGTAAGATTTAAGAAAGCTGTCAAATCTTGAAGGTTCATATTATCTCTTGTCTCTCACATCTGTCCCTTGAGTCTGTCCCTGCTCCATTCTCACTGCCATCTCGTTCAGGCCTTTGTTAACTCAGTTCTAGACTCTAGACTGATAGCCTCCTAAGTTGGCCTCCTACAATTGGATTTAACAAAAATGCAACAAATAATTATTAAACGCCTGCCCTAGCAGAGAGCACTATGTGAGGTAGTGGCGGGGGGGTGTGGTATATAAAATTTCCCCTTATAATTTTGTCCTTAGCCATTCTGGAGTATTAGTCTACTATGTTTATAGTAGGGAACTTCTGTTTTCTGCAACCTCCACACCATGACCCAAGTTTTCCCTCTAGGGTCAAACAGAGTCAGTTTAATTTCACTACTTTACCATATGACAACACCTCAGATATTTAAAGGTAGCTATCAAATAAGGAGGGCAACTAAATGGTGCAGTGGATAGAGCACCAGGCCTGGAGTCATGAAGAAGTGAGTTCAAATCTGACCTCAGGCACTTACTAAGCTGTGTGACCCTGGGTAAGTCACTTCACCCTGTTTACCTCAGGTTCTTCATCTGTACGATGAGCTGGAGAAGGAAATGGCAAACCACTCCAGTATCTTTGCCAAGACAATCCTCAATGGGGTCAGGAAGAGTCAGATACAACTGAAAACCACTGAACAGCAACAACAATCATAAGAGCCCAGGAACAGCTTGTAGTAGAAGGTGTTGCTTGAATTTTCTTGAAAAAGTGAGGGCATCTATGAAGGAGGGAATACATTTCTCAATGTATGGAGGATGGTCTGTGGAAAGGTACAAAGATAGAAGATGGAGAGCTTGTGGTTAGTTTTTGTTTTTCCCAAAGAGAAACCAGTTTGACTGGATTGTAGAATTTGGGAAAGGGAGTAATTTATAAAGAGGCTGGAAAGATGGTTTGGGGCCAAGTTGTAAAGAACTTTGTGAGTTCCATAGTAATAATAGCTAACCTTTATATAGTGCCTACTATGTGCTAGGCACAAAGAGGTAGCTAGGTGGCTCAATGGATAGAGCATTGGGTCTGGAGTCAGGAAGACCTGAGTTTAAATCTGGCTTCAAACGCTCACTAGCTGTGTGACCCTTGGCAAGTCACTTAACTTCTGTTTGCCTCAATCCACTGAAGAAGGAAATGGCAAATCGCTCCAGTATCTTCGCCAAGAAAACACCATGGATAGTTTTGGCATGCTATGGCTCAGGGGGTCATGAAGAGTTGAACATGACTGAATGACTGAGCCACAACATGTACCGGGCACTGTACTAGACATTTAACAAATAGTATCTTATTCTTACAACAACCCTGGGAGATGAGCGCTATTATTATACACATTTTATTTTATTTTTAAATTTTCTTTTATCTTTTTTAATAGTATTTTATCTTTTCCGATTAAGGTAAAGACAATTTTCGGTATTCATTTTTTGCAAGATTTTGAGTTCCACATTTTTCTCCCTCCCTCCCCAAGATGGCAACAATCTGATACGGGTTATATACGTACAATCATGTAAAACATTTCCACATTAGTCAGGTTGTGAAAGAAAAAAAAAGGACAAAAGGAGGAAAAAACCTTGAAAAAAAACAAACAAACAAAGGAAGTGAAAATAGTATGCTTCAGTCTGCATTCAGACTCCATCAGTTCTGTCTCTGGATGTGTATTATCCCTATTTTACAGATGAGGAAATTGAGACACGGATCTCCCTGACTGTAGGCTCAGCTCTCTATCCACTAGGTCACCTAGCTATCCCCATATTTTAAATCCCTTAAGAACAAGAATGATGTCATATACCTATTTGTCTACCTACCCTCAGAAAAATTTACATTTTATTCTAGAGGCAACGGTAGGTTATTGGAGTTTATTGAGTAGGGGAATGACATGGTCAGATCTGGGCTTAAGGAAAATCGCTTTGATTAAATATTCCCAGTTCCTTGAACCATTTCTCATATGATATGATTTTTAGTCTTTATTACTGTGCTCTGAACATATCCCAGTTTGTCAATGTTCCACTTAAAAGGCAACACTCAGAACTGAAGCTAATGCCCCAGCTATGCTTTGCTCAGTGAAGAATATATATTTAACATATTTCAATGGCTCTATGACTTCACTGATGTGGACCTTCCCTCTGCTGGTACAGATCACAGCCCTTCTCATACTATGAGGATCTTGTCCATATCTTCTTGTAAAGCCTAGAGAATTCACCTGATGTACTGGGAAATTTCCAGATTTCTTGACATCGTGCTGGTACCAGTAGAGCTTACAAGTAATCCATCTGTTATTCCTGGCTATGTGACTGGAACAATTCTTCTTTTGGTCATATACCTTCTAGTCCTAATAAAGAACATTATTATATCCTTTATCTTGCTTTTGGTGAGCAATTTTTATTCCTTGCTACACCTTATTCACACGACTCCTTTACTCCCCCTTCCCCCACCATGCATCTCTCCATTGTCTTTTGCAAGACCTATAAGTAATTCTTCAGAGATTATAGCCACAATTCTCAGACATGCAACATCAATAGTATATTAGTGATAAAAAGATGGAACTGTTTCAGGGTGTGGCTTGAGGATTATTAAAAGTTCTCAATTTCCTGATTTCCATCCATACCATTCTCTTCTTCCAATTCAGTTCTCAGCCCAGTTTGTTGTTTATTTGTAGCGTTTCTCTGCAAGTTATAGGCTGGACAATAGGCATTTGTCATTCACTTAGTTTTTCCTATGTAGATACTTAGGCTAAGTTTTGTAAGTGATTATAGAGTTTAGGATGTGATATTTCAGGGTTAGATGCAATCTGAACAAAGTTTTCTGTACATAGGAAGATCTGGAACACTTTACTATCTATAAGAGATCTCTCTTTCATTGGGACTATGTGCTACATAGCCTCCAAGATGGTGGCATACATGCCACGAGCATATACCTTCTTGTTTTGTGTCTCACTTGATATTAGCTATGAGAGAGTTATTGAAAAAGTTAACTTTGTTGATGTATGTATATGTATATATATGCACACATGTATAGATGCACATATGTATATATGATTATATATATATATATATGTACATATATATATTTCATTGGCTCTATGACTTCACTGATGTGGACCTTCCCTCTACTTGTACAGATCACAGCCCTTCTCATACCATGAGCATCTTGTCCATATCTTCCTGTAAACCCTAGAGAATTCACCTGATATACTGGGAAATTTCCAGATTTCTTGACATCGTGCTGGTACCAGTAGAGCTTACAAGCAATCCATCTGTTATTCCTGGCTATGTGACTGGAACAATTATATATATATATATATATACATATACATATATATATTTCATGTAATTTCATTTAATGTTAGCATATGCATGAGAAACACCTTGTTAGAGAAGTGCCCTTAAAGCAGCATTTTGCTCTACTGAAACAAATGCTTTCCTTTTAGCTTGCCATCTCAATGGAGTGGAGGGGAGGGATTTGGAACTCAAAATTAAAAAAAAAATGTTAAAAATTGTTTTTACATGTAACTGGGGAAAAAATAAAATATGAAAAAGTGCTTCATTATAATTAAACCAATAAGTACATTAGAACCTTCTATTATTTGCAGCTTTCAGTTAATCATGTGGCTTTAAAGATGTGGTCTGCTAAAGAATATTGTTTGTTACACCTTCTCTCTTTGCTTCTCATACCTCTATCAAGGATGCCTTCAGTGTTGATTATCTTCATGCAGATTTTTTTTAAAGATAGGAAAGTAGATATATGAGTCATTAGTTATTGATATTTTCTTGATTGCTTTGAATATAGTAATAATGTCTATGATTTTCTCTAAACATTTGGTTTCTTTTTAAGAAGTG
This sequence comes from Vombatus ursinus, assembly GCF_900497805.2. Classification (NCBI taxonomy): domain Eukaryota; kingdom Metazoa; phylum Chordata; class Mammalia; order Diprotodontia; family Vombatidae; genus Vombatus; species Vombatus ursinus. The sequence goes on along the minus strand of NW_020954587.1, from coordinate 10,735,387 downwards.
ATCTTCCCACACCCTCAGAACTGTGTCAGCTCTAACAGGATCCTACTTCAGCCATTTTTCCTGTCTTTGTTTTCCTTTGGCCATTTCTACTTTTTCATGTAGCATATTGGAGATAGTGATGTTGCAATTCCAGTGTAGACATTCCACTCCTATTGAAAGAGAAAACAGCTTGTTAGGAAAGTTTTGGCAGATTTTTTCTTTTTTTGTCTGTTATTCTTCTTCCATTAAATACTCTTGGGATGATGTGGCTTAACTGGACCTCTCACTAATCTTCCTGTAGAATTGTTTTCCCTCTGTCGCTTCTCAGTTTTTTATGAAAGTATATTATTCATTATCTCTTCTACTGTCCTCCTTCATAAGGTTTTACAAACAAGCTTATATTATAAACTAATATTGTCCTTTGCTTCTGTCTAGGGGATCCAGCACCACATTTTCCCTCAAGGACAAGCATAAGAAAGGGACTAAGGTCCTACACCCTTGTCCTTTGTCCAGCAAGGACATCCTTTGGAGACTGTGAGGTTGATTTCTCACCCGCCACTGCCCACCATCTGTTCCTTTCCCTATCCCTATATTAATCAATCATTGGCCAGAGAAAACCATCCCCATCATCCACCTCCTGTTTTCTCATCCCCATCCTCCTGAATCTTAACTCTCTCATGTACTCTTCCGATTTAGCCTACTCCTTCAACTATGTCCTTTGGAATTCCCTTTCCATAATGAACAAATTTCCCTTCATAATGCACCTCTTTTTCTTATATGCCTTCCATCAACTATCCCTCAATCAGGCCTGATGACACTATATACCTGATCATCTTCTCTACCCCCACTCACCCTCCTCATCCACAGACCCCAATATACTGGTCCTGGAGGTGTTGTTGGAAGACTCATTGCTCCCCAATTTCCACTTCTAGAAATTTTCCCTTTTCTATTATCATTCAGCAACCTCTCCTTTGAAGTTGATAGCATCAACATCTACTTGATTTCAGTTGTGACGGCTATTGTGTACTAATCATTCTTCCTCCTTTCTCAGGTAGTGAAATATCTGGCTTACCATCTTTCTCAGCTTCCAAATTCCTGCCTTTATACCAGGAGACTTCAATATCCATATTGATGCCATCTCAAATTCCCTAACTTCCCAAATCTTCCATCTCCTTAAAGCCTCATGACCTACTCCTTCACTTCCCCTTAGCCACACATAGGGATAGGCACGCACTGGATTTCATGATTGCTTATAATTTTTCTGCTTCCTCAATTAGAAACTCTGACAGTCCTCTATCTGACCATAACCTCCTATCATTTATCTCTTCCTATACCTCACCCTGCCTAAATCCATTCTTGGCCATCATTGGAACCTCCAATCCCTTTAACCTTCTGTACTTTCTCAGACCATTACCTTGCTCTGACTTCCCTTCCCTTTCTTTTTATCCTCGATGCCATAGTTAACCCTTGCAATTCTACACTATCCTACTCTCTTGACTGCCTTGTCCCTTTGGCTGATCTACTTCACTTCTAGTCACTTGCTGCTGAATGCAGCTGGAGAAAGTCTCACAACTGTACTGAATGAATACATTTCAATGTCAGGTTATTCAAATTCAACTGAGCCCTCGCTGCAGAAAGGCAGTCTTTTTATTCTTTCCTAATTGATTTCCTGTCTTACTCAGAACAAAAGCTTTTCCCAACATTTTCTTCCTTCCTCATGCCTCCTAGATCCTCCCTCTTCTTTCCTGAAGAAAAGAAAGAAAAAGAAAGGAAAAGAAAAGAAGACCTCTTACTTTACTAAGAAAATTAAAATTATTCAACATGAACTCCTCCCATTTTCTTCATCTAAAAATTCCTTGACATCATCTTCTACTCTCTTCCCCTTTCCCCCAGTCTTGATAAAGAGATGGCTCTTTTCTTTGCCAAAACTAATCCCTCCACCAAAAATAAAAAAACAAAAATAAACCACAAAAAAACCCCAAACTAATCCCTCTATCTGTGCCCTTCATTTCATCTCCCTCTTGTCCAGAAGACTTCAGCATCAATCATACCCTCTCTCAAATCTTCAACTTGAACCTATACACTGGTTTCTTCCCTACTGCCTTCAAACACACCAAAGTCTCCCCCATCCTTAAAAAACAACAACAATGAAACAAAAAACCCAAAAACCTTTACTAGACCCTACTATCTCTTGAAGCTATTAGTACTATAGCTCTCCTCACTTTTGCAGCCTGGAAAAAGATGTTTACAGAGCTTCCTTTATTTCCTTTCCTCATTCCTACTCAGCCCTTTGCAATATGGTTTCCAGTCTCATCATTCAATATAACAGCTCTCTAAAGTTATCAGTGATCTTTTAATTTCCAAATTAGATGGTCTTTCCCAAATTGGATGATCTCAATTCGTATCAAAATCTTTACTACATTTGACGTTTCCAATCCCCCTCTCCTCATGTATACTCTCTCCTTTCTGGATTTTTATAATACAGCTTCCTTTCGACCTCTCTCTCCCACCTGTCAAACCACTCTGTTTCATTTGATTGCTCATTATCATGCCCTTTACTGGGGGTTTTGCCCAAGATTCTGTTTTAGGTCCACTTCTCTTCTTCTTCCTTTCTACAATCTATCTTGGTCACCTACTGAATTTCCATCAATTTAATTATCATCTTTATGTAAATAACTTCTAGATGTATATATCCAGCCCCTGTCTCTTCATTTTTACATCACAAATCGCCTACTGGACATTTCAAACTGAATGCCCTAGAGACATCTTAAACAATACATCTCAGTTACCTTCGCTGGTTCATCATCCAACATCCCCTTTGACCGTGGGTGTTCTGCTCAACCCTAGACCCCTTCCTCTCGTCTTCTTACTTTCTCTGTTGTCTTTTTCCACCTCTATCTCTGTCAGTCTGTCTGTCTCTCTTTCTCTATGTGACCTCATCATCTCTCATGGTTTGAATTTTCATCCCTATGCTAATGACTTCAAGGTTTCAAACTGGATGTTTTAGAAACATAAAAAAGTCAATTATGTACCAAACGGAATTCATTATCTTTCCCTTCAAACCCTTCGCTTTTACAAATTTTCTTATTTCTATTAAAAGTATCATCATTCTGGTTTCCCAGGTTTGTAAGGTTGGTGCTATCCTTGACTCCTCACTCTCAACTCACATATCTAATCACTTGCCAAATCTTGCTATTTCTACCTCCACAACATTTTTTATACGTGACCCTTTCTCATCACACAGCTATTGTCTTAGTCCAGGCACTTATCACCTCTTGCCTAGATTATTGCTATGGCTCCATGCTTCGAGCCTCTCCCCACTTTAGACCATCCTCTATCCTGCTGAAAAAATAACTCTCCTTAAGTGTAGATCCTACCATGCTTCTCTTCTGTTCAATAAACTACAGTGGCTCCCTATTGTCTCTTGGATCAAGTCCAAACTACTCTGTCTATTGAAAGCTCTTCACAGCCTGTTGTCAACCTATCTTTCCAGTCTCATTGTACATTACTCCCCCTCCCATGTTCTGATCCAGCCATATTCAATTTCTCTCTATTCTTTACACAAGACATTCCATCTCCTATCTCCATGCCTGGAACACCTTCACCTCCTCTCCTTTGCCTCATAGAATCCCTTTCTTTCTTCAAGACATAGCTCAGGTACCACTTTCTACAGAGAACTTTTCCTGATCCTCCCAACTCTTTTTGTCCTCCCTCTCAAATTACCTTGTGTTTAGTAATTTTGGTTTTATTTTCTGTACGTTTATTATTATACATAGACATGTACTTATTGCTGCCTCCATTAGAATATGAGCTTGATAATAAAGGTTGTTTCAAATCATTCTATTTCTATTCCTAACACTTAGCAAAGTAGACCTGTCACATAGTGGAAACTTAATAAATAATAATTGATTGATTGACTGGCTGCCTTATGTCTATGATAAGTAAAGAGATCAAGGGTTTGCTCATTGAGGTGAATTCTAGACACTCTGGGCCTCTGTGGTATGAGGAGTTATGTACACTGGTTAAATTTCCTTAAGAAATAGTGTTAACTTGTGTTGATGTTTATTCTTTTTTATTTATTTGCTATTTTTTTTTTGTGCATCAGTACTTTGTTTAAATGGATTGGGTTGGAGTTGTTTTGTTTGCATACTACAACTTATTCTTATTTTTCTAATTTTGTATTGCTTTTGATCTTTGCTCTAAAAAGTTGATGGTTTGATTGTATGCAGACAGATAATTTGGAGATAACTGCCACATCAGTCCTTTCCTGTGTATTAAGATATAGTCAATTTCATTTTTTTAAATAATATTATTTATTGCTTACCATTTCCTGTGGCTCCTGACTCTCTTCTTGGAAAAAAAAAAAAGTGTTCATAATACATAAGCATGATACTTTGTTGTCATCTATAAACCTTTGGTCTCTTTCACTTCTTGATTCTTAGCCATATTTTCCCTCTTCTCCACCTGCCTATTTTTACTCTGAAAGAATAGAGTCTTAAAGTATTCAGTTCAAACATTTTTCAGTCGTGTCCAACTCTTCTTGACCCCATTTGGGTTTTGGTTTTTTTTGGCAAAGATACTTTTTGTTAGTGGTTTGCCACTTCCTTTTCCAGATCATTTTACAGACAGGAAACTGAGACAAACAGGGTTAAGGGACTTGCCCAGGATCACATGGTTAGTAAGTGTCTGAAGCTACATTTGAACTCATGAATATGGGTCTTCTGACTCCGGACCTGGCATTCTATCCATGGTGTTCTAATTGAGTTTGTCATAGAAATTTTTAACTTCATTTTCTGCAACAGATGTTAGCATATAAGGTATACTTAGTTTTGCGATATCCTTTGTACAGAAGTGTGATAGGAATATTTTCTCCTATAATCTGGACACTATCCTAACCTAATGAAAGTCTGGCACATGAGAAGGTTTCCTAGCATCTGCTACATAGAGAAATTCATGAACTGAATGAGGTGATGGGATCTGTACATGTTCCAGACCCCCGTTAAATTAATAAATAATAATAATAGCTAGCACTTATATGGCACAGTAGGATTACATGAACTTTTTTGAAAGTCATACTATATAATTGGTATATACTGAGCTTGTCATTAATTAAGTCTTTTTCTCCCTTAGTCAGCTCTCCCTTCTTTAATTGTGTAATTGTTGCTGGGTTTTTTTTTTTTTTAACTTAAGCACAGGACTTACATTTTATATCTATTTACATTTCACTTTGTTATTTTTGGTCCATTGTCCTAGCTTGCTGAGAGTCTGCTATTCTAATTTATTGTATCAGCAATCTCTTTCAGCTTTGTGTCACTTGCAAACATGTGAGCAATGCCATCTGTCTTCATCCAAGTGGCTGAAAAAAATGGTGACCAGAACATGGCAGAAAGTGGTTCTCTGACCCTCTGTTGGAAGTCTTTCTGCCTTCATAGAACCTGCCCGAGTTTATGTTTTGCTTGGGTTTGAGAACTCAAGGTCACCTTTATTTCTCAGTGAGGTACCAGAGTAGGGCTTTGGTGGAGGAATTATTGATGGCTACCAAAGAAATCTCATCAGGGAAAAAACAAAACAAACAAAAAAAACAAAACAAACAAAAAAAAAACCAAGAGGGAGTCCAGATGAAAAGGAGAGAACTTGGTGCTCTTTCGCCAAGCCAATTAGAAAGATGGCATTTAATCCAATTACTGGATCTTCAGTTGTTCATAAACCCAGTTTCATCCAGTTGATCCATTCTGGATCATGATGTAGGGAGGAGAGCAAAGATTATTCAAATCTAGCCTCTCATTAGTTGCCTTGTCTTTGGGAAGGTAGCTTGCCTAAAAGGAAAAGGCCCTCAACAAACTCAATAAATAAGCTATTTATTCCTCCTGTTCACCTTTCAAGCCCCCAACTTCTCCATGAAGCTTTCCTAAATGACCCATTCCTCAGTGAGCTCCCCCTACTCTTATCTTACAGTTCATACCACAGACTTGGTATTTATCTAAAGCTCTCTTGTTTTATTTCGTATTTTCATGCTTTTTTTCCTGCTTGTATCTATTTTTCATATACATTCATATGTGTATATGTGTCTGAGTGTATATACATATATGTATTGTATACAGTGGAGGACAATGTAGAATATATATGTATGTGTGTATATATGAATATATGCACACACATATTGTCTCCCCCAGCTACATCATAGACCATAAGCCCCTTGAAGTCCAGAACTATTTTCCCTTTTGTCTTTTTATGCCCATCATCTAGAAGAGTGCTTATTGATTGAGTGATTAATTAACAGATATGCCTAATAAAGAAGGAGGGAGGGTCAGCTTGGCTGCACTCAGTGAGAGGTGCAAGTGATACCTCAAACCTTTCCTAAGAGCTTCGAGCTCCTTCCTTCCTCAGAGCTGTCTTTGTGACAGAATCTTCAGGGTCAGTTCCTTAATTTTAAATGATCTCTCTTGCATTTGCCTGCATCGAGAAGTGGGCAGAGAAAAGACACCAAGGCAATGTAAGAATCTGACACCATTTATTTTATCGAGCGGATTGATGGGCTCAATTTGGGGAGTTCAAAGTCAGGGGTCCCCTGACTAATGTCCAACTACATAATTAAATGCTTCGACTTTGAACTTATTTTGTCTTATTGCTGACATTGATGGAGGCTTATGCCCAATGATTTTGAATGGATGTGGACCCACAACAAACCTTGTACCTGGAGTTGCTATCTTGGGGACCCCATGTGAGAGAAAGAGCAGTCACGGCTGCTACACATGTATACACATTTCATTTCACCAACTAAATTGTAAGATTTTTGATGTCTGGGACCAGGTCTTAAACTTTTTTTTTGTATTTCCCACAGTATTGAAACAGTACCTTGTACTGTGCTAGGACCTAATTGGGCCCAAAGTGACTCTCATGATGGCTAAGTAACTGCTTGACCCTCACAGGTCTCTGAGTAAAAGCAGTTGCTGCTCCCTTGCAAGATGCAGAACTAACAGCTTGCGTTAGCTGCCCTAGCCACACACCCATGTCCAAATACCCCAGTGTTGAAACCTATCAACATTTTATTCACATAAAGTCTCTCTTACCATAGATATCCTGCTGGACTTCTTAGCAAGACTACTTCTTCCCATAAAAATTTAGTCATCAGTGGAAGGATGAGTCATCTATACAGCTAAGGGGCAAGATGCCACCAGTTGATAGTTGAAGGGACTAGTCTAGGGCATACTACCACCACTACCACCACTACTACTACTACTACCACTACCACCATCACTACTGTTAATTCTACTACCATCACCACTACTACCCTACTAATTCTACTACTACCACCCCCACCACCACCACCTGATCTTAGCAAGAGGCCAAAAAGTGAAGTATTAATAGAAGTAGTAGTAGTAGTGGTGGTGGTGGTGGGGGTGGTAGTAGTAGAATTAGTAGGGTAGTAGTGGTGATGGTAGCAATAGTGGTAATAGTAATAATGGTAGTAGTAGTAGTAGTAGTAGTAGCAGCAGCAGCAATACCAGCAGCTAGCCTTTATATAGTGCTTTGAGGTTTGTACATTTCTTTACAAACATTAGCTTACAATGGTAGTGACATACTAGGACCCTGATGGATGGCTGTGACACTTGCTATACTAGCTCCCAGAGCCCTTCTTCTTTATTTGTGAGAGTATGATTCTACCTACGAAGGTTAAAACTGTATGTCCTGGAACTTGATGTTCTGTGAATGCTTGAGTCTCCAGAACATAAGCATAGTAGGTTGCTTAAGAAATATTTGTTAATTTTTAATCAGCTTTGGGAAAACCAGTCAACCAGTTCTTGAAATTTAAAAGCCTCAAAAGAGCAAAAAAATATAATGTTGAGGGTGAAGCTGGGGGATAGTGGAGGTGAGGCTTGAAGTAGGTAGCTCAAACTGGTTAATAGGGGCCTTGTGACCCTGGAAATGTAAAGCTATTTGTTCACTTTAAAGGAGTGAATGACTTTCCATCACATAAACTCATGAAGGGTGGCTCTCCATTGGTTCAAGTCTACTAACTCCTGATGTACAGGGTAGAGCATTGGGCTCATTAAAGTATAATATTGATTGTAATTTGGGGCATATGGCAAATCGACCAAATAATTTTTCCTGTCTCTTATTTTAATGATGATTTAAAGACATTCATTTGTTTCATCTTTTAAATCCAACAATCCTGATCACAAAATGTATTTCTTCTATTTTGAAAAATATTTTATTTTTCTCAATGACATGAAAAAACAATTTTTAACATTTAAAAAAAATTGAGTTCCAAATTCTCTCCTTCCCCTTCTCCTTCCTTGAGAGATTATACATGTACAATGATGTGTAGATTATACACATATAATCATGCAAAACATATTTCCATATTAGTCATGTTGTGAAGGAAAACACAGGCCAAAAACAAAAACAAAACTATGAAAGAAATAAAGTGAAAAATAGTATGCTTTAATCTGCATTCAGACTGCATCAGTTCTTTCTCTGCAGACGATAGCATTTTTCATCTAGTCCTTTGGAATTGTCTTGGATCATTGTATTGCTAAGAATAGCCAAGACATTCACAGTTGATCATCGTATAGCATTGCTGTAAACAAAGTTCTCCCGGTTTTGCTTACTTTACTTTTCATTAGTTCATCTAAGTCTTTCTGGGTTTTTCTGAAATCAGCTTGTTTGTCATTTCTTATGGAACAATAGTATTCATTACATTCATATACTATAACTTGTTTAGCCATTCCCCAATTGATGGGCATCCTCTCAATTTCCAGTTCTTGGCCACCACAGAAAGAGCTGCTATGAATATTTTTGTACATGTGGGTCTTTTTGCCATTTTTATGATCTCTTTGGGATATAGTCCTAGAAGTGTATTGCTGGGTCAAAGCTTATGCCCATTTTTATAGCCCTTTGGGCATAGTTCCAAATTGCTCTCCAAAATGGTTGGATCAGGAACTGATAGACTTTAACATACTGAGTTAAACTCCACTGTTATTTACTGAGTAGAGATGATAAATTAACTGACATTGCAGAGGACAATTGAATAAAACATTCTGAGAAAAACTGGGTCAATTCAACTCTGAAGAGAACTGAATTGTTGGACTGTGATTCCAGTGGTTTAGAGGAGACAGCAGCTACTGCTGTTGGTGAGAGAATTCTAGTTAACAACCTTTTATTTTCCCTCCTTGTCTAGAACATAGAAGTGTCTCTGGCTGTAATCTTTCTCTTAGCCAATGCATTGTTTACATATTTATCTACGTCTTTGTATTTTTTGTTACTGTCAGTTACTGGCTAGTGACATTGATATTTTTCTAAAACCTATGTGTTTGGAGGTTGAACTCAGAAAAGTAGAAGTAGAGGTTTTCCCAGTTTTGCTGGGTTGGGGCTTGGAGCTAATTAAGAGATTTTTTTTCATTTATAATAATTTCTGATATAATTCTGACATCATACCTATTAGATTGCCTTTGAAGTCAATGAAAGAGAATTTAGAAGGTGGCAAGTCTACTCACTTGTTACAAACTGAAGGGTGGAAATTTTGTTTTTGTTTTTGTTTTTGTTTTGTCCTCAAGAGCAATAACAAGGAAGTTACTCTTTATACCTTGTACTTCATACCTTGTACAGGATAGATCCTGTCCTGCCTGCCTTTCAGGGTTGTTGTTAAGGTGAAATGTGATAACATTTTGTGAAAATGCTTTGTAGTATAACAGAACTAACTGATATTTATTATCATTATTTTACATTTAAAAAAGCACTTTCCTCAGAACTTTGTGAGGTAGATGGTACAAATAAGGCTCAGACAGGTTGAGTGCTTTGTCTAAGGTCAAGATTGAATCCAGTTTTTTTGATTCCTACCCCACATGTTTAATTTTTTTTGGGGGGGGGTAAACATTAAAACACTATAGGGACATTGTTGAGAACTGAACTGAGTTAGCCCATATCATATGACAGAGTCATTCTGTAGAGAAGCCATTCTGAGGTGAATTCTTGAGGGAGCAGAGAGATTTTAACTTTCATTCTGAGGTAAACTCAACTAACTGTTATTTTCTGAAGAGAGATAAGTTAACTAGCATTTCTTAGTAGAATTGGGTTAAATGTCATTCCGAGAAGAAGGAAGTTAATATATAAGAATAATCTCCAGATAATAGTCAGTGTTTCTAGTCAACAAAGGAGTCACCAAAAAGTTCTGCTACATGTGATGATCAAGCAATGCAAAAAAAAAAAAAAAAAAAGATCATATATTTAAAAATGCAAGGAGTTCTAGAAGTCACGTAGTCTAACCTCTTCATTTTACAGATAAAAAAAAACCTCTGAGACATAGAAAGCTTAAGTGATTCGCCCAAGGTCACATAATAAATATCAGAGGCTTCATTTTGACTCCAAACTCTGTGTTCTTTCAACACTGCCTCCATGTATGATAGTGCTCTGCAACATTAAAAGCAAGATTAAAACATTATTATTAATAGTAATGATAATGATATCAAAATGAATTGAAAGATATTTCAGTAGCTATAGAGCAGTTCCTCTTAATTTTGAGTTCTCTGTTTTTTTTTATTAATTTATTTTATCAACAATCACTTCCATAAGCTTTTGAGTTTTAAATTTTTCTCCCCTTACCTCCATATCTCCCTCCCCAAGATGGTGTGCAATCTGATATAGGCTATACATATACATTCCTATTAAACATATTTTCACATTAGTGATGTTGTAAGTAAGAATTAGAACCAATAGGAGGAACCACAAGAAAGAGAAAACAAAACAAAACAGAAGAAAAAATAGCAAATAATGTGCTTTGATCTACATTCAAACTCCATAGTTCTTTGTCTAGGGTTATCACAAATGAATGAATGAGAAATTATTACTTATAATGTACTAAGCACTTTTCTATGAACTGGGGAAACACATTGAAAAATCAAGACAGTCCCTATTCTTAAGGATCTCACATTCTAATTCAGAGAGACAACACATAAAAGAAAGTTCAGTGGCAGGGCTGCTTAAAGGCCAGGATGCCCTAAAAGCATAGTAACATGTTGGATGAGAAGGCCCAAGGATCTTTGGGTTATATCACTAAGTAGATGACAATGCTAGGGTGTGAAGGACCTAGATGCAGGGCAGATGGAAAAGTCTAGAAGACTTTAGGAGCCATGGCAAGAAAGATGGTAAGGAAAGGTGGTCTTTTATCTAATTGGTAGGATTAGAGTTGGTAATGCCTGTCTTATTTAAGCTTTGAGAGCAATCAATCATAACACATGGATTCTGGGTGAGTTGGGTTATCGAAGACAAGGGTAAAGTCCTCTTGGAAGTAGCAAGTCTTCCTGTTATCTGGCTGTCCCACATGGATTCATTAGGAAAATGCTCATTTACAATTTGGTTCCAGAGATTTTATCTCATGAAACGCAAATTTATAGGCAAGAGAACAATGGTCCTAACAGAAAAAATCCTAACTTTAACTAACCGCAAATAATGAAAACTATCATTTAAACCTGATTACCTTGTCAAGTTTTTACTCATGGTTTATAAGCTATCAAATATTTTATTCATTCAGTATGTGGAAGTGATAAATTTTAGGAAATTTCAGGAAGAGGATTTTAATACCTTGAATGAGGACAGACTAATATATTCAGGTAACTGAATCAAGAAGAAAGTCTGTATGCCCAGGGTAGTTCAGAGAGACTAAATCAGCTAGTCAGTTCAGGAAATAAATCATTTGGACTTTTCCCCATTGAATTGTCACATTTTATAGGGTTTTTTTTTGTCAGTATATAGACAGAATTAGAGTTGGAATTGTCTGCACTTTGGAATTCTAGACTGAGAATTCTTATTTCAGTCCTGTAGCTAGTGTTAATTTCATTCCTTCATTCATTTTTTTTTTTTTTTTAGTTTTTAGGCAACTGGGGTTAAGTGACTTGCCCAGGGTCACACAGCTAGTAAGTGTCAAATGTTTGGTCTGAGGCCGGATTTGAACTCAGGTCCTCCTGACTTCAGGGCCGGTGCTCTATCCTCTGTGCCAGCTAGATGCCCCCACCTTCATTCATTCTTACAGAGGAATGTATCAGCTTCTTCCATCTTGAATATATTTCTTTAAATGTGGTTCTCTTCTCTCCCACTTAAGGCATTATTTGCCACAGCTTTTTTACTACAGTTTTCGTTCTAGTTTGCATCAGTTTTTAGTGTGGGACATTTACCCACATCTTATAAAGGAGTAAGAAAGCATAGTCTGTAGAAGTGCTGATACAATATGGTAAATTTTGTTTAATTGTCTGTAGAAGAAACCATCTTTCTACAATTTTCTTAGTCTGTGGCAAAGGTAGAGGAAGGAAGTGGTCACTTCCTCCCAAGGTTCCCATTATTTCTACTTCAGCAAATAGTCCTTCCTTCTTGATAAGACTCAGACTAGAAAACCATTTCCTCTTCTTTCTCTCTCCACCTTTAGGAGGATAAAATTATCGTTCAGGAAAACCAAGAATTTATTAGCTACTTGGTTTTTAATGAGCCATCTCCAACACTGATAATTGAAATATCCCATTACTAGTACAACATGCTTAGCCTTGTCACACTTGTAATCTATTTCCTGAACTCATCATCTATTTCTTTCTCCCATCCAGGTGGTCTGTAATCCCCCCAGTACAATATCACTGTTGTTTTTCCCTCCACCATTCTTTACACAAATGCTTCTTCACTTTGGTTCCTGGGTTTCCACATATGAGTATATTTTCTTAAAAAAATTTTTTTTTATTCTGAACTTGACAAACACCAATAAATTCTCTATTTCTTATGATATTAATCTGGATATTTTAAATTTTTTTGTAAATATTCATCCATTTTATTTAAGTTACCAATTTTATCTTATAATTCCTTTTGATTTTTTAAGGTTTTTTTTTGGGACATTGGCAATTCGCTTTTCCTCTATTAATTAGAATAGCTTGTGCTTTATTTTATTAGTTTTTTAAAATAGCTCCTAGCTTATTTTATCCATTCATTTTTTTCTTTCAGTTTTTAAAATCTCCACTTTGATTTTCAGAATTCATATTTTGGTATTTAGTTGGGGTTTTTGATTTGTTACTTTCCTAGCTTTTTAAAAAATTAAATGTCAATTCAATGACCTGTTCTTTCTCTTTCTTGTTGATAAAAGTGTTTAGAGGTATAAATTCCCCAATAACTTTAACTACATCCCCCAAGTTTTGGTATGTTGTTTTGTTGTTGCCATTTTATTTTATGAAATTATCTATTGTTTCTATATTCCTCTTTAATTCATCAATTATTTATGATTAAATTGATTGAATCGTTTGGTTTCCATTTAAGTTTGAATCATTCCTTCAAAAGCACATTATCTATTATAATTGTTATTGTATTGTGCTCCATAAAGAATGTATTTAATATTCCTGCTTCTCTGCGTGTATGAGTTATTCATACCATAGCACGTGGTCAATTTTTGTAAAGATACCACACACAACTATATTCCCTTATTAATTTAGAAGTTATCAGAGTTCTAGTATATCTAATTTTTCTAAATGTCTGTTCAGGTTGTTAACTTATTTGTTTTTGTTTTTGTTTTTGTTAGATTTGTCCAAGTCTGAAAGTGGTACATTGAGGTTGTGTTCTATCCCAAATAGTTTTGTTGAATATTTCTCCCTATAATCTGATAAATTGCTTTAAAAAAAGGAGCTTAAGTCTATTAATTCAGTAGCTTTAACTCTATGAGGAACACAAAGAGATTAAAGGAGGAATAAATAAGGTCATAGATGATGTATCAGAGAACAGAAATTCAGAATAGATAGGAAGGGAATTAATGCAGTTAACAAAGTAAAGAAATTCTTAGAAAAATGCACACAACCCCAGCACCAACACTCAAAATAAGTTCGAAGGAAGGAGAGAAAGAAGATAATGTTGAACTAACCACCTAATAGATAAATGGGAAAATGGGTACACAAGGGAAGAAGAAGTAATAAGTAAATAAAGAAGAATAAGTCAACCATTTATCAATAACAAAATCAGTAATAATCCTCCCAAACTGAGGAAAAGGATGACAAATGGATTAAGGGGAGGGTAAGGAGGGAAGAGAGTCTGTGAGAATGTCATTGCATCAATATAGTCTAAACAAAACTGATCAGAGGAGAAACTTAAAAGAGGAAGGGAAACAAAAAATGTCTTTTAAAAAAAAGAGCAATACTAGAGACAAGGATGGAAGAAAACAGAAACCTAACTTTCATAACTTTACACGTGAATGAATTAAACAACCCAATAAAACTAAGGAGAATGACAGAAAAGCTAAAAGAATAAAGCCCCACAATCTGTTACAAATAAGAAACATATCTAAAAAACAAAGAAAACTAAAATGAGAGCCTGGATTAATATTTACTATGCAACAGGTCAATTTAAAAAGTAGAAGTTGTTATTATGTTATCAGATGAAGTAAAAATAAAAATGAGCAAAATCAATAGAAATAAATAAGGAGATTATGCGATGGCTATAGGAACTAGAGATAACAATCAACATCAATATTTGCCAAATAGCATAAATCTAAATTTATCAAAGAATTAATTAAATTACAAAAAGACAATTACAATAAATAGTAACGCAATAAAAATATGAAATTTTATTGTCTCTATCTCAGAGCTAGAAAAACCCAACAGAAAGATAAACAAAAGGAAACATAGAACTGAACAAACTGTTGGATACTTTAAAGCTAAAATATTTGTGGTGCCTTCTGAATGGTACCACTAAAGGATATTTATATTTTTCAACAACCCACAGCTCTTTTACAAAGATAGACCACATATTAAAGCGCAAAGAAATTGCAAATAAATATAATAAAGAATTAGTACTAAATATATCCTTAGAGACCATTACAAAATAAAAACAGTATTCAGTTTTCATGGAGCTCAAGCAAAAGCCCAAATTGAATGATTTGCAAAGGAACTACTAAAGGAGAAAAAAAAATTGATCTAGATGGATTTACAGATGAATTTGATAAAACTTTCAAAAACATCTAAAACTTATAATGTACAAATTATTTTCAAAAATTGATAAAGAAAGAAAATACTCTACTAAACTCCTTTTATGAGGCAAAGGCAATCCTGATATCTTAGGGAAGGATAAAGCAAATGAGAGACAGTGGGAAAGAGAGAACTATAGAAGAATATTATTAATGAATACAATTTAAAACTCTAAATATATAAAATCTTAGTAAAAAAAGATGACAGTAATTTTTCCAGATAATTATTTGCTACAGTGAAGTTAGATTTATTCCAAGTGGTTCAACATTAGCCAAATAAGTAACATAACCAATCATAATTTTAAAAAAAATTTAAACCAAATGATTATCTCAATGGAAGCAGAAGATGCCTTTGACAAAATACAACACTCATACTAAAAACTCAACAAAGCTTAGGCATAGGAACTTTTTTTTTTAACATGGCAAAAGCTTGTATTGCATGCAGTGGAGAAATACTGGAAATTTCCCCAATAAACAAAGGGGAAAAGCAAGGATTTCCTCTATTCCCCACTATTATTTGACATAGTTCTAGAAAAAAGCTAGTTATAGTGTAAGGGGGGAAAATTAAAGACACAAAGACAGGCACAGAAGATACAAAACTATCCCTTTTTGCTGAGGACATAATAAGCTAGCTTTAAGGTTTGAAAAGTGCCTTACATATGGCATTTCATTTATTCCTCACAATCACTCTGTGAAGTAGGTGTTATAATCCCCATTTTACAGATGAGAAAAAAAAGGCCCAGGGTCACAAAGCTAAGTGTCTGAAGCAGGATTTGAACTTGGGTCTTTCTTTCTGATCATAAATCCAACATTATCCACCGTAGCACCTGTCTATGATAGTTTACTTGAAAAACTATTAAGCTGACACAGTGTTTACTTGAATGAATGCAAAAGTTTTTATTAAGAACTTACCTAGCTGTGTGACCCTGGGCAAGTTACTTAACTGCCTCCTTTAAAAAAAATGTGAGAAGCACAGTACCTTACAAACACTGAAGATACAAATGGAAAAAGTGAGAGAGTCTTCTCTCAGAAGGTGACCAGCATGCGGAGCCATGAGGAACCAGAACGCTTTGAAGGCGACGCCTCAGCATCTCCACTGTCTCGGGGACCAGCAGCCCCTACTAACCCACCACGGAGCCCCTGAACCAGCGCTGCGGGCTGGGCATCCTCCACTGCAGACTACCTGCCCCGTGCCCCGTGTCGCTTCAAGCTCACCCAGGTGATACTGGCACTGACTGCATTTCTCTGCCTAGAGATTATCATGGAATATTCCCCGTGTGAAGGGGTCTATTGCTTTGGATTTCTGAGTTGTAAAGCATTTGTAATAACTGGAATTTTGCTGCTTATGTTCAGTCTCAATCTTTACACCGGAATATCATTGATCATCTGGAACATTACAGATTTGGTTAACGGTGGACCCAACACCTTCTTCTTTATTTCCTCTGTAGTACTTGCTGCTTTGCACCATAAAGCCAGCTGGAGCAGAAATCGTTGCTGCGGTTTTTGGCTTTTTGGTGACAACCCTGTATGCTGCAAATATCTTCTTAGCTGTACAGAAATGGAGAATAAACCTGCGACAGCCGAGCACCAATGTATGTATTTGTGCAAGGAGAGAATCCGGACATGCTGGGATACAGCGTTCCAGGCGTAGAGAACCTGCAGCCTCGAAGCCGCAGGTTCCTCATCCCTGGAGCCTTTAGACACAAGAGAAGGAGCATCTGAATAGGACTGTGGGCTGAGAGGGAAGTCACCAACAAAGGAAACTTCCTCCTCTGTCCTCTCTTTTCTGATGCCCCCCCCCCAAACTTCCCAAAGAGAGGAAGGGTAAATGAAAATGGGAGAGGAGAAAATGTCATCATCATCATTCTTCATTCGGGAAGCTCCAGCCACTCTCATCTGATGGTATCTACATGGTTAAGTAGCCCTTACCTTTAAACGCCCCCCCCCCCCCCCCAATCATGGTAGTGGTGGAGGGGGCAGTTCCTCAAGTGCTCTCTCTACTGCTGTTTAGGTCTAGGAGTGATGGGAACCCCGAAGGCCCATATCCGGTCACTGCCTTCATGTGCTCACTTTTCATAAAAATTCTACTCCTTCCTTTTTCAGGAAAGGAAAGGAACAATCATTTATATAGTGCATACTAAGCGCCAGGCACTTTGCTAAACTTTACAAATACCTCAATCGAGGCTCACAAGGTAGATGTGAGCCTATCTCCATTTTACAGTTCAGGAAACAGGCAAGCAGGTGAAATGATTTGCCCAGGATTGCACAGCTAAGTATATGTCTGAAGCTGGATTTGAACTCAAGTCTTCTCTAGTCTAGGGCTCTATTCACTACACCGCCTAACTGCTAGGAAAAAGGAATAGCAGACTGCTCTTTATTATTGTACTAACTACTTCAGTGCTTACAGGAGCTTAAGGAGAGAGGTGTTAGAGATTTCATTTTTGCTATCAAAACTGACTTTCAATGCCCTGTTATAAAGGAAATGGGAAAAGAACTTTATGAGATAACTCAAAGTAAAAAAGAGCAGAATTAAAATAATGGCGTGCATGCTAACTGGGATCACATTAGGGAAAGTAAATGAAACTAAAAGGAGAAAGAATACTGACTTGGAGGGATGACTGAAATAGTGTTATGATACCTCATATGATGAAATTAATTTAAATGTAAAAGTTACTGGACAAGTCTGGTTGGTTGCATTGATATTCAATATTAAGCTTTTAATGAAAACATTTTAAAGATGTGTCATAAGGGTAGTTAGTTTTGAAGGGAGAAAAGAATCACAAAATGGTAGACTGAGCTATGTGTGAAAGTTGGGGTGGGGTGGGGTGGAGTGAGCCCACCCATTCCTCTTGGTGATGGGTTTATTGCATGCATATAAAGATGTTTCAGGACCATCTGGTGCAACCTCCCTGAATCATTGCCCAACTATCAACAATACAGTATTCTTCAAAGGAGTCTGGGGAAATAAGTTTTATTGACCTATGATTCTAGCTGGGAGAGATCGGACGCAGACATGGCTACTGTGAGTCTTTCTCTCCTGCCCTGTCCTTTCTCTGGCTTGGCTCTAGCGTGTTTAAATTTGTGATAGAATCTTTCTTTCCCATGCTCAAACACTGGTGTCTCAGTCGCTCTTCAGTTCTCCCTTCCACACCATAACTGCCCCCTAGGGTTCAGAAGGGCCAGTGCATAGATAAACTGTTGCTCTAGCCCTGCCCTGTCTAGAAGGGGCACTGGAAAAATCTAGAAGCATGACTAGGAGTTTCATTCCTCTTCCTTTCTCCTATCGATCTGGAAATCAAAATGCCTCTGATTGGAATACAAGGCTTAAAGCTGGTGTAGACTAGATGAGAGAGCAGCTAGTTGACTTGGATAGAGTGCTGTGCCTGGAATTAGGAAGACTCATCTTCCTGAGTTCAAATCTGGCCTCAGACACATACTACCTGTGTAACCCTGGACAAGTCACTTAACCATGTTTGACTCAGTTTTTTCATCTGTAAAATGAGCTGGAAAAGGAAATATCAAACCAGTATATTTGCCAAGAAAACCCTAAATGGGGTCATGAAGAATCAGATATGACTGAAAAATAACTTAACAAAAAACTAAATGATCTCCCCAGGTATACATCCTGGATTCTAAGAAATGTGTTCCTTTCTTCTTTGTTTCTTCCTATTACCAAAGAATTGATGTAGGGCTATGGAATGGGAATCATTTTGGCTATATTGGTTTCTATGGTGATGGAGTAATTTTTTTTTCTTCCCTCTTCAATGATTGAAGAGTTTTTCACCTCATTAGTTTCTCAATTGTCTCATATTGGTATTCTCACTGATTGGGTATTTGAACTGTTCCTTTCAGGATATGGAATCCATCATTCACATTGTTGGGGTAGAGTGTGTGCCTGGTTTGGGGGAGATATAGGCTCTATGCTGCACAAGGTTGTGTGAATATTGACCTCAGATCAAGCCAGAGGAAGTATAAAGTCTTCACCTCCAAAGTGGCTTTCAAGCAGCCAGGAATGAATCATTCAAAGGTGTTGGCCCCAGGGCCATTTAGTATTTAAGGAAGATTAAGATTCTTTCTCTGCATTTGCATTGTTTTCCCTGAAATCTGATCTTTGTCAAAGGCCCTTAGGACTGTTATATGTGCTTTACAAATAGACCGGGATTGCCTTGTAAATTCTGAGTAAGTTAGGAGTTAATCAAGCATGTTTACACACAGTAATAAAATGGTTTTTGTGTGTGAGATTACATTTGTAGGAAACAAAAGGAAACAGTAATAAATGAATTGCTGAAATTTCTGATTCATACAGAAGTGTTGCTTAAAATCTTTGGATAAACTGGAAGCAAGTAATGATTTTATGTCTGTTTATTTCATGATGTCAGATGTTTAGAAAATATGGAAACAAGATGAATTTTTCATTTTGCATTAAAAAGCTCTTTATACTCTCTTAAAAGCCCTCTGCTAATGAAGAACCTGTAACAAGTTCACAAAAGCCTCTTCTAATGAATGACTCAATTTTAATACTCTTCAGATTTCCTCATTAGAACACCATTTTCCTTTTCCTTTGATTCCAAAGCACAGCTGAATATTTCAGATTTCTACCTAAAGAGAGAAGTTTCTGGTTTTGTTAAAGGCAGAATTGTAATCCAATCAAATTGGTCAGGAGTAGATTTTGTATCCAGAGGTTATACTTTACATGAGCTAAGTTAAAAAGGGGTAAAGAAATTCAGATTCTATTTTTCCTATTAAAAATTCTTTTAAGAATTATAAAGCTGAGACAGTAGCAGAGATAGTTATCTCAGACCATGCTGATATGTCAGCACAAGGGCAATGAATGAACAAATGAATGCATAAAACTGTGGTAGGACAAGTCAATGAGCATTTATTTAGCACCTACTACATGCCAGGCACTGTGCTGAGTGTTGGGAATTCGAAGAAAGGGGGGGAAAGAAAAACAAAACAAACCAAAACCCTGTCCTTTCTGTCAAGGAGCTCACCATGTGATACAAACAACTGTGTACAAACAAGATATATACAGAATAAATGGGAGATAATCAACAGAGAGAATGCACTAATACCAAGGGGGATCAAGAAAGGCTTCTTATACCTATCCAGAAAGGTAAGAGGGGGCCACTAGAATTTATTGAATTGGGGTAGAGGAGGCTGACATGGTCAGATCTGAGCTTTAGTGAGATCAATTTGATAGATGAGTGGGAGATGACTGGAATGGGGAGAGATGAGGGAGGGAGACCAAGCGGAATAACATTAAAATAGTCCAGATGTGACATGAAGAAGACCTGAAGGTGCCTGAATCAAGTGGTGATGCTGTCAAAGGAAAGGAGGGGGCCAGTGTGAGAGATATTATGAAGATGGAACAGGACTTGGCAATTGATTGGGGGTGGGGGAGGGGTGAGAGAAAATGAGGAGTTGAAGATGATACCCAAGTTGTAAGCCTGGGTGACTGGGAGGATGGTGGTACACTAGGTGGTGCAATGGATAGAGTGCCAGGACTGGAATCAGGAACACCTGAGTTCAAACTCAACCTCACTTACTAGCTATGTGGCCCTGGACAAGTCACTTAACTCTGTTTGCCTCAGTTTCCTTGTCTTTAAAATGAGCCAGAGAAGGAAATGGCAAAACATTTCAGTATCTTCAGTATAACCCCAAATGGGGTCGTGAAGAGTCTGACGCAACTGAAACAACAGAACAACAAGATTTAGGGAATGGGGTAGGGGAAAGGGGAAGGTAATTAGTCACCTAGGGACATATTTAGTTTAAGATGTCTGTGGGACATTCAGTTCTTTTTGTGAGCACACTGTGATCTTTTCTGTCCCTTTGGAATTTTTTCCTCTTTCAGATAACTTGAGAACCAGTTCCTCTAAATGCCTTAATAATGTGTTGCCTTCAGTATGGACTTCTTAGTATGTACTTGATCTGATCCAGTTACTTTTCCTGATTTGTTTTTAAAAAATGCCATTTCTCTCACAAAGTATATTTCTTAAATACGCATTGTGTTTTCTTAAATACATTCTCTTATTGTATTGTGCCCACCACATGAACCAAATGTGTTGGTTCCACAGATGTGTCTGATAAGACCACTCTTGACATGCTGGCAGATCTGCTGAAGTTTATTCCTTTGAAAAAGCATTTCTTTCAGTTGGAGAGAATTAAATTCTCTTCACTGATTCTACAGTCACCAACAAAGGGCTTGCTACTTGGAAGATGAAAACATTCTTGTCTGAAAAATCATCTCTAGGACAAGGAAAACTATAAAAAAGGTGAAGTCATAGTCTTTTCTTTCTGTGTCTTTCTCTCTGCTGGTAATAACTTCCTCTGCCAAAATAAATTTTCTTTTTTATCCTTGCACTTCGTTGCCTGGTGTACTCATATTCTGTAACCACTTTCAATAACTTGGTCTTTGGAAAGGATTTGATAGATTCACACAAGCTTGAGCTGTAAACAACTGATAAAATTCCTCAATGTTTACATGATAAGAGAAGACAAAGTTTTAAGTCAAAGGAATGAATTTCAAATGATAGAAATTCATGCATTACTAAGTCAGTGAGAGTGGCTTTATTTTGGTCACAAGTACTTCCTCAGGAGACCTTGAAATTACTTCAGTTTTCTTTGAATACGAGACTCACTCATAATCATCCCCATCAGGAACTGGTTAGAACATCTGAGGGAAAGAAAATGCCTCTAGAAATTGGAAGAGGCACTGTGGATTAAAATATAACCAATTCTTAGTAGGAGTCAGAAGGTATCAAGATGCCAAGCACAGAGATGCCCAAAAGTACACAGAAATCAAACTTCAAGAAATGAACCAACAATGAAACCCATGGCTTCAATTGTCTCTACACAAATGTACCAAATGTGGGTAAACAAGAAGGATGAACTAAGGAGACAAATTTTGAGATTCAATGGGATAACATCATAGTGAGAATATGACGCTAGAATGGTATGCCTTGTTTGATAGAAACAAATAAAAGGGTGGCAGAGGTGGAGGTGAAATAATATTGTCTGTTAACAAGATACTCATGTGAGGAAAACCAGGAACCAGAGGAGAGAGAAGTGGTGAAGAGGAAGAAACAGAAGTGATATTGTCATCAGAATATTTTACCTGGGCAAAAAAAAGAGGAAATGCAAGAAAAGTTCAGGGAACGGATCTCTATCTGTAGTTCAGATGACTGTCACAAGGGCAAGATACAGTAATTAATTTAATTACTCAGGCATCTGTTAGAGTGTACTCTATGCCAAAAGCAGAACCACAGCTAATAAATTTATTAGCTTCCTAATAATTTGATGCTTTAAAAGATAGAGGAACAAACAACGGTAAATTATAGCCTAAGTTTGATTATTACCAAAAAAAAAAAAAAAAAAAGGGAACTGGTTGCTGGGATAGAAATGATGGGAACCTTTATAGAAAATAACATGACAGAGAATGAGAAGAAAACTGTATAGCTGGATATGCACCCTAGATTTTGGGAGAGCTGAGGATTGTGACACAGACACTGAGACAAAAAGAGGGTGAGACTAGTGAGTAATTCTCACTTGAGCAATTGAGCCTTTTCCTATCACACCCTCTCTGCCCCTCCCTCCCACTACTTCTAGATTATATGTAAATCTAGTGTTGATTCTTAGAAAAGGATGGTGAGGTGGTGAAATTATTGATTCCCAAATAAGCTTTTATGAGACTAGGGTTTAGAAGCAATGACAAATAACCTCAATAAATGGAAGTTCCCACTCTGGTAGCTCATTGCTAGTGTATCAGAGATAATTATGCCCCCTTATTGGACTGGGAATACTCTGTAGCTTTTTCTTTTCTTTCTATTTTTTTTTTGGCTAGGCAATGGGGTTAAGTGACTTGCCCAGGGTCACACAGCTACTAAGTGTTATGTGTCTGAGGCTGGATTTGAACTGGTCCTCCTGAATCCAAGGCAGGTGCTCTATCCACTGCGCCACCTAGCTGCCCCAGCCTTTTCTTTTTAAAGGATGAAAATGGAACCCACTGACAAACTGGGCCTGAAGAGCAATGCCTGACATTGGCTGGGTATTGACTCTGGGTAATTTTACAGAAATGTAGGAGAAGCCACAATGGAGGCTAATTCTCTGTTCTACCTGGTGAGCCGTGCAACATTTCAAGAGAATCAAAAACCAGGGAAATGCCTCATACCCTGGAGCCTTGGAGTACTTGTAAAAGGTGGTTCTTGTTGAGAACCTTGCCAAAGTCAAGACAGATACTATACATACATTTTGGAGAGGGTTGGTTCCTGGAGATAGCTTTTATTTTCTAAAACCAATGTTGAGAATTTCTCTAACTTGTCAACAAAACTTTATTATATAACACAGTCCTTGGAGATTTCTGAGAAATATGATTCTGGAGATCCTCTTGATACTTTTCCTAGGTTTATTGGGCTGTTTGGAGTAATTATGCAAATCACAGCTGGTGTCCCCATCCAATAAGACTTAATCTGTAAGAGACATCAATCCAATAGTAAAAGCATTTAATGAATATGTAAAAGTAGTATAAAGAGCCAGGAATGGAATCAAGCAATAGAGTCATCCTGCCCCATATACAAATGTCTATAATCTCAAATACCTTCCTAAAGTGGAAATTGGGTAGAAATTTCCCAGGGAAAATTTATAAAAGAAGACAAATAAGTATAGTATGGTCTTACATAGATGCATATGAATGTATATGTCTATATATGAGTATGATTATAGATATATAAGTATATGTATGTGTATGTAAGTATATGAATGTATATATATACATCTTTCTGTATATATGTGTGTGTATATATGCACACACACATATATGTCTATATATCTCTATCTATATCTGTGCTTAATTATAGCCTTCTTGGGGGAAAGAAGGGAGGAAGTGAGAAAAAAAGAACAAAGTAAAAGATGCACAGCAGAGAACAAAAGAAAACTTACAAGGAAGCAAAGAAAAGATGGACAGCTTTGAACATGATGCATAGTATTTATTATACAGGCTTTCTTGAAATGGAAATTTATTGTTGTATATTTTGAATCCTTTCATGTTCTGCTATGCACGTGGCAATTTTTTTCTTCTCTTATTTTGTATTTAAATTTCAATATTTGAGCTTGTATGTTTTTGTTATTGTGTATTTAACTTTAAAATAAAAATACATTTTGTAAAAAAAAAAAAGAGAGAGCAGGGAAACCCAATCGATTCTAGTTGTCATAACACCCTATCAGGGGCTAGAATAGTGGTGCAGTGGATAGAACACTGGGCCTGGAGTTGGGATGACCAGAGTTCAAATTTGTCATTAGACACATACTAGCTGTGTGATCCTGAATGAGTCATTTAATTCTGTTTGCCTCAATTTTCCCATCTGTAAAATGGAGATAATAATAGCATCTACCTCCAAGGGTTGTTGGCACAGTGCCTGGCACATTATTAGATATTTTTGTTGGTGTTTTGAGTTGTTTCAGTCATGTCCTACTGCCCTTGACCCCATTTGAGGTTTTCTTGGCAAAGATAGTGGAGTAGCTTGCCATTTCCTGTGTAATCTTGAAGGCCCAACTGAAATTTGTTGTTGCTATTTAATTGTGACCCCATTTAGGGTTTTCTTGGCAAAGAGATGGAAGAGGTTTGCCATTTCCTTCTCCAGCTCATTTTACAGATGAGGAAACTGAGGCGAAGAGGGTTGAATGACTTGCTCAGGGTCACACAGCTAGTAAGTGTCTGAGGCTAGATTTGAACTTATGAAGATGAGTCTTCCTGACTCCAGGCTCAGCAGCATTCTATCCACTGTACCATCTAGCTACCCACTAATTAGCTATTAGTATTGCTATTATTATTATAATAGAGATCTGCTACCTTTTGAGGACAGGCTTGAACCTGCTGAAACTTCATGGCTTGGCTCTGGCATCATCAGGATTCTTCCAGGGACTCCTGGTTTAGGGGATGCTGAGGGAGCCTTTCCCCTTCTGCCTCTCCATTCTGACCACAGCCCTGCGCTGTCTTCTCTGGCCATTCAGAAGCACTCCAGGTCTCCTCAGACACAAGAGTCCAATCCTTTCTTCAAGTTGCTTCCTGTCTCCTTTTTTTCCTATTGTTTTTCTCTCTCTTCTTTTTCTTTTTTTTTTTTCAGGTTCATGCCACCTGATGTGAAGCCTGCATCCAAATAAAAGCCTCCATAGGAAGTCCAGGCTTTCTCCAGTGAACAGCAGGCCCTCGTCACTGTGGACCTGAAGCTGCATTTGAAAGCTCCCATTAAGAGTAAGGTAATTCTCACCCATATTACATTTAATTGTGTGAATAGTGAGCTTGCAAAAAAAATTGGCATCAGTACATTGATTTTCTGGGTGGGGGCTCTAAGGTAGAGACATGAGAAATTTCCTGAAGTGAACCTGAGTCTTTTATGTGGTGAGAATCCCTGACACAAAGGTTGCAGAAAAAGACAAAGGCCTGCTTGCTCCTATCAAAGCATGTGAAGGCACATAAAAAAGACTATTTCCAGATATTGCCAGAAAAACATAGGCTTGGGACTGATTGGGTATGTACGATGAGGAAAAGTAAGGAGTTGAGTATGATACTGAGGTTTCAGAAGGATAGTGGTGTTCTTGACAGAATAGGTGAAATTGGTGGGTTTTGGGGAAAGAAAATGAGTTCTATTTTAGACATGCATAAAAGAGAATTTTAGGTATTTGACCATCCTCTCTTCCTACATTCTTTCTCTTCTCTGGATTTTCATGGCATTTCTCCCTCTTGGTTTTCAGTCTGCCCTTCTCAGTGTCATTTGCTGAATATCACAGCCACTAATTGTGGGTCATCCAAGATTCTGTCTTGGGTCCTCTTTTGTTTTCTCTACATTATTTTACCTGGTGACCTCATCATCTCCAGTGGGTTTGTAGTAGATAGTCAAGAAATACTTATTGATCTCAGTTATCTTTAAATCAATGGCTATATCTTCTGAATGTTTTGTATACTAAGGGTACTAGGAATGTTTAATAAATAGTCAACCAGTCATTGGACCAACCATTTTTTTAAAAATTTATTTATTTTTTTTTTTAGGCAATTGGGGTTAACTGACTTGCCCAGGGTCACACAGCTAGTAAGTGTCAAGTGTTTGGTCTGAGGCCAGATTTGAACTCAGGTCTTCCTGACTCCAAGGCTGGTGCTCTACCCACTGTGCCACCTAGCTCCCCCCTGGACCAACCATTTTTCACAGATATCAAATATGAATTTACAGATATGTTCGGGGATATAGAGAAATTCCAAGGGAGAACCCATGACTCTTAAAAAATTTTTTCTATCAGATCCCTATTTTAGGATAAGGAAGAGTAGGGAACTATGGACTGAAAACTTGAAGGGTGAGAGGGTCAGTGACAGGAAGTAGTTTATAACTCAGAAAAATTCATTTTTCCTAGAGAGAGATTCCAATGAGCAATGACTAAAATGACTGCCTTAGAGACCTGAGCATTAATGATTTCTTCAGCTAGCCAGGCTAAAGTAATGAGAAGGACAATCAAATCTTATGCTACAGGACAATGAGACAACCTGAGGAGATACGGGAATTGTTCTGTTCTAATTGTTATCGTTGTATTGCCTACCTCAAACTATTTATCTCAGGTTCTACTTTAAATGATCCTTTTAAATTTTAAACCATAGAAGTAGGTATTAAATAGATTAATAGTGCCATTAGTTGTGACAATACCCGTGTTCTTGTGGGCTCAGTGCATTAAAACCATGCTGAAAAATTAACAAGATGCAAAAAGTAGAATTGGAATCTTTACCATTGATATGATATTTTCTCAATCATGTTATTTTTTTTTTGAAGGCGGGAAGTCTTTTTAGTATCTATTTGGATATCATCACATTACTAGCTTTCAAAATCTGGAGTCCCATGCCAAACCTCATTCTCTCTCTCTCTCTCTCTCTCTCTCTGTCTCTCTGTCTCTCTTTCTTCTCTGTCTCTGTCTCTGTCTCTTTGTCTCTCTTTCCTCTCTCTTTCCCTTTTCCCTCCCTCTCTCTGTCTCTGTCTGTCACACACACACACACACACACACATACACACATGAACACACACACACACACACACACACACACACACGCTCCTGACCACCATAGAGCCTGGGAAGACTTATACAACAACAACTGAACTCCATACTCCCACAGCCACCATGGACAAGTAAGCCATATGTGAAGAGGTTTGTACGTAGGCAACTCTCTCCTTATCCTTACTGTTAGGTGAAAACCCCTGGAAGTTCTGTGTGGTGAAGGAGGAAGCTG
Organism: Vombatus ursinus; assembly: GCF_900497805.2. NCBI lineage: Eukaryota > Metazoa > Chordata > Mammalia > Diprotodontia > Vombatidae > Vombatus > Vombatus ursinus. The sequence goes on along the minus strand of NW_020954587.1, from coordinate 10,708,166 downwards.
ATATGAGTGAATCAATATTCCATTCTAAAGATTACATATGCTAGGAAAACTGGAAAGCAGACTGGCAGAAACTAAGTATAGATCAATTACTCACACCATATACCCATCGGGTGCCATAATAAACAAATTAGAGGAGGGAAAAAGAAATGAACTTTCTGATCTATGAAGAGGAGAACAGTTTGTGACCAGATGAAGGATAGAGAGGATTCATTGAAGAGAAAACAGATAGTTTTGATTTTATAAAATTTAAGTTTTTGAAGAAATAAAACCAATGCAACTAAAATTAGAAGGGAAACATAATTGAGGAAAAAAAAACATATCTGCAGTAATTTCTCTGATAAGGTTCTCATTTTCAAGCTACGTAAGGAACCGATTCAAATTTACAAGAATAAGAGTCATTCTGTGATTGATAAGAGATTAAAGGATATGAATAGGCAGTTTTCAGAGAAAGAAATCTAAGCTATCAATAGCCATATGAAAACATGCTCCAAAATCACTAATAATTATAGAAATTCAAATTAAAACAATTATAAAGTTCTACCCATCTGATGAGCAAAGTTGACCAAAAAATGGAAAATGACAAATGTTGGAGAGACTATGGGAAAACTGGTACATGAATACATTTTTGAAGGAGCTATGAATTGATTCAAACATTCTGGAAAACAATTTGGAACTATGCCCCTGAAGACATTAAACTGTAACCCAATGATACCACCCTAAGTCCTATACACTAAAGAAAGAGGAAAAAGAACCATATGTACAAAAACATTTACAGTAGGTCTTTTTGTGGAGACACAGAAGTAGAAACTAAGGGCTGACCATCAATTGGAGGAATGGTTGAACAAGTTTTGGTATGTGAATATAATGGAATATTATCATGCCATAAGAAATGAGTAGGGGACAGTTTCAGAGAAACCTGGCAAGACTTGTATGAACTGTCGCAGAGTGAAGTGAGCAGTACCAGGAAAGTAACATGAACATTGTGAAGACAAACAACTTCAAAAGACTTGGAAACTCTAATCTATGTAATTATCAACCACAATTCCAGAGGGCTGATGATGAAACATATCCCCCACTCTCTGTCAAAGGGGTGATAGACTCAGATAAAGATATGTATTTTTGGATGTGACCTATCTGGGAATTTGTTTTCCTTGGCCGTGCATATTTATTACAAGGGTTTTGTGTTGCCTTTTTTTTTTCAACAAAGAGGAGAAAATGGGAGAGGAAAATAGATATTTGTTAATTAAATTTTTTTAATTAAAAAAATTATATGGTCACAAGTATCTTAAAGACTTAATTTAATTATTTATATCTGAATTTTAGGTAACCCATTACACTGTTTTACCCAGTGCTGTTTTTCACAGAACCAATTAATGATTTTAGGCAGGATACAACTATCAAGTGTGCCACAACTAGATGCCAGATTATAGTACTAGTACTCTTTCAGGGGCACTCTTCGTCTGAGGAGGAGATAATAAAGAAGAACCTAGTTGCTCTAAATAAGTTGAGGTCATCTGGCTTAGATCAGCTGCCTACAAACACACCCTTGTCTCCCACAACCTTAAAACAAAACAACCCTCCTTTGATCTTATCACTGCTAGATATAGTCCTAGAGCTTTAGGGGAATAGCAGTACCTCCCTGATCACTTGGCCCTGATTCCAACTCTGTCTTCATAGGCCTCATCGTGTTGAGTATCTCTTTTGGAGAAAAGGCCCACCATCCTGACACCAATGATACCAACCAACTACCACCAGTGAATGAGCTGGTAAGCCCAAGAACCCCTGGAATAGCCCTGCTTCCATGGTGACCAGCCTAGTCCCAGAAGCCATAATCCAGGGTTCCATTTTCCACTGTGGGGAAGAGACTTAGTATGTCTAGCAACACTAACACCAATTGCCAACCACCTGCCAACAAAAGGAGGGTAGGAAAGCAATGGCAAAACACCCTGAGGGGGAGCTGAGGCAGCCCGTGCCAGCAGCTTGACCACCATCTCCTGTCAGACCACGGGGAAGACAGACCATGAGCCCTGGGAATAATGGTACCCCTCCCCTGCCTGACCTGAGCAACCAAAGGATGTGTGACCTGACACCTCCCCTGCAGTTGCTGAATCCTGACCTCTTCAGTGGCTATAGCTGTTGAAGACTCATAAAAGAAAGTTCTTAAAAGTCCTTGGCACTGTCAGATGATTCAACATTAGAAAGGGATGCGATGGACATGACATTAAATAAGAGTCATTGCCATCTGCTTTACCAGTGTATCATAACTTGTTGCTGACTTGTTGCTGAAACCTCCTATCTCTATTATCTCATTCAATTAGAATTGATAGCAAGGACTATCCTACTTTCCTACACACACACACACTCACACACACACACACACACACACTTACATATCCTATGGATAGGGCACTAATAAAAATGGCAGCATAATTGTATACATCTCAAATGGCTAAGAAATATATATATACTACAGTAAATGTGCTTCAAGTTGGATGAACAAGCCGGGTAGACAGGCTGAAACTCCAGGTGTCTGGGCTTGGTGGCCATGGCAGAATGGGGTGAAGGAGGAGAATAGCTCTCTTTCTCATCATACAGCTCCTACTACATCAGAATGTGCACCAGAAGATATACCATACCATATTGTGCCATTCAATGTGCGTTAGAAGATATACAATAAATATGTCAGTACACTTTGACAATGACCTGAAGTTTGCTTGTGGTGGTGGGTTTCCAGAAGAGTTGCAACTTGTGAATTACTGTGGTTCAGTTTTCTTAGTTATCTCAGTGTTTCTCAGGAAGAAATCTCACAGAAGCAAACTCAAATTAAAACTGTTAATGCTTATGAGTTATGCTTAAAATGTTTCCTAATATATCAATTGCATTGGAATAAATTCTCATTTTCAAAATATGCATTATAGTAGAACTGACTGTAGTCTGTGTTTTAGGCACAAGATTGCCAGAAACAATTTTATTTAATATTGAAGCAATTTTTGGCTTAGAGAGATACGTAAAATGGCATCATTCTACCATGTCCTTCAATAGATAAACATTTATTAAGCACCTACTATATATAAAACACTTGTATTAAGCACTGAGAATACAAAAAAAGGAAAAAATTGTCCCTATCCTCAAGAAGCTCACAATCTAAAGGAGAAAGACAACGTATAAAAAGAAACTGAAATGGGGGGGAAGGGTGGCATCTACAAGTGAGAGGTGATGAGATAGTTGCTCTGGACCCTCTTCTTGAACTGAGAGGTCTCCTCTATCCACTATCCACCTTCTGCAATCATGCCCAGACATATATCTCTCTGTCTTAAGATGATCTGAAGTAACATTTATAGGAATCATGAATAAGAAAAAGATGGTAATATGTTAAAATACACTTTAAGGGTTAATATTCCAAAATAATAGTAACTATTTCTGACCTCTCCCCTGATGTGTGCCAGTGGAGTAAACAAATTCATACCTTAAATCTTTTCTCAAAAGGATTCCATGAAGGAAAGTCATAGCACCAAAAAGGAGACCAACCTTAATGAACAGCCTTATCTCTTTATGGGTGGGGACAATGATCTAATGATCTAATTAGACAATGATCTAGAGTTACTTTTTTTATTAAAATGTTTATTTCCACCCTTAATTCATTTTCTTATGAAATGTCTTTTTGTCCTCAGCTAACTTACTTAAACAAAGAAATCTGAAAAGAGATTTTTAACTAAAAATCTTGTTGTTTCTTATTATTTCTAGAGAAACTAAAAGTGAGGTTTTTAATGCTCTCCCACAATTGAGCGAAGTTGTTTCTTTGAAGTTTTGCTATTTGGAAGCCTCTCTAGAGGCTATCCCACATGGGCTAGGGACTAGACCTTTAATTTCTTGCTATAGAAACTCCCTCTGTCAATGCAGGTCAGCCCTTTGATGAAATTCATTGTTGTAGATAGTTGCTTAAAGCACTGGGGGTTCAGGTAATTAACTAGCCTACTGTCCCACAGTGTGTGTACTTCCAAGGTGTGACTTGAACGCAGGTCTTCTTGTTTTTAGGGAGGGCCATCTCTCTACTATGCCACACTTCTCAAAGTTAACGTAATGTTTTAACAAATCACATGACCACTGATTATCTATGTCCTATAAATGAGGTCACTCGGTCAAAAGGGGGAGGTTTTCCTAAATTTGGGTGGAGGCTCAAAGCAGGGATAAGAGTTCCAATTTTAGTGATTTTTGAGCATATATTAGGCCAGATTTCTAGATCTACATAGAACCTAGCATCAACTGATCCTACATTATGAGTTTAGAAGGGCTCAGGGAAGCAAGAGAAGAGAGTTACACTTGTAATAAGTGTGGGGAGCAGTGGATATACCCTATCCATTGAAAAAGTTCATGAGGGTATCCTAATTAGCATCTTATGTAATTATTAGTCTGGTGGGTAAGTGTAGCATCATCTGTTGGCCAAAATATATATACTATTGATAGAGCACTAGACCTAGAATCTGAAAGACCTGAATTTAAATCTGGCCTCTGACTCTTAGTGGTTGTGTGACCCTGGGCAAGTCACTTAAAGTCTTCCTGCCTAGATTTCCTTATCTGTAAAATGGTAATGATAGCACCTATCTCCCAGAGTTGTAAGGATCAAATGAGATAATATTTGTGAAATGCTTTGCAAACCTTAAAGCACTATGTAAGTATTATTCTTGATTAATTAATTGATAACCTTCTTCTCTGTGGATTACAGAAAGCTGCAAATGGATCAAGAGTGACCACCTATTACAATGGTCACCCAGAAAAAGGGAAGTAGTAATCATCTTCCTCCTGTCCTAAATTTTCTCATCTCCAGATTAAATACCACCAACTCTGTCAACCAAACCTCACTGGCCGTAGTTTTTAGGCCTCTCAGCATCCTGGTGATTTTGTTCCAGGTTACCAGTGTTTGCCTTAAAATTTGGCAAACAGATGTGTATGTAATATATTCCAGTTCTTTTGTACTTTGACTTGGGCAGAGTACAATAGAACTCTTATTATAGCCCCTCTTCTGAATGCTACACTTCTTTTTTTCCCTCTCTTTTATTTCATTTTGCTCAATTACATGTAAAAGTTTTTTAACATTCATTTTTTTAAAATTTTGAGTTCCACATTCTCTCCCTCTCTTCCTTTCTCTCCTTGAAAAGACAAGCAATTTGATGTTGATTATACATATGAAGTCATGCAAAACATATTATGTTGCAAAAGAAAACACAGACCAAAAACAAAACCCAAGGAAAATATGAAAGCAAAAAAAATATACTTTGATCTGCATTGAGACTCCATCAGTTCTTTCTCTAGAGGTGGATAGCATTTTTCATTATAAGTCATTTGAAATTGTCTTGTATCATTGTATTGCTCATAATAGCCAAGTCATTCACAGTGGATCATTGTTCAATAGTGCTTTGTAATGTTCTCCTGGTTCTGCTTATTTCACTTTGCATCAGTTCATATAAGTCTTTCCAGGTTTTTCTGAAAGCATCCTGCCCATCATTTCTTATAACACAACAGTATTACATCACAATCATATACCACAAATTTTCAGTCATTGCCTAACTGATGAGTGAATGCTGCACTTCTGCATATGTGTCCTAAATGGTGATGAATCTGATTGTGACTATGTTCATGGGTCAGCCAGTCAATAAGCATTTTTAAAGCACCTACTATGTACCAGGCTCTATGCTAAGCACTAGGGATACAAAGAAAGGCAAAAGATAGTACTTGTTCTCAAGGAGCTCACAATCTAATGAAGGAGATGATGTGCAAATAACTGTACAAACAAGAGGTCTACAGGATACATTTGAGATAATCGGCAATGGGAAAAAGCACTGAAATTTAGGCTAAATGAGAAAGACTTCCTGAAGTGGGACTTTGATCAGCAGGTGACAAGGTTAGGGAGAGAAAAATCAAAGGATTACCAATCAATTAATGAGAAATTTCAGGTTGGATTTTTATTCTATCTTAAGGGATATAGTATGTAAAGTTCAAAAATTATCTTAGAATTTTTTTTTTCTGTAAAGGTTTAAGTCCTGATCCTTTTCCCCATTTCCAAGTCCAGTCATCACTTACCACAACATATTCCAAGGACCTTACCCAGTGATAAACTCCATACTTGTCATAGCTTTCTTATGGTCTAGATGCATTAAATGTTAAATATTAGCATATTTTTCAATCTTGCTACTCCAAAGTCCTAATAGAATTCATTCAAGCAGTATATACATCAACAAAAGGAAAATGCTATGTGATTTTTATCAGATTATAAGAATCAATTCAATTAATTGACCTCATTAATTTCTAACTCAATTCATTTACACTAATATGCCCATTCCATGGATGGATAGTTCCTCTAGTTATATTCAAGGTTTTAATTTTGTCACAGGCTTTTACATTACCCTACTAATACTTTTCTATTGCCATGATTCCTTAGGCTACCTTATATAATCTTGGAAATTGAGGAGAAGACTATCAGATTACTCACATTGGACTGGGTACTCCTAAGGTATCCCAGGAAGAAACAGTTAAATGCTATCAGTGTGGGTCTCATTGATGCAAAATTTGCAAGAACTCAGACATAATATATGTAATTTTTTTTTTTAGTAAAAGCTTCAGATCAATATTCTTTCCTGACAATTCTCAGGGTCTTATGAATAAAGAGAATCCAGCCTACGATGGTCAAATGAAATTAAAAAAGCACTCCAGAAATTAGAAATTCCTTCAACTTCATTTAGCATCTAATTCTTTTATATTATAAGAATTTTATGCTTGTGATACATTTTGATATTAGATGGACTACTGTGAATTATAATTTTTCATTAGTAACTAATTTTACTTATTAGGAGCCATTTTTATCTTAGTTCATAATGTATATTGTACTTGATAAATAATGAAACTACATTTCTTTAAAAATATTGTATGTAACAATGGACTTTCAAATCTAGTATTTCCTACTTTATTCCCTAATTGAAGATGGGGTGTTACTATAATACTAGTGATGCTATATAGTCATCTTATAGGGTATATGATATAGGGTAATATGATACACTGTTTGGCCATGAATGCTGCATGGGACATCATGATCCCAGAAGAATCAAAATTGTAGCTCATCCAAAAGGCAATAGAAAAGCATCTGGTAGGTATGAGTAGGCTGGAATACATAACTAAAGATAACATAAGCAAGAAGTATGAAAGAGCTCATAAAGGACATGTAGGGTTGGAAAAGGGGGTGACCTGGTCATATATCAATGTTGAATGATAACAGCTGGATAACCAGACTGATATACTGGCATCTGAAAAAATTAAAACAATGATTGCAAGTAGCCTTTACATGGCACCTTAAGATTTACAAAGTGCTTCGCAAATCTTATCTTATTTGATCTTCACAACAACCCTTGGAGGGTAGGTGCTATTATTAACCTCATTTTACAGATAAGAAAATCTAGGCACACCAGTATTAAAGAACTTGCCCAGGATCAGATAGCTAGTTGGTGTCTGAGGCTATATTTGAACTCAGGTCTTCCAAACTGCAGGTCCAGTGTATCATTCACTTCACCACCTAGGTGCTAGAAGACATTGGAGTAGATGGTCACTATCTATACAGGATTTATGAAGAACATAAGACAAAAAGGGCAGCTAGGTGGCATAGTGGATAGAATCCAGGCCTAGAGTCAGGAAGATCTGAGTTCATACCCAACCTCAAACACTTACTAACTGTGTGACCCTGAGCAAGACACTTGAGCCTCTTTCCCTCGGTTTCCTCATTTGCAAAATGAGCTGGAGAAATAGCAAACCACTCCAATATCTTTGCCTAGAAAACCCCAAATGGGGTCACGGAGGATTGGACAAAACTGAAAAATGACTAAATAACAACAGACAAAAATTTTCTATGATGAGGAGGCACAGATGAGTTTTGATGAGCCAAAGAAGCACCCCGTCCCCCATTGGGAAAAATCACAAATTCATAGCAGTATCAAAGCATTAGCATTTTAATATTAGTTATTTATCTGGGAAGTGCTTGTACCCAGAAATTTGGCTATGCCAATAACTCAACTTAAGCTGTCATAGAATCATGCAATCTCAGAGTTGGAAGGAGCTAGAGAGGTCATCTAACTTTATTACAATATCCCTGGTGAATGGTTATCTGCTCCCACGATTTTTCACATGGATACCATGCTGAACATTGGGATAATTTTATCCTACTATCAACAATTGGTAAAAACCCTGTATGTAACCTCCATCTAGAGAGAAGGCCCAGCTTTGCTGCTCACCCTCCACTATTAGCTAACTACCTCTTCCACTATGGTCTTTGGAATGCCTAATCTATGGGTAACAAACTTGCTTTCATCTTAAACCTTTTCCTCTCTGGATCATTCCATCTTCTTGCATTCACTGAGAGATGTTTTTTTTTTCCTACTGACAGGATATTTCCCCCCTCACACACACACACACACACACACACACACACAGACATACCCCACTCTTTCCAACACTCGTTGCACTTTCACTAACTAGTGAAGGAGGTAGATTGTGAGTTTAGGGAAAAACATCTTCTCCTTAGAAAAAGTAATTGTAGAGGTCAAAGAAATAGTTACAGAGTTGCATAAACAGACACCTTCAGCCTCTATTTTATTCAACAACAGGATGGGTCCATTGATTCGATAGAAGGAGGGTTCCCACTATCTTATCTCCTACCCCACCTGAATATTCTGATGAGATTAACTACAGAGAAAACAGGCCTACTAGAACAAAGCTGTTCTTTGGCAACTGTAGGTTAACAAGTTCTAACCACAAGGTTAAGACATTCTCCTCCAAATCACCTGACGTTCTGTCAATCTCTCAAATAAGGAAAGTGGCTAGGCAGCCCCACCTGACAGACAACTCAGGCCCTACGCAATGTTGCCCAAAGGCAGTGGCCTAAATGTGTGTATCTCTCCTTGTTCAGCGCATTGCCAGCCCCAAAAGCCCATCAGCTGATGTTAATTAATTTGTTTTTTTATTTTCTAGCCTTACCTCTCAGTTTATTGACCTCCAGTCAAATGGACCAGAGTGGGAGGAATAACTCTATGGGAAGATCTTAGGACCTCTGGGTGAAGGAATTCTCCAACACACTCATACGCCAAACTCACTGGCCATGGTGGCAGAGTCAGAATACTCCTTCCTCCCTCCTAGCCATTTCCAGACTTTCTCTCTACTCACTTAAAGTAACCTCTCTTCTTTGAATTTCACTGAATGTATACGTATGACCCAATCAAGATTCTAGTCACTAGTTCAAATGTGACCTCTGACACTTACTAGCTATGCGACCTTGGGCAAGACACTTAAACTCTGTTTGACTTAATTTCCTCTACTGTAAAATGGGGCTAATACCTTTCAGTATTGTTGTGAAAATCACATAAAATATTTGTAAGTTACGCTCAGTGCTTGGTACATGGAATGTATTATAAATGCTTATTCCCTTCCCCTCTATATACACATACACACACACACACAAACACATCTATCTTAGAAATTAGACCTTTATCTGAGAAATTGCTACGTAGATTTCCTCCCCCCCAACCATGTACCTTATTCTCTTCTAATTCTAGTTGCAATGGTTTTATTTGTGTAAAAACTTTTAAATTTTATTTTATTTAATCAGTATTATCCATTTTACTTTTTGTGATCTTTTCTATCTGTTGTTTAGGCATCACTCTTCCCCATCCATAGGTCTGACAGGTAATTGCTTCCTTGCTCCTCTGATTTATTTATGATGTCACCCTTTACATTTAAGTCATGATCTCTTCATTGCCAAACTGGATGACCTTTTCTCATTCCTCATTCTTCTTGAGCCTTTGACACTGTCAATCACACTTTTCTTGATACTCCTTCCTCTCTAGGCTCTCGGGACATTGCTCTTTCCTGGTTCTTCACATACCTGTTATGAAAACTCCTTTACTGGATCTTTATCCAGGCCCCCAAGGCTCTGTTCTAGGTCTTCTTTTCTTCTCCCTCTATGCTATTTTGCTTGGTGATCTCCTTGATTCTCAATCATTCAATTATCATCTCTATGATGATAATTCTCAAATCTACTGTCCAGCCCTAACTTCACTCCTGACCTACAGTCTTGCATTTCTAAGTGCCTATTAGACATCTTGAACTCGATGTCTTATAGACATCTTAAATTAAACATGTACAATACTGAACTCATATTTTCCCCCAAACCTCCTCTTCCTAACCTCCCTGGAATTGTCAAGGGTACTACCATCTGCTCTAGTCCCCAGGCTTACAATCTAGGTGTTATCTTCAACTCCTCATTTTCTGTCACTCCCCATATTCAATCAGTCACCAAGGCCTGATATTTCTGCTTTGACATCTCTTGTAAATGCCTCCTTCTCTTTTCTGACACTGCCATTGCCCTGGTCGGGGTCCTCATCACTTCATTCCTAGACTATGGCAATAGCCTGCTGATTGGTCATCCAATCTCAATCCCAAACTATTCGTGTAGGTGCTAAGGTTCCTGAAGACCCAGAAAAGAAAGTTCTTGTCACCAAAGTCTTTGGTACTGTCAAGTGGTCCAACATCAAGAAGTGATATGATTTTATCAGTGGGAATGACATGGAAGAAGAGATATTACTATTTACTTCATTGCTGAACTTTAAGGACTGTGGGACTTTTCCAAATGATTTGCAGACTTCCATATTCTTGCTTCCCTGTTAGAGTATGAGATCCTTGAGAATATTTTCTGTTTGTATACCCGGTGGTTAGCACTAAGTGCTTAATAAATGCTTTATTCATTCATTCATATTGCTAATTATAATTCTTTTTCAAATTAATGCCAATATTTTGCGTTCATAACAGTTGAAGATATTAAAAACTCCAATAAAATTTGTATTACTTTGATAAATCAGAGACATTTTTATTCACTTGTAGCCAAAATATAATAAAACTTTCAAGTTCAAAGATTTGTTTCAACGTACTCTAGGAAGATAAATCTAATTAATTGTTCATGTTCAGATAAATTAATACCAAATGTGTTATTTTTGTCCATGAAAAATGGTTTATCTAAGTTTAAAATAAAATAATCATTGCTTCTATAGAATGATCGAGTAACTAAGCAGGTCTTCCCCATCTTCTTTTGTCATTTGCAGGGTAGGTATTTTTAAAAGTGGAAAAAAAAATATTATTTTATAAATTTATTATTCAAACCTCCATTTTCCCCTCACAAGTTCAAATACCTTTTCTTTCAGGATCAGAGTAAGAATTTCAAGACCTTCCACTAATTTATTAAGAGTACTAAGGTTTTCAAAAACATTCACCAAACATGCATATTTTATACTGAAATTCTTATTATAAAATGAATTTATTTTATCTTTATTATTATTGCTAACAAACATTTATTAAATACTTGCTATGTATCAGGCTATATGCTAAGAATTTGGATGCAAAGACAAAAGCAAAACAATTCCTTCTCTCAAATAGCTGACATTCTAAGAGGAGAGATAGATATTCATTTATAGGTAGATACAAACACAATCAATTATATTGAAAGTTTCTCTGGATATGGCATTACCTTCCCAAACATAGGTTTCCACAACATGTATAAATAAAATAAAATGAGGCTTTTAAAATATATTTGTTGCTTTATCCACTCTTTGTGCAAAATAGTTAGGCTTTGGTTTCTCAATTGATCATGAAGGTCTTCAGACATGGGCAATTCTCTTTCCCACTGTATTATCTGCAAAAGGAAACATTCAAAGATGCATTGTTTCAACTACAACAATAGCTGTAGGTAGCACCTATATTGCTCCTAAGGAATGAGACTATTGCATTTAGCAATTCTGTTAAGCAATCTTATGTGATGAAAACAATCTTCCTATTGTGAGCAACATAAGATTTTTTCTTTTTTAATGTAGTTTTTTTTTTCTTCTTGAAGTTTGTTTTTATTCATTAAAAGCATCTAACTTTCTTTGGAAAAAATATCTTGTCTTGCCAATGTCTTCTGCATGTACACCTTCAAAATGTCATTTTAATTTATCAGGTTTCATGCTGTCTGCACCTAAAGCTAATATGTAAAGTAAACATAAATCTTTTCTCTCTATCAGTAACAGTACCATAACCATATGACATTTAATAATTTCTGAGTAGCATTCACTGTCTATTGGAAAAAATTCACAGTATTTATCTCGCTTTCATTAACTTTGCTTTGAATTTTTTTTATCAAAAAAGTAGAAGATTTATATATGAATTATACTTGAAATATGTGCAATAATTTTTGCCATTGCTTCAACTACCCTACCTCCTATATATATATATATATATAAAATCAAAGATGCAAGGGATAAAGATAGAGATTATTCATACATATAAATATATATTCAATTTTATATTTAATATTCAATAATATATTTAAAATACTAATGTAAATATATTATTTAATATAAATATATATATGAGAGAGAGAGAGATAGGGTTTACTAGGTACTAGGCCTATGTTAAGTGCTGACAGTAAAAGTACTGGCAAGCAAGACAAACCCCACCCACAAGAAGCTTTCATTCTAACTGGGGAAGATAACACACAAAGGGGATCAAGAAAGCACGATGCATGTTCACAACAGTATGGTTTAGAGATCGCTGGAAAATGAGGCAAAGATGAAGAGAGCAGACTAGATAAGGCGGCAGCTCACTCATAGAGACCACGGTTTTTCCAGGGACACAGTCCAAGTTTCTCGTGGGGAGAAGAAAGGGATGATGTTCAGAATGCAAGCAGCATAGTTTGGAAATGGCTGGGAGAGGTTTAAAGACTATTCTATACTGCAGTTTAACCATGTGTGAAGGGCAGCTGATTTGTAGAGAATGGGAAAGGTGCAGAACTGTAACTCTCCCACTGCCGTCCACGCCTTTATTTGCTTGTTCATCACAAATATTGATTTGCAACTGGTTTCCAAGATCTGAGCTAAGTTGTTTCCTTTAAACAGACTTTTGCTCTTTCTCTCGATCTATAAAAGTATGGTTGATCCAGTTATATGCCCATTTGTTCCAGGTTTTCGTGTGTTATGGGCGAGCTCTGGTGGTTTTAGCTGTATAGAAGAACATGGGTGGGGAAGTTTCTAGCTGCATCTCCATTCCCTTGTCCTTTGTAAGAGACTCTCTCACTAACTTGGGGCATCTATTACAAGCCATTTATTTAGTATTTTCACTAGTTTGATGCTCTCCAATGCAGAAATTTAAAATGGAGTTCAATACCTGGCATTCTTTGAGAGGTTTAGAAAACTAAGTTTTATCATGGCCCCATTGGTAAGCGCTAAGTCATGTTTGGGAAAGAGAATAAAAGTAATGGCTGTTTTTCCATTTTCCACTTCCACCATGTCCTCCTAAATCTTGTTATATAGTGACCCCTGGTGTTGTACATTATTTCAAAAAGTTATTTCCATATTTCTTTGTCTTCTTCATATTTGGCAATTTTAATTGCATAGCAGTATTCCACTATATTAATGTACCACAATTTATTTTACCATTCCTCTGTTGTTGGATGTTTGAATTGTTTTCAGCAAGTATGATTTCATATAATGTTGCTACTGAAATCTTTGAAGAGATATTGTTTTTGTTTGTTTTTAATAACACTTTTGGGATACATTTTAGGTAAGAAAAAAGAAATCTCTTGTATTTTAGCCAAATCTGTCAGAGACACATTATTAATTAAATGTACAAGTGTCTGATTAGAGTGAAGTTCTGACTGGCAGAATTCATAATGATAAATCAAAAAAAAAAAAAGACTCTATTCCCTTCCCCCCACTCCCATCAATTCCTACATTTTATAATAACTGGGGAAAAAAATGAAATTCCACAATAACAGTAAAGCAAAAAAATACGTAGTTTCTGTTAGGATTTTTAGACTTGTCAAACAACAAGATACGTGTTAATTTTGACACACAAAAAAGATATTTCTACTCTTTGTTTAACCACCATAAATTCCCACTAATGATCTATATGCTCTATAATTTGATTAAATGTTCTATTCAAGGGAGACTGATTAGGTCTCCATTCAAGGGAGACTGAGAATTTCAAGACCAGAACATTATTATGATATTAATTATTAATTTTTGTAGCACAGAGGACATCTTAGTGCCGTCTCATTGTCCCAATTCACAGCAATGGAATTTTGGGATTATCTTTATAACTTTTACTGTGTACTGCCAGATTTCTTTCTAAAAAAGATTGTATAAGTTTGCATTTGAAGGTAGAATTCGTTTGAAAAGAAAATTGCCTTCTCTAAGTATTCCACTGATTTTGGAAAAGCATAGCATGTCAGAAATGTTAGTCTAAACTAGGATAAAAATGACAGTCAGTATTATTTTGTGCATAACCTATCTTCCAACCCAACCATTCTGTCCCACGTATGTGGATATTACCCAAACAAGTCTCCCAAAACTTGTTCTGACACCAAATGGCAGTCTCCATATCTGAGTAAAGCTTATAGTACACAGAATTTGAGTAACCAGGAAAAAAAAAAAAGCATAAGCAGGAGCAGCTGCCATAGCAAAAAGATGTAGTTCTGTTCCTAGATTCAGGAAGCTGATGCTCCTGTGGCCATTCTGCAATTTCATTTGCTGCTTTTTATGCTGCTGAGCTTATAAAATCAAATAATAATGTGATACTATGTGCTTTTCTGTTTTATGTGCCACCTTTCATCTCCTGATCTTAACGTACCTTGCAAACATTGCTCTCTCAAGCTGATAATTTTGCGTTAATAAGATAGTCTCACATACAAACTTTAAAGTAATAGCAACAACCATTTTATATGACTATTAGAACTATGTACAATTTCCATATTTTAGATTTTCCCCAAATTATTCAATCTCCCATTAGAGTTTCAACCACTAAGAGATAACAAGGCACCAAAGAAGCAAAAACTAAAATACATAAATTTTAAAAGATCATTCAGAATAAATGACTCATTTCTACACATCCTTGACTGATTTAGAATTTTAAATGTTAGTGAGGTTGGGGAGAGGCTAAAGGCCATAATATTTCTATACTCACCTACCAAACAAAGTACCCAGTCTTTAGTTTCTGGGAAAATATGTCACCCCCAACTGAGGGATATTTTGGTCTCACTCACTCATTGCCCAATCATGTGTTCATTTGTCCTCATGCTAAAAAGCTAAAGTTTGCTTAGGTCACATGTTCATAGACTCATAAAATCATTGAGGCAGAGCAAGGTTGGTAGAGCTCTGAATTAGTCATTCTAGATAACAATTTGGAATCACGGAAGAATTGGATTGGCTAAGATAACAAAAAAGGAAAATGACAAATGCTGGAGAGGCTTTGAGAAAACAGGCTCACTAATGCATTGTTGGTGAAACTGTGAATTAGTCCAACCATTTTGGGGAACAATTTGGAAACTATACCCAAAGAATTTAAGCCATGTAGGCCCTTAACTTGATGATACCACTACTAGCTCAATATCCAAAAGAGATCAAAGAAACAGGCAAAGGATCCATCTGTATAAAAATATTTATAGGAACACTATTCATGGTGACCAAAAAAAAAAAAAAACTGGAAACTAAGGGGGTACCCATCAGTTGGGAAATGGTTGAACGAATTATCATATATATATATATGTGATGGAATGCTATTGTGTTGTAAGAAATGATGAAGGGGATGCTTTTAGAAAAACTTTTAGAAAAATCTGGAAAGATTTGTATAAATGGATGAAAAGTGAAGTGAGCAAAACCAGGAGAACAATCTATACAATAACAACTATATTATAAAGACAAACAACTTTGAGAGATTTGGAAACTCTGATCACCACAATGGAACCGACCAGCGTTCTGGAGGACTTGTGATGAAACATGTGATCCATCCCCAGCTGGAGAAGTAGTGGACTTGGAGTGCAGATTGAAGCCCTGCCCACCCCCCACCCTTTTTTTGGACATGGCTAATGTATGAATTTGTTTTGTTTGACTATATATATTTGTAACTGTTTTTGTTTTTCTTGCTTTCTCAAGGGGTAGGAGAGGGAGACGTGGGAGGGAGAGACTTTGGAGCTGAAAATAAGTTAAAATTGAATAAAAAAAGAAATTGCATTGAATTTAGAAACTGGAAACGTAGTGGCTTACTAGTTCTGTGACCTTGGACAAGTTGTTTCATGCCCAGAGCCCTTAAATTTCTTTATCTATCAAATGAGAGCATTGGATCAGATGGACTAAGGTCCTGTCTAGTTCTAAATCTGTGCCCTTCTCTATCTTCAGTTCCTTCCTATCTTCTGGAAGCTGGTGACTATTGAGAGAGAAAGTGTGCAAGTAGATAAAACCATCTACTCGTAGACTTAGGCATCAAGGGACAAGTACTTGGAAAATGCCAAGATTTTAGAGAGTAAGAAAAGAGCTGATATACCTAGCAGGGACCAGCAACTTTGTTTGGAGGATTGAACAGAGGGACTGGGGCGGAATGAAACCCAGTGATGAATCAATTCCTATTGTTTCCCCAGGGATGAGGCAGTCATGTGGAGAAGGAGTTGGAGACCCTTGCCACTGATAGGACACTGAACAGAAAAAGCCCTGGATACAGAGCTCATGCCCTGGAGTGCGAGGCGGCAAGACATAGGTCCAGAATTCTGGGCTTTTATCAACTCCCCTGGGAAGTGTTAACTGAACATTAGTTGGGCTGATAGCAGGACTGAGTTTTTTTTTTCTATCCATTTCTATAAGGATGACTGCCTGAACATCTTGCCAGCTGCCCAGTCACTGTACCCTTTGATCAGAGACTGGGCCCTGGAAAATGTAACCTCTTCAACACCAGATCACTCATCTTGGTGCCCTGCTGTCCTGATTGGTGAATGCCTCATTGGCCCACTATCTCTAAGCAGCTCCGGCTAGGCTCCACTTTATTCCCCATCTGTCTTCTTGCCAGCCTACACGCTGAAACGTGCATCCCTCTCTCAACTCCTTCTTACTCATACTTGAAATGTAATCAGATAAATCCTGCTATTGATACTGGAAAGGGTGTGCTAATCTACTCTATGTCTCCCTTCACTATCCCCATAATTATCCAATACAAAATACTCAAAACTATTGTTATCTCCCCCTTTTAGAATGTAAACTCCTTGAAGGAAGGGATTATCCTCACTTACATATTTTTATGCCCAACTCTTGAGATAGTACTTGACACATAGTAACACTTAATAAATACACTTTCATTTATTCATTCTGGGTCTGGGAAAAACTGCACCCACAACTGTTTGATAGATTTTTATTCTGCATTGCTATGTGGATTTTTATGCAGTGTACAACATTGTAGGGGGCATTTAGGTGGCGAAGTGGATAGAGTGCTGAGCTGAAGTCAGGAAGACTCATCTTCCTGAGTTCAAATCTGGCCTCAGATATTTAGTAATTGTGTGACCCTGGGCAAGTTACTTAATTCTGTTTGCCTCAGTTTCCTTGTCTGTAAAATGAGCTGGAGAAAGAAATGGCAAGCCACTCCAGTATCTTTGCCAAGAAAATCCCAAACTGGGTCAGGAAAAGTCAGACATGACTGAACAGCAACAGCAACAACATATCACTGTATATGGTTAAGCAGGTTCTCTCTGTCCTTTTGGGAAGGCAACTCCATTAAGTCATAGTCATGTGACTAGAGTTCAGTGAAATATATTTAGTTCAGGTAAGAGATAGTATTTTGTGAATTGATTGGGTCACGAGGTAGATTGGGTAGATTTGCATTAACTATATACTTCCTAGATTGTTGGGATGGTGAAGAGAGACATAGGAAGCAGTGCTTGGGCACAGATGGTAATCTATTCTCTAAGAACCATAGAGAGCTTGGCATTTCCCCAGTACTTCTGCTCAGAGCAAGGGAGGGGGTGGTTTTATGCACTCGTAATTACCAGGGTGAATGTAGGACTTCCAGCATCTGATCCTTCCTGTTCAATAGGATTATAGTCTTGGCTAGGCTCACCATAGTTGATTAGTGGCAGAACCAGAATAAGAACCCAATTCTTATGACTCCTTGTCTAGTCAATTTCTGTGTCTAGTAGGAAAGGAAGTTATCTTTTACTGGGGAGCAGGAGACAGGGAAAAGAACTGAGCCATGAAGTGAATTGAGGGTGCTAGATTTGGTTTCCTTTATAATAATTTCATTATTTATACATGAATGAGTCCGACACAGATGAATCTGGTGAATTCCAAGTCATTTGTTTAGAATGGAGAAAGTAAATAAAAGAGAGGATTAAGTTGGATTTTTCTATATTACATCTTTGAAATATTGCTATAGTACATTATACCATGAAATAATTTTGTCAGTGTCTACACAATGGCAAAAGAGTTTGGTGGGGGTGGGGATATGGGAAAAACCAGTCATTTGCAATGTTTGATTCCATCCTGGTTTGCTTGTTTGTTTTAATTTAAAGGATTTTATGTTGTAAAGCAGGTGGTATAGCAGAATCTGGATTTGTACACACACTCACATCTTCCTGATTCCAAGATAGCAGTATTCTATCCACTGTGCCCTGTAGCTGTCTTTGAAAATATTAACTCATTTTATTCTCACAACAACCCTTGAGGTAGATTCTATTATTTTCCTCATTTGACAGATGGAGGAAACTGAGGTAGACAGAAGTTAAGCAACTTGCCCCGGATCATATAGCTAATATGTGTCTGATGCTCGATTCGAACTCAGGACTTCCTGACCTCAGGTCCAGTGCACTTTTATTTTTATATGTACTTGTTTGGAGTATAAGCACCTGACAAGAAGGAATTCTTTCATTCCATGTATTTGTATTTCCAGTACCTAGAGCAATGCGTGGCACACACTAGGTACTTGTCAGTGATTGATTTGCATTGTTCAAATTCAAATGATAAATCAGTATTGAAGCGACTGCCAGGATATTTTCCTCTTACTTTTCTCTTTCTTATTTGAGTTATAGGTATAGCAAGGGATAGAGCTATCACTCCCCTATGTATAATATATCCAATTTCTCTGGAGTTGCTGCTATTGGCTCTCTTTTTCCTTCTTGATTCTCATCCAGGGTTCCAAAGTAAACAGGGGATGTGTTCTAATATTCAACATTAGTTATAAAATTGCAGCATCTTTCTCATTAATAAAATAATTAGCTACAAGCACATATCTCAGTTTATTGAATATAAGGGTGTCATTTGCCCAGAAATGGTAGTTGAATCTATGAGAGCTGATGAGATCAGAAAGAAGGAAAGAGAGAGAGAGAGAGACAGAGAGGCAGAGACAGAGAGAGAGAGAGAAAGAGACAGAGACAGAGAGACAGAGAGAAGGAAAGATGACTCGGGACAGAGCCCCCAAGGTTCACACCCGTGTAGGAAAAAAGACATAGGTGATATACCTGAAGATTGGAAGGGAATAGTCAGATAAGAAGTTGGAAAGCTTGGAGTTTTCATTGTAATGAAAACTCAGAAAAGAGAACATCTGAGAGGAGGGAATATCCAACAACCTCAAATGCTGAACAGAGGCCAAGAAGTAAGAGGGCTGAGATCTTTTGGCCTTTGGATCTGGTAGTTAAGAAATCATTGATATCCTCAGAAAGAAGAGCTTCCATTTAATGGTGGGGTCAGAAGTTAGGCTGAAAGGGGCTAAGAATTAAGGTTGAGGTGAGAAAGTTTCTATTAAGTCGCCTCTGAAAGGGAGGAGAGTATAGGATAACACAGGGAGGACAGAGTTGAGTGAAGTTTGTTGTTGTTTTGTTTTGTTTTGTTTTTAATGGGTCATGTTTACAGGTAACAGGGAAAGAACCAATGAATAAAGAGAGATTAAAAATTAGGGAGAGAGGAAATGATGACTGTGAATGACAACTCCCCTAGGAGAGAGGTGGAATAGGACTAAGGGCACAAATAGAGGAATTAGCCTTAATAAAGAAAAGAGTCAGTTCCTCTGAAATTGGAGTAAATGAGGAGAGAGAGTTAGGGAGGGGTAGGAGGAAGATGTACATGGAGGCTATCTGTGGTGGAAAATTAGCTGGAAGAGGTAGCTTTCATGGGAAGGACTGCCATGTTTTTTACTGAAATAGGCCATGTCTTCCATGAAAAGGGACAGTGAGACGCTTGTGTAGGTTACTTGAAAATTTGTATAACACACGGAAAAAATGGGCACTTGGTACTTCATCAAACTAGGTTTATCTTGCTCATTCCAACCTCCATTCACAATAACATGTTTGAGTTCCCAGAGATAGACCTTTACCACATGGTTATAGCCAAACTCCCTCAGGGTTCTAGAGGTAACCCTGTTATAGGAAATACTTTCCCTTAATCCCTACTCTAGGTCTTGAGCTCCTAACCAATGTTTTCTATGTATAAAACAAGCCACTCACAATAATGACAGTTTGGGATCTTAAACATAAATTATTTATTTAACAACAAAGTAAAAGAAATAATACTATAAATACTAATATATTAACACAGATGAATAAATAATAAGTCATAATACACTTAGTAAATAAACATTTATTGAGTGCCTACTACATGCGAGGCACTATGCTAAGCACTGGTGATACAAATCTAAAACAAGACATTCCCTGCCCTCAAGGAGGTTACCATCTAATGGGAGAAAACAATAGATGGGGTGTGTGGGGGGGTGGTATCTGTCTTGGGAGTATGATGGAGAAGTCCAAAGATGTGCAGCCATGTGGGAAATGAAGAGATGGCTAGCCTAGTTGTCCCTCTTACATGGAGGTTTTGGGAGAAGGTTTATCTCTTTACCCTTCAGTCAGAGGGACAGAAGGTACCATTGAGGTCTGAGTACCAACATGCATACTAAACCTTCTCACACTCTGCCACTGATGTACTCAACACTATAGATACATACTGCAAGCACTTGTCAGGAAAACACACAGAGGAAAACTCATGTGGTTAGGATACCTCCCAACTCTGGGCTATAGGCTGCAGTGTAATCAGCACAAAACTGTTTCTCTCATCATTGCTTGACTTACCTTCATCACTCTTGGGGAAATCCTCTTCTCTAATCAAATATAGCCTTTATAAACTCTTCTCAATTAGCCATCACCCTTTAAAAGGCATGTAGGAAGTGTTAGCTCTTAATGTGATTATCAGTTTTCTTCAAGCCAGAGAAGCTCATCAAATCGTCTGTCTCTGGGCTATGCAGATCCACTCAGAGATGGACCAGACAGTTAGTTATTCATTCATCCAGATGCTGCGCTGACCAATCAGAACAGAGCTCACAGCAGCACGGCTCTCATGTAACTGGGTCACCCAAGCAGCTGTGCTTTCTTTTCTGAGTCAGAGTTGGTAGAAGAGAAGCACCCGGCCTTTACGAAAAGCGGCTGACTGCTTCTAATCTTCACCGCTTCAACAAAGCCGTGATGCAGCTCCCCCGCTGGGTCTTCGACTGTCTCAAGTTTTCCTTCTGCACTGTTTTTGTTGACGCTGCTGGTGATGCTCTGTTCAGAGGCTTGAGAATATTCTGCGGCTCAGTATCCCACCTTTCACATAAAAAGTCACAGCTTTCTAAATTTCCCCTTTCAAAATGTTAGTCCTTTTATTTATCTGTTTTTTTTTTTTTTAATATGAGGCAATTGGGGTTAAGTGACTTGCCCAGAGTCACATAGCTAGTAAGTGTCTAAGGCTAGATTTGAACTCAGGTCCTCCTGACTCCAGGGTTGGCACTCTATCCACTGCACCACCTAGCTGCCCCCGTGTTAGTCCTTTTAAAAATTAATCTCCAAATCTTTATATGACTTCTCGTTAATTTTTTTTAAACCATCTTTAGTTGTATAATGTGTCAATACTTACACTGAAGTACCACTGTGCTTAAATCTCTGGAGTTCTCAACATAGTACTCCATCTCTTTGGAGTCCTTGACACACGATTTATTTTTACTCACAATTGTCTTGGTGGTTATTAAGTTGATTAGTCATGTCTAACTCTTCTTGACCCCATTTGGGGTTTTCCTTGGCAGAGATACTGTAGTAGTTTGCCATTTCCTCCTCCAGCTCATTTTACTGATGAAGAAACTGAGGCAAAGAAGGTTAAGTGACTTGCTCAGGGTCATTCAGCTAGTAAGTGTCCGAGGCTGGATTTGAACTCAGGAAAATCAGTCTTCCTGACTCCATGCCCCATGCTATATGCACTGAGTCACCTAGCTGTCCCCACATTTCTCTAGTTCTTAGTAAATAAAATAGCTTCCTCTATCTCTTTATAACATTAAATAGTTCCCACAAAATTGAGGCATCATTCCACCTTGTTGACAAAAAAGATGAGTCCTCAAATCTACAGATCATTCTTCTCCAAAACTGTCCAAATACCACTGAAAGATATTTCTTCACACAAATATATTAACAGTGTATATATTAAAATTTTTTATTTTTGTTATTACTAGATATCAAAATGTTCCTAACAGTGGCAACATTCCACTTCATTTCACAATGTAAATTTCTTCCTTAACACAAAAATACTTTTTCTGCCCTTTTCATCAAATAATTATACTTATGGAAAGGGCTTTAAAGAGACAAAACCTTATAGAAAATGAGGAGGAATTTGTGTCAGTTGCTTTAGAAAAGAAGAGATTTAGAATAAATGCTGTGAGGAATGCAGTAGAGACCTGATCAACTAATAGTGAAGCGATTGGCATGCAGCAGTGATGGTTCGGTGGAAATTACATAGCATGTGTTCGCAATGGATTGAGCACAGTTGTATGACTTACTGCAGTGACATTTCATAATACTTGCAGAGAACATGGAGATGGGAGTAAACTAAACCTTGGGACATGAAAGTGGTACACAGTGATAAGACGGAGGTTGGGGCACAAGATTAAAGGACAGAGAACAGTGTAAAGTGTAACTGGTTAATTATAGGGGCAAGGTTTTACGAAGAGGAAAAAGTGAAGTTAGGGTAGGGATGAACAATTTAGAGATATAAGGAGTCTTATAGGCCAGAGTCCACTCCTCCTTTTTTACAGATGAGGAAACTGAGGCACAGAGAGTTTAAGTGACTTAGTCAGTCATACATTGAGTCAGAATTTTAACCCAGATTTTCTGACTCCAAGTACAGCTTCCTATAGAGCATAGTACACAGACCGCCTGGAAAAGAAGGGAAGGATAGAGCCAATGGAGATTGCAATGAAGACAGCGAATACAGATTTAGTGGGAATAAGACACAGGAAGAAATAAAAAGACAGAAGGCTGTGATCAGAGAGGAATTCCTGAGTTCTGAATAATGGAAATGGAACATCCCTCGATGATGAGATGGAGCCTCTACGAGGCTGTGGTGGAGTGAAAGTGCAGCTCGTGGGAAATGGGGAGTTGTTAAATTAGGAATAAAGGATATTTGAAGGGCGACCAACATGCATATTCAAGTTTCCAAATACAAGACCAGGGGTCAGGGAGGAGAGAAAGACTGAGCCAGGTTCTGCACTCCTTGAGAGAGGATGAAAAATTACTTAGGGGCTAGTGGGATTGCCTCCAGGACTGGATCTGCTTATGTTTTTGGATAGAAAAACATCTGTGGAGGGACAGGTGCTGAAGGATGGTGGCAGAAGGAAGTTTTGAAGTCCCAACTAAAATCCCACCTTCTACAGTAAGCCTTTCCTTATTGTTATTCAGTCATTTCAGTCATGTTCGATTCTTTGTGATCCTATTTGGGGTTTTCTTGGTAAAGACACTAGAGTGGTTTGCTATTTCCTTCTCCAGTCCATTTTACAGATGAGGAACTGAGGCAACAGGGTTAAGTGACTTGCCCAAGGTCACATAGCCAGTAAATGTCTGAGGCCAGATTTGAACTCATGAAGATGAGTCTTCCAGACTCCTGGCCTGGCATTCTATCCACAGATCCACCTAGTTACCCTAAGCCTTCCCTAATCCCTCCTAATTCCAGTGCTTTCCCTCTTTTAATTGTTTTTCTATTTATCCTGTATATAGCTTGCTTTGTGTATATTTGTTTGTATGTTGTCTCCCCCATTAGATTGTAAATTCTTTGAGGGCAGGGACTGTCTTTTGCCTCTTCTTGTATCCCCAGGGCTTAGTATGGTGCCTGGCACATTCTAGGTACTTAATAAATGTTTATTGAATTGAATTGAATTGAACTGAAGTAGTATGGAAGAGTAAAAAGCATGCCTACACTGCCCGACCTGAGGGGCCTGAGACAAGATACATTTTGTAATGGTGAGGCCAGCATGGATGCAGTATCTTTGGTGGGAGCAACAGGGAAGAATCAGGCTTTTAGTATTAGCGTGGGCTTTGTCTGGACTTCTTTATTGGATCAATCTAGCTGAGGCATAAACTAGTGTGAATAAGGCCTAATCAGCTCTATTGAATTAATCACCCCATCCCACTTAAAATAACCATCTTAACCAAATGAGAACCTCTATATTAAATCAACCAAGGAGATTGGATGAAATGGAGTGATACTGAGGGCAGAGCCAAGATGGTGGAGTTGTAGGAAGCAGCACAATGAAATTCCCTTCCACAAACTCCTCCAAACTGATTTAGAAAATGCACCAGACTGCTGTAATCCCATATGCCCTCCTAGGAAGGAGGGACTATTATTATTCTCATTTTACAGATGAAGAAACAAAGGCAGAGAGTGGATAAATGACTTGTCCGGGATCACACAGCTAATAAGTATCTGAGGTCAGATTTGAACTCGTCTTCCTGATTCCAATTTTATTGTTCTATCTGCTGTGTTATCTGTCTGCTCTGGTTAAGCTATATTTGGGGGATTATCATCAGTTAATTGGAAAAATGCAGAAAAAGTCACAGTATACTATTTGAATAGTTGAGTTCAGCATACAGAGGATGACAGGGTTAACACTGGAGAGTGCATTGGGCCAAGAGCAAGCCACATGGGGAGTATTCCAACACTTAGGGAGAGGCTATGAACCAGGGCAAGGAGAAATCCCAGTCCTACACTGAGGTACCACCAGACCCATAACAGGACACTGCAAAGTGGACAAATATGAACTTGTCTTCTACTATCCAGTTCTGCATCATAGATCCAGGGTGGACAGGGAAGGGGACTTGTGTAGAGGGGTGGTGTCCTGGGTAGGGAGGACTTGAGCTGTGCATATTAAAATGAGGAAATTCAGAAGCCAGCAGCAGCGGGGGTAGAGTTCAGACCCAAGGCACCAAACAGGATCTCTTTCAACATCTGCCTCAGACTGCGGAAGAATAACCAGGATGGGGATCCCAGACCAAAGAAGACCCTACAATTCTGCCACTCTGAGCCAATAGGGTTTTTCAGGTGGCTATCAGGGGCAGAGCCCAGCAGCATTTACTCTTACACAGACCTAAACCCAGCTCAGGAACTTGCAGCACTCAGACCAGGGGGCAAATTTGCCCTGGATCACAGAATTTTGAGAAAACTGAAAGTTTGCAGGTACCCAATTGGTCCCTTAGATCCTGGAATTACACAACACTCAATACCCCAAGAAGGTAGCAAGAGGACAAGCCTAGACCTTTCCTAGAGAATCATGACAACTTTCAGCCCTGACATCAAGTTGTAAGTCAGGATGTAAGTGGGAAGAATAGGCAAGCAAAGAACCACACCACAAAAAGCTATTATGCTGGCAGGGATGCTCAAGACACAAACACAGAAGCAGAGAATGACTCAAAAATATTTACAAGTAATGTCTCGGAGAAAAATATAGCTTGGGCACAAACTTAACCAGAATTCATGGGAGAGACAAAGAAAAAGTTTTGAAAAGAGTGAAAAATATTTTTGTAAGTGAGAGTGCTTGAGGAAAGAAATTGGAAAAGAAATGAGAGCTATGAAAGAAAGACGTGGAAAGGGAATTAACAGCTTGGCACAAGAAATACAAAACCTTGCTCAAGCAACAAACTCTCTGAAAATCGAATGAATCAAATAAAAGTCAATGACTTCATGAGTCAACAAGAAACTTTAAAACAAAGGCTGAAAATATAAAGAAAATATAAAGTATCTCACAGCAGAAACAAATGGCCTGGAAAACAGATTAAGGAGGGAAAAAATTACAAATCACTGGACTCTTTGAATAACTTGACCAGAAAAGGAGCTTACACGTTGTATTTCAAGAAATCTTAAAGAAAATTGTTTAGATTTCTGAGAACCAGAAAGTAAAGCAGAAATAAAAGCAATCCACCAGTTACCTCCTGAAAGAAACCAGGAAATGAAACTCTGAAACGTCATAGTCAAAATCCAGAACTTTCAGGCCAAAGAAAAAATACTGCAAGCAACTATAACGAAGGAATTGAAATGCTGAGGAGCCACAATCAGATGATGGAGCAGTGACCATTTGAAGGACGTGGAATATGGTATTCAGAAGGCAAAAGATATGGACTTATATAAGAATACTTATACTCAGCAAAACTGAGTATAAGGGGAAAAGATAGATCTTTAATGAAATAGAGAACTTCCAAGCATTCCTGATAAAAAAAAAAAAGACCAGAACTGCAGAGAAACTTCAAAGTTCAAACACAGAGTGAAGAGAAACATAAAAAAAAAAAATTAATGAACACTAATAAAAGACTGAACAAGAATAGACTGCTTACGTTTAAATATAAGGAAATGATAGGTGTATGCCACTGAACCCTATCATCACCAGGGTTCATAGAGGGAATCCAATTAGACAAAACCCAGGAGTGAGCCTATTATGTCTTGATGATCTTAAGAAAAGAATGGAAAGAGAGGGGGAGAGTAATACACTGGTGAGGGGTGGTGAGGGGAAAAGAAAAAGAAGTTCAGGGAACATTATCTCACATAATTAGAAGGCATAGATATTTATAAAACAAGGAGGAGGGGATGGGAGAGTGGCTGACACTTAACCCTCACTCTTATCCCAATTGGTCAAAAGAAGGAACACTTACACACACAGTTGAGTGCAAAAGTATATTTCACCCAATAGGGAAATAGGAGGAAAGGGTAAAAGGGAGGATGGGAAATTAGAAGGAGGGTAGATTGAGGGAGGAATCAGTCCTAAGCAAAAACAAAAACCCTTTAAAGATGTACAAAAATATTTATAGCTCTTTTTGAAGTGGCAAAGAGTGAGAATTTGAGAAAGTGTCTATAAAGTGAGGAATGGATGAACAAGTTGTGGTATAAAAAATGTGATGGAATAATATTATGTGGAACTCTTAGCAGATTAATGACCAATCAGGATTCCAGAGGACTAATGATGAAACATGTTACCCTGCTCCTGATAGAGAGGTGAAGGACTCAGAATGAGACATATTTTCTTGGACAAGACAAACGTGGAAATTTGTTTTGATTGACTATATGTGTTTATAAGAGGATTTTTCTTGGGGTTGTTAGTTGGGGGTGGGAGTCAAGTGAGAGGGTGATAAGGCAGATGTTGGCCAATTAAAACAAATAAAATATAAATAAATGAATAAATGAATGGATGGATGAATAAATGGACTGATACTGCACAGGGGTATATTTGGATTGGCTATAGAAACTTAGTCACACTGAGGATCTACTATAAAATAGAATGCCAGTGCGTAATCCAGGATTTTAGTGTCTGGAAGTATAGAGAAAGCAGTTCATCCAAGCCCCCAAAAGGGAATCATTTGAGGGAGGGAGGTGAGAGAGCCTCTGTTTCCTTACTTGCGCTATGAACTTTGGAAGGTTTGAGGGTTGGACTTCTCATAGGTATCCTAGAAATATCACTAGAAGGACAATGGCTGGCTGCAGTGTCTTATCAGCTGCCATTGGTAAACTAGCCACGGGGGGAAAAGCAGCTATAAGGACCCCATAAGAAAACTATACCATACTTATGGGTATGAAAGTCCCGCCAATAGGGGAAAAGTATTTCTAGCATCCAGCATCTGTGACTTGCTCTTTGTCTCACTTTCCCTTGGGCTCTGTATGTACTTGTGGGAGAATGTGACACATACTTTAAGGAAAAAGTTTTATACCAACTGTTCTTGCTTGCTATACAATCTTAACAAATTCCCCTCTCTGAGAGTTAATTAAGTCTGGTGGAAAAATTGATATCAACTGATAATCATGAAGAAGGGGAGGAAGTGTACCAGCAGGGGTTTATAAACTATAGTCTTAGAACCCGACCCTCCCCATCACAATCCCTTGTTCACCTCTAGAACCCTGAGGGGAGACATTGTAGCTACTTTCTGGATTTCTAATCTGCCAGGGCAAGAGGGGGTGGAGAGAGCAGCTTCAGAGCCTACCGCATTAGGATTGCAAGAAGATGGTAAGAGCGTGATAGAAAAGCCGCTAATAGACATTGAGGTTTGTTAATAATAGAACATGAGTGATATAGGGTATAATGTGTATATGTGTATGTGTGTGTAGGGGGTGGGGGGGTGTTGTTGTTTGTCCTTCGTTCTCAAAGAAGCCCATGACATCAGGAAGTTGATGCCATAACTTATAAGTGAATTGGATTTAAGTGAGGGAGGGCTGTGCAAAGTCAACAGCCTCACTTTCTGCTCTGGAGCCATCTGGGTCCAGTGGCCAGATATAGCTCTGGACAACTAGAGATGGCCCAGGATGCAGTAGGTGGGGGCAGCAGAGAAGGATAAATACATAAGAAAGCTAAGAGTGACGTGGATGGGGATGGGGATGAAGCAGTGGGGAGAGTAGGAAGGCAAGGGAGTTGCCTAGGCAGTCAACGTCTGCAGCACGATGACCCTGTGGAGGGGAAAGCTTGTTAGCCATAGAACAAACAGTAGATTGTCATACCCTTCCCATAAGCAGATCTAGCAGCAGCCCAGGACCCAGAGTTGATCTCATTATTATATTGTGAGCTAGAGGTTCTGAGGAGTTTTGGAATTGGGGGCAGGGGTTGGAAGGGTAGGGGGTGGATTTCTCTTGGTCTGGTCTGGTGGTGAGGCAGTGGAAAGCTGGATTCAGGATTCACTTAATTAGTTATTCAATAAACATTTATTGAGCTCTTAAAGATTAGAGGTGTCAAACATGCAGTGGCATCTGCAACACTCCTGAGGTGCAGCCCAAGACAGATTAAAATGTAATTGGGAAATATTAGACAAAATAAATAAAAATACAATATAATATAGTGTAACACGAGTCACCCTGGCCCCCTTCAGTACCTGAAGGCCGGGCAGATTACATTTCACTCTTTCCCCAGGGTTCTCCCAGACCCTCAAGGGGATTGGAGGTAGTGATGGTATCCAGGCTCTCTGAAGATGGCTCCGACCTCTACTGATGGTACTCCCCTCCAAGTGTGTGCGTGTGGGGGGGGGGGGGGGCAGGTTCCCTGCACTCCAGTTCCACTACCACTAACAGTCCGATTAGCTTTTACAAGGAAATGGTTACTTCAAGAAAATATAATCACGACTATACAAACTCTTCCAACTCATGGGAGGCATAATTCCCCTGCCCCTTTTGTAGCACCTCAGTCTTTAGGGAGGGGAAAGGGATTAAGTTCACAGTTTAGCTTAGTCCCCATAGAGTACAGCCCCAGTTCCAAGTCCAAAACCCACCCTTGGGCTTGAGTCCCAGAAATCCTGGCTTTGCAGGGCTTCTGTGCTGAGCTGACTGGTTGCACCAACCCACTGCAATCCTGACTCCCAGGTTGTCATGAATCCAGTTTCTATGGATATCCTATGGAGAACATCTCTAGGACCTGAAACTGAGGAGGACAAACAACACAGAACATAAACACCTCCATGCCCATTTCACAGAGCTTGGGTTAAAGAGGAAAGAATGGAAGGAAATCCTTCCTCTCTGGAGACTTCAATTCACAACACCCATGCTATAGATGACCTGTGATCTTCACCCTCTGGACACAACAAATAAGAGTGATCAAAAAGGAAAGGAACAGAAAAGAGAGAGTGAAGGGCTCAGTCTCCCCAGTTTTAAAGATTCAGGTAGCCGGTCAAAGAAGTTAACCCACCTCCCCAGCATGGTAAGGAACACAGAGGCCTACATGTTAGGCAATCTGGGTGTGTTCCAAAGGCTCCTCAGGGTGCCTCCATATTAGAGGAACTGGGCATGCACAGACAAGCCTAGGTTAGAGTAGATAATGCTAACACGTGGTTTTCTAAGTCAAAATGTGGCTATGCATGTTAGTGGCCTCATTTCTATTTGAGTCTGACACCAGAATTAGAGATGAACAATTTGTTTATCAAACCTTCTTATAGTTTTGTCTAGGCACATATAAGCTTTAGTAATTCTCCCTATTGAAAAATGTGAAGTCTACAAAGCATATGTGAGCAAAGGTTTGTGGGCATTTGAAGAGAAGAATAAAAACATAAGAAATACACCTTCTTCTTCAAGGTAATTGGGGTTAAGTGATTTACCCAGGATCACACAGCTAGTAAGTGTCTGAAGCTGGCTTTGAACTCAGGTCCTCCTGACTCCAGGGCCAGTGCTCTATCCACTGTACCACCTAGCTGCCCCTCACCACTTCTTTTTTTTTATTGTTAATTTTTTTTTCCAATTTATAGAATAAAACAAGCATTTCAGTAACATAGTACAATAAAAAGATGATTGTACATGAAACTGCAAATCTATGCATAACTTGCTATTCCTTTCAATTATACAACAAAATTATCATGTAAATTTCTTTTTTTTTCTTCTCTCCTTGCCCCTTCTCCCCCAGAGATGGCTACCATTAGACACAAATAGGTATATATATGTAAAATTGTTCTATACATACTTTTATTTATCAGTTCTTTCTCTGGATGCTGACAGTGTCTTCTTTCATATGTCCTTTGTAGTTAATTTGTGTATTTCTAATAGTCAAAATAACTTATTCATTAAGTCATTTTTAAAATAATATTAGTTACTGTATATAAGGTTCACTTGGTTCTGCTCATTTCTCTCTTCATTAATTAATTTCTTTCCATGTTTTTCTAAAATTATTGAGCTTATCATTTCTTATAGCACAGTAGTATTCTATCACAATCATATACCAAAACTTGTTCAGCCATATCCTGATGGGTATCCCTGCAATTTACAGTTCTTTGGCACCACGAAGTGAACTGCTATAAACGTTTTAGGACATATAAGTTCTTTTCCTTTTTCCCTAATTATCTTTGGAAATAATCAAGTAGTTGTATTGCTTGTTCAAAGAGTATAGGTATTTTAATAATTCTTTGGGTATAATTCCAGATTGCTCTCCAAAATGGTTGGCTAAGTTCACAATTCCGCCAACAATGAATTAGTGTCCCAATTTTTCCACAGCCTCTCCAACATTTATCACCTTCCCTTCCTATCATTTTAGCCAATCCCTTAGGTATAAAATAGTATCTCAAGGTTGTTTTAATTTGCATTTCTCTAATCCATAATGATTTAGAGCATTTTTTCATATGACTATAAATTGTTTCGATTTTTAATTGGAAAATTGCCTATTCGTATCCTTTGACCATTTATCAATTGAGGAATGAACCATATTGTTATAGATTTGACAAAGTTCTTTATACATTTTAGATATGGGACCTTTATCTGATAAACTGCTTATAAAATTTTTTCCCCAATTTTCTGCTTTCCTTCTGATCTTGGTTACATTTGTTTTATTTGTACAAAAACTTGAAAATTTAATGTAATCAAAATTATCCATTTTACACCTAACTTTCCTCTTTATCTCTTGTTTATTCATAAATTGTTCCCCTTTCCATAGGTCTGATAAGTAATATGTTCCATTTTTTTCTAATTTTCTTGTAAAATCCCTCTTTATATCTAGGTCATGCATCCATTTTGACCTTATCTTGATAAGTGGTGTAAGATATTGGTCTATGCCCAGTTTCTCCCATATTGCTTTCCAGTTTTCCCAACAATTTTTACCAAATAATCAATTGTTATCCCAAAATCTTAAGACTTTACAGTTGTCTAATACAAGGTTATGATGTTCATTTGTTGCGATAAATTGTATGTCTACTCTATTCCATTGATCTACTTCTCTATTTCTTAGCCAGTTCCAGATAGTTTTGATAACTACTAACTTACAGTTTTAAACCTGGTGCTGCTAAACCTCCTTCCTTTACATTTTTTTCATTACTTCCTTTGATATTCTTGGCTTTTTGTTTTTCCAAATGAATTTTGTTATTATTTTTTCTAATTTAGTAAAAAAAAAAATTTGGATAATTTAATTGGGATGGCATTGGATATATAAATTAGTTTTGGTAAAATTGTCATTTTTATTATATTGGCCCTGCATATCCATGAACAGTTAATATTTCTCCAATCATTTAAATCCAATTTTATTTGTATAAAAGGGTTTTTATAATTTTGTTTATATAGTTCTTATGTTTGTTTGGGCAGATATACTCCCAGGTATTTTATATTGTCTACAGTTATTTTAAATGGAGTATATTTTACTATCTTTTCTTGCAGAGTTTTGTTTGTGACATATAGGAATGCTGATTATTTATATGGATTTCTTTTATATCTTGCTACTTTGTTAAAATTATCAATTGTTTCAACTAACATTTTAGCTGAGTCTTTGGGGTTTTCCAAGTATATCATTTATAAAGAGATAGTTTCATTACTTCATTCCCTATTCTGATACCTTTTCTTTCTTGTTTTTTCTTATTGCTATTGCTAAGATTTCCAATATAATATTGAATAATATTGGTATAGTGGGCATCCTTATTTCATACCTGATGTTACTGGGAAGGCTTCTAGTTTATCCCCATTATAAGTAATGCTTGCTGATGGTTTTAGATAAATGCTTTTTATCAATTTAAGGAAAAATCCATTTATGCCAATACTCTCGTGTTTTTAATAAAAATGAGTGTTGAACTTTATCAAAAGTTTTTTCTACTCTATTGATATAATCACAATTTTTTTAACTTTTATTATTGATGTAATCAATTATGTTAATAGTTTTCCTTATGTTAAACCATCCCTGGATTCCTGGTATAAATCCTACTTGATCATAATGCATAATCTTTTTAATATATTGTTGTAATCTTTTAGCTAGTATTTTATTTAGGATTTTTGCCTCCATATTCATTAAAGAAACTGGTTTATAATTTTCTTTTTCTGTTTTTACTCTTCCTGGTTTAGGTATCAGTATCATATTTGTTTCATAAAAGGAATTGGATAGGATCCCTTCTTTACCTATTATTCCAAAATTATTTATTTAATAAATAAATAAATTATTATATACCTAGAAAGTTAGTTCTTTGAGGTAAAGAGATATGCCTTATACCCTTTGTATCCATACAGTAAATGGCATACTTTTTGGAATTGTTAGAGAAATTTATATGGCCCAAGGTATTTTGGGAAATGCTTCATGGAAGTTATGGTCAATGAAGATTATTATGAATAACAAATATTAAAAAAGGATAATGGATCATAAGAATATTTTCTACAGTTTTAGACTATAGTGCTTCTCTGTGTGTTATTTCGTACCGGCATTGAATTGTTGACTGTGTTAAATTAGATTATAAATTGATTGGCAGAGTGGGAGAGGAGCGCTCACCAGTTTTTCATCTGTCTTGGTCAGACCATAATTGACATGTTTGTATCCAGTTCTGAGCTGCACGTTTTAGGAAGAGTGCTGACAAGCTATAATGCATCTGGAGGAAGGAGTCTAGAATAGTGGTTAGGACTTGAAATCATGCTCTAAGAGTATCATGTGGAAAACCTGGAGATGCTTAACCTGGACAATAATAATAAAAGATGTTCGCTTAATACTTTAAAGGGGTTTTTGTTGTTGTTGTTGTTCAGTCATGTCTGATTCTTTGTGACTCCATACACCGTAGCACACCAGGCACTTCTATCCTCCACTGTCTCTCAATGTCTGTCCGAGTTCATGTTCGTTGTTTCCATGATACTATCTGTCCATCTGATCCTCTGATGTCCCCTTCTCCTTTTGCCTTCAGTCTTTCCCAACATCAGGATCTTTTCCATTGAGTCCCATCTTCTCATCATGTGGCCAAAGTATTTAAAATTCGGCTTCAGTATTTGACCGTCCAGTGAATAGCCTGAATTCATTTTTTTAAGTATTGACTGATTTGATCTTCTTGCTCTCCAAGAGATTCTCAAAAGTCTTCTCCAGCACCAACAATTTAAAAGCATCAATTCTCTGACACTCAGCTTTACTTATAGTCCAACTCCCACAGCCATACGTTGCTATTGGAAAAACCACAGCTTCAACTATATGGACCTTTGTCAGCAGGGTGATGTCTCTGCTTTTTAGTATCCTGTTCAGATTTGCCATAGCTTTCCTTCCAAGGAGCGAGTGTCCTTTAATTTCATGGTAATAGCGTTCTGGTTGGTCTGCTTGCCACAAGTCTCTCCCCACTCCAGTCCATCCTCCACTCATCTGTTAAAATGATCTTCCTGAAGTGCATGCCTGACCGCGTCACCCCCTACTCAATAAACTCCAGCAGCTCCCTATCACTTCCAGGGTCAAACACAAAATTTTCTGTTTGGTATTGAAAGCCTTTTATTACCTATTCCTCTCCTCACCCTGCCAACTAACATCCCCCTCCCCCACCAGTCTTCTTAGGCCTTATATTCCTTCACCCTCATGTACTCTGTGATCCAGTGACATTTGTCTCCTTACCGTTCCTCAGACAAGACACTGTATCACTTGACTCTGGAAATTTTCATTGTCTGTCCCCATGGTGGGAAGGCTCTCCTTTCTGCTCTCCATTCCTTCCTTCTATGGTTTCATTCAAGTCTCAGATAAAATCCTACCCACTCTTCCTTAATTCTATTACCTTCCCTCTATTGATTATTTTCAATTTATCCTACTTGTAGCTTGTTTATTTATAGTTGTTTGCATGTTGTCTCCCTTATTAAACTGTCAATTTCTTGAAAGCAAGGACTACCTTTTACCTTTCTTTATATCCCTAAGATTTAGCACAGAGATTGGCACATAGTAGGTACTTAATAAATGTTTATTGACTGACTATAGTCACTCTAGTACCCTGAACACCTCTCCCTCCCACAATTCACAGGACGTATAACTATCCTAGGTTTAGGAGACGTGGGTCCACATTTCCTAAAATCATAGCTCATGAGCATTCATTAATGTGATTGTAAAGACAATCACAATGGACTCTCAGAAAAGACAAATTAATTCAAAACAAAGTCATTTAACAAATTCACCTAGAGAAGTAGTGGTGGGGCAGCTAGGTGGTGCAGTGGATAGAGCACCAGCCTTGGAGTCAGGAGGACCTGAGTTCAAATCTGACCTCAGATACTTACTAGCTGTGCAGTCCTGGGCAACTCACTTAACCTTGATTGTGTAAAAAAAAAAAATTAGTGATAAGATATTTTCCTCATGAACCTAGCACGCACTGTTCCTAAAGTACATATAACATTAGTGGGCAGTGTGGAAATGCATCAGAGACATATGCAGAAGTGCTTAGGTGTTAAAAAAGTGTGTTGCTAAGGGGCATACATAGAGGGGTATATACATAGAGATCACAAATGATTCACACCTCTTTCATTTCCTGGTAACTATCTTGCTTATACCACTTCACTCTGATTCAACCACTCTGTAGAGCAATTTGAAACTATGCCCAAAGAGCTATAAAACCATGCATACCCTTTGACCAAGCAATACTACTACTAGGCCTGTATCCCAAAAGAGATAAAAACCAAAAAGGAAGAAGACCTACATGTACAAAAATATTTATAGTGTTCTTTTCTGGGGGCAAAGAATTAGAAATTGAGAGTTGCCTATCAATTGGGGATTGGCTGAAGAAGTTGTGGTACGTGATTATGGTGGAATACTATTATACAATAAGAAATGATGACATTGGATTCATTCTCCTCCTCCTTTCCTTTCCTCTTTTGCAAACTTAGACTCTGTCCCTGGGTCCCCTGGCTCTAATAGGTAATATTTTTCCTTAGCTTGCTGGGAGCCAGACCTCCAAACCACTTCCTGATTGTCTCCACATTACACTACTATGTGTCCCTTCCACTACCCCATCCCTCAGCCTTTCCAGCTCAACTTTTATGTGTTGTCTTCCTCCGTCAGAATGTAAGCTCCCTGAGGGCAGGTACTGTCTGGATTGCCTGTATTTATCCCCAGCATTTAGCATGGTTTTGGGCACATAATAAGCACTTAAGAAATACTTTTGTATCCTGGACTTGTCTGAGCACACCCAGTTCATCTAAGTTGGAGGCATCTTGAAGGGCCTTGGAACATTTCCAGGTTGCCTAAAATGGAGTCCTCTGTGTCCTGCCATGTGAGCCCCCTTCCAAAGTCTCCATTTATTTTTTTTTATGCTTCATTTAGTATTTTATTTTTCCCCAGTTACATGTAAAAACAATCTTTAACATTCGTTTTTAAAACTTTGAGTTCCAAATTCTCTCCTTTCCTCCCTCTCTCCCCACCTCCTCATTGAGAAGGGAAGCAATTCAATATAGGTTATACATGCGTAGTCATGCAAAACATATCCATAATAGTCATCTTGTGAAAGAAAACATAGGCAAAAAACTCAAGAAAAGTAAAGAAAGCAAAAAAAAGAGTATGCTTTGATCTGTATTCAGACACCAACAGTTCTTTCTCTGGGGATAGATATAAGTTTTCATCATAAATCCTTCAGAATTGTCTTGGATCTGTGTATTGCTGAGAACAGCTAAGTCATTCACAAATGATCATCTTACAATATTGCTGCCACTTTGTACACAGTACATTTCACTTTGCATCAGCCCATGCAAGTCTTTCCAGCTTTTTCTGAGAGCATCCTGTTTATCATTTGTTATAGTAAGTACAATAGTATTTCATAATCACATACCACAACTTGTTTAGCTATTCCCCAATTGCTCGGCAACTCTCAATTTCTAATTCTTTACCCCCAGAAAAGAACATTATAAATACTTTTGTACATATAGGTCCTTTTCCTTTTTGTTTTTTATCTCTTTTGGGATACAGCCCTAGAAGTGCTATTACTGGGTCAAAGAGTACGCACATTTTTATAGCCCCTTGGGCATAGTTCCAAATTGCTCTACAGAATGGGTGAATCAGTTCACAACTCCATCAACAATGCATTAATGTCTCATTTTTCCCACATCCCCTCAAACATTTGTTATTTACCTTTCCTATCCTATTAGCCAATCTAATAGGTATGAGATCCAAAATCCCCATTTAAAGGGGGCTCAAAAGCCCAGCCAACTTTTCATTTCTCACCAATAGTGCTCTTTGGATTTGACTTCACCATCATCATGCCCCTGTGCCAGATACCTTCTTCTCTCCACGTCCCCCTCCACCTTTTAAATTCTTTTTGCTTGTTATTTTCCCCTATTAGATTGTAAGCTTCTTGAGGACAGGGATTGTCTTTTTTTTTCTTACTTGTATCCTCAGCACTTAGCACAGTACCTGGCACATAGTAAGTGCTTAAAAAGTGTTTATTGTATTATATTATAGATCAAATTGCTTGCAAAAGTATTAACACTTTCATTTTCAGACCTATCATAAATATCTGAGTTGTTTATGTCTCATGTACCACCACATCCCAAACAATATCACTTGTAATATTAAATAATTGTTTTTCCCCCCCTGAAATCACCATATTAGAACAGTATAAAAAACATCAATAATGGAAATTTCCTAGCATGGCTTTAAAAGTAACTTTTTTTTTTCTGGTGAAGACCAAAACTCAGCTAAATAAGAGCATGTCTTCAGTTTTATTTTAAAATCTGCTTACAGAGAAAAGGGAATTGTCAGCTGGGCTGGCCATCAGTACTATCTTCTGACATTTTCCTATTTTTTTTTCTCAGAGAAGTTAGTTTTCTCATCAAATGAAGTACTCTACATAAAGTCAAGTGGATTTTCTACTTTCATAATCTTGTAAAAACCCAGTTCCAACTTGTCTCTCTGCTACAAATTCAATGTCTACTTTGTTAAAGTATAATTCACATCCATCAGCTTCACATGCAGAGCAAATCAAGAACTCCTGTTCTATTCCAATAGCATTAATGACTTTTTCTTTTATTTTTTTTCCTCTGAAGATTTGTGTACTAGGTATTTGACTATTAAGCAGGCAAAATCACAGTGTAAATCTTTGTCCTTACTATTAAGTTAATTGGAAAAAAGTTGATGTAGGCATTAAGCTTCTTTTCTTGAGCCAGAACATGAATACGAAAAAAACCAATAAAATAATATTTCTTCAACAGCTTCAAGTGCTACAAGATAGTGACCATACTTTGCTTCTTTGTCACTAATCCAGTGCTAGATCCAGACTGCTATAGATGATTTTTAGTAAAAGCCTGTTACCTCCTCAAATTTGTGTAAAGGTTGTCTAGGTATCCCATGGTATTTCTTGTATATAGAGCAGCCTCACTTGTAATAGGTGTTTTCCACTTTGCCCCTAGGACTTATGGGTAGAGGATCACTCTAGCTCTAAATTATAACATATGAACGAGGGAGTAAGAGCTCCTTGAAGGCTTATATCTTCATTGGGTCCAGGGGCATATCAGTTAAAGTTCTCCATTCATCAAGGGGTATGATTATGATATGTTTCTCTTGCAATGTGAGAATCTAAATGAGATCAGTGGGTCCACCTCTCCTGCATCTCAGCTCACAGTGAAGTGCTTTAAAGGGTCAAAGGTTTTTCCCAAATCTCTACCTACTGCCAGTATTGATCACACAGGTGACCACTACTTTTTTTTTTCTTTGTTTATAATCAGACATAGGACATATGTGATAATATAAGGACAATATCAGGAGCAAACAACATAAACAAACAATGACCACTTTTGGGTGTAGCCAAGGTCAAACCTCTGTCTCCTCTTCTATCTATGGGTAGGAGGTAAAGTAGGGCCTATAGTGAAGATCCTATTGTAGTGAATAATAGGTAAAGAAGGGATCCTACCAAATTGCTTTTATGAAACAAATATGATACTGCTATCTAATCCAAGAAGAGTAAAAACAGAAAAAGAAAATTATAGACTAATTTCTTTAATGAATATGGGTGTAAAAATCCTAAATAAAATACTAGCTACAAGATTACAACAAGACATTACTGTTTTTATACATTTTATACCTTATAATTGAGTGGAATTTATACC
Organism: Vombatus ursinus; assembly: GCF_900497805.2. Taxonomy (NCBI): domain Eukaryota; kingdom Metazoa; phylum Chordata; class Mammalia; order Diprotodontia; family Vombatidae; genus Vombatus; species Vombatus ursinus. The sequence continues at coordinate 10,669,281 of NW_020954587.1, read as the reverse complement.
GTGAATACAGGGAAGATTTAACAGAAGAAAAATTATTAACATAGTTGATTACATCAATAATAAGTTAAAAAAAGATTATATCCATAGATGCAGAAAAAGCTTTAAAGTTCAATGCTTTATGCAGACAATATGATGATATACTTGGAAAATCCCAATGACTCAACTAAAAAGTTAGTTGAAACAATAATAATTTTAGCAAAGTAACAAGATATAAAGGAAATCCACATAAATCATCAGGATTCTTACATGTCACAAACAAAACTCTGCAAGAAGAGATAGTAAGAAATACCCCATTTAAAATAATTCTAGACAGTATAAAATACCTGGGCTCATACCTGCCAAAACAAACCCAGGAACTATATAAACAAAAATATAAAAAAACCTTTTTACACAAATAAAATCAGATTTAAATAATTGGAGAAATATAAATTATTCATGGGTATGCAGAGCCAATATAATAAAAATCACAATTTTACCAAAACTAATTTATATATTCAATACCATCCCAATTGAACTACCAATTTTTTTTTTTACTGCATTAGAAAAAATAATAACAAAATTCATTTGGAAAAACAAAAAGTGAAAAATATCAAAGGAAATAATGGGGGAAAATATAAAGGAAGGATATTTAGCATCCCATCAGTTCTGATTGCCATTGACCAGCAAGAGCAACTCATGAAAGTCTTAAGAGGAATGAGACAAGGGAGCAGTGTACAGAGATTGGCTGTACCACTCAGCACTGTTCATTCTTCCTTCCAAGTAGATGAGCAATATGGAACATCTGCCAGCTTTTTCTTCCCAGAATTCTCAAAGGTAAGTTCAAAAGACATCTGCAAATGGGAGAACTCTTGGCTAGCATTTATTATCTATTTCTGGAGACTGACATCTCTCATAGTAATAGTGTACAGTAAGGATCTCAGGAGCCAAGCTGGGATTTCATTTGTATTGAGAATACTCTTGACATAGAGAATTTTCATGAAGGTTTTATAAAGATGAGACAAGATTCATGTATATTGGTAGTTGATGTCTTCTTGGTTGACTTTGGAGGGTAGGGGTGGTAAATAACACTTTCTGAAGTATTTTGCCTTTTTGAAGACTTCTCTTTCAAATATTTTCCATGAAAAAATTGACCCCTGGATGGCTTCAAAATGGCTCCATTTAAAGTATAGATGTCCTTTCCACTTCAAGACCCTTATTAAGTAGTGAGGTCATGGATATTTAACTTGGAATGGAAAAGACTTGGGAGAAACATAGCAGCCATTTTTGTGATTGCAAAGAGTAGTCACAAGGGAAAACATAGGCAGCATGGTGTCATGGATAGGGCATTGGTTTTGGAGTCAGGAAGACCTGGGCTCAATTACCACTTCAGATGTTTGCTAACTGTGCCACCTTGAAGAAGTCATTTAAAATTTCTGTGCCTTAGTTTCCTCTCCTGTAAAATGGGGATTTGGCTTTTGATAATCCTTTGCAGTTCTAAATATATGATCCTATGATGTTAGACTTACCAACTGGAAAGGCTCTGATTATGGTCCCAATACGAAGCTTGAGTGTGCTGTCCAAGGACTAACAGCTAAGTACAGAGCACCTCATTACCAATAGCTTGGCCACTGGGCAATTTCTTTTCTTTCTGTCTATGATAATTAGCCATATTGGATGAGACTTCCTGGGAATTGGATCAGACCACAGTTCAGACCATTAGCTTGGGTTACTAAGCAACTTAGTTCAGGTGGATGCCCTGGGACTTAAGTGCAGGTTCCAACAAGTAACTACCTAGTATGGAGAGGACACCCCCCTCCCCATTCCCCTCAAGGAGTATAAGAAAATTGCCCTTCCTTCTCTTGGCCCCTCACCCTTTAGATTAAGGTAAGCTAATGGGGTGGGGGCTGCTTTGAGAGAAAGGTTGGTCATTGACAGTTTCCTTTTAGTGAAAAAGGCTGTGGAAAATAGAATTCTCTATTTATCCTCCATGTTGTTACTGCTACATCTGTTGAGAGTAAAGTTGCCCTTTGAACCCAAACTGTCTGAGTGCCTGATTGCTCCAGAGAAAAGCACAGTTTGAAGTTCCTGGTCACAACTGGTTGCCAAGCAGGCTTCATGGTTTTGGAAGGCTGGTAGTTAAGAGGAAGAGAATTCTTGAATTGTGGGATAGCCTAGTAAGAATTCTACTTCCATTGGTCCAAGAATAATGGACCTTGTGGGGTAAAGCTCATTAGTGGGACAGGAAATGTGTCCTATCAAACTTACAGGTATAATTGGGGTAGATTCTAAAGGAGAAAGATTGGGAGGTATGGGTCACTGTAAGAAAGGCTGCTCCCTGGTTACTCTTCATACAAAAATTAAGGAAGTCTAATTCCTAAAGGATATAGAAGAGGGGCCCTAGGGCTGGTCCCCATTTGATTGGGAAAATGTATCTTCAGCTCCTTAGGAAATAAAGGCAGGAGCTGAGATGGGGCAGCTGGGTAACTACTCTTATTGGAGGAATAGGAAGAAGGCCAGCCAGTCCTTAGCATCAAATTGGCCTGGGAGCAAGCACCAATACAGGTGTCAGAGGCTGTAGAATAACATACTGCCAAAGAACTGGGTGACGGCAAAGTAAATGCCACCAGAGTTGTTCCTCCACTAGATCCTTAATTTGTAGAACAATGGCATAAGCCCAGGGAATTTAAATAAGTTGACATACTAATAACTGACACATTAAATGCAGCAAATAAAATTAATAGAGCTCCAATGTGGGAAATAGCCTTGTTCCAAAGGATAGAGGGGGTCCATGGTGATGTAGTGGCCCAGAAGAGAAACTTTCCCCTGGAAGTTAATTTAATTTAATTAGACTAGTGGACTGACAACTGGGGGGGGGGGGGGGCAAGGGGCTATGTGTGCTGTATACTTGTGTAATTTGGTATTGTTGGCCTGGATCTATGAAAATACCCAGATGTGAGTCCACCTCCTCTGAGCCAGATTCCCAGCATAGCCAATATGACCTCCTCGCAGGAGCTCCACTCATATGGAGGCTTTATTCATTTTGTCAGGGTTAGGGTTAGAGTTTGGGTAGAGATGGAAGCCCTGTTCATCTACTAATGATCAACCTGGCCACGATTCAAGATACAGCAACTGACCCACTCATAAACCTAGACAACATAGTAGGGTGGTGGTTAAAGGCAGTGAGGGAACCCCAGGGCAAAGAAAAATGATCGATGTCCCAATGGATGTTATGAAATAGGAGGAAAGGTGCTGAATGTACCGCATCCTACTGGTGGCTGTGTAACCAGAGCTAAAAGAAAAGGTAGAGAAGAGTATGGCCCTTGGTGAGGAGGGAGGTGGGGAGAGGAGTGGTATAACTGGAAGGGATTAAACAGGGATTCTTCAACCTTTTTCTGTGTAATTGACCCCTTTGGTAGTGTGGTGAAAGAGATGGACCTCTTCTCAAAATATTTTTAAGTGTATAAAACAAAATATATGAGATTACAAAGAAATCCAATTATATTGAAATACTGGGTGAAAAATTCATGGATTCCAAGTTCATGAGGCAGCTAAGTGAAGCATTCAGTAGAGTGCTAGGCCTGGAATCAGGAAGATCTGAATTCAAATTCAGCCTCAGATACTTATTGCTATAAGACCATGGGCAAGTCACTTAATCTCTTTCTGTCTCAGTTTCCTTAACTGTAAAATGGAGCCTGAAACGACTGAGTATAAAGGCTTGCCAAAACAACCCTGCAGCTGACACTCCCCGTGGTTATTTCCAGTTTGGTCAATCATTGTGTAACATATTATACGTGTATTTTGAGCCGTGTTACACGTTCACAATAGTTAGTCAATAAACGTTTATTAAAGGCCTACTTTGTGCCAGGCATTGTGTTGTGTTATGAGGACACAATCACAAATAAAAAACACAGGATTTTACAATCTAATGAAGCAAGACAACACACAAAAGAAAGCTGAAAAGTGGAAGGCAGAGAAGGTACCTCGAGCAAGAGCATGATGAAGAGTTTCATAGAAGTCCAAAAGCAGGGAAGCTGGTAGGAAATGTCAGGCTTTAAACAGAGACCCTGGGGCCCATGGCTCTGCGCTCAGAGCAGTAGCACACACAGACTGTGTACATGTGTAATGGCATAGACTGGTCCTTAGAGTATGTTCAGATTTGCCTTTCTTAGTGAATTATATGGAGCACACACAGATATTCACTGGCTGCTTCCAGGCCAACGTGTGGAAATTTTGAAAATCCTGTTTCAAGTCAAGCATATCTGGGAAACTGGAGGGATGATAGCCAATAGATGGAATTCAAAAAATACTCAAATAGATCTGTGGTCTCATTAACTTGGATGTTCCCTCCAGTAATGCAGATTATAATTTTTGCCTGATTATTGTTTGTCTCTTTTCCATGTCCTCCCATAAATGCATGACTGGAGGTCCACCAATGTGCTTGAGGCCTTCTTTGCTTTCTCTTGACATTTTGTCATCCACCTGTTATCCTTTGCCCTTGCCATGAAATCAGCCTATTTTCATTTTTTATTCTATGTTTCCACAATGACATCCTTTTCTCCTGTTCTTTGCAGTTCTTCATTAATGATATGTTGCAGCCTGGTCACAAACACAATGTGTTTCTTCATTGTTCTATGTGATAATCATTTTCAATTCTTTGGAGACTGTAGTTTCAGGTCTCAAAGTCATACAACACTGGTAGAATACCGGTATTTTAAAAAATCAGTCTTTGTTTCTAGGGGATGTATGAGGTCATTAAAAGAACTTTGTCCCTAAATGACAAGTGGTCAAAGGATATGAATAGTCTGTTTTCTAAGGAAGAAATCCAAGCTATCAATACTCAGATGAAAAAACAATGTTTCAAATAATGAGAGAAAAGCAAGTTAAAGCAACTCTGAGGTTCTACCTTATACCCATGAGATTGGCAAAGTTGACCAAAAAAAAAAAAAAGGAAAATGACAAATGTTGGAAGGAGGACTATGCAAAAACAGGCACATTAATACACTGTTGGAGGAGCAGTGTATTGGTTCGGCTATTCTGTACCATGCAGTTTAAAACTATACCCTTCCCCCCACCCCACAACTCTATACTAAACTGTGCATTTCTTTTGACCTAACAATAGCTCTTCTAGATCTATACCCCAAAGAGATCAAAGAAAAAAAGCAACAGGCCATATGTGTAATAGGAGTCAGGTGTATGTGCAAAGCCCTTCAGATGGTGTCTCCACGTGGAGGACACCAGGGCAAAGAGGACATCTGTCCACATGGAGTTCTCTAGGGTCTAGTTGTGGGATGATCATGATGGTGTATGAGGGAAGTGTCTTGGAGAAAAGCCTGGAGACATTCGGTAACTAGTTTCTGGTTGGCTAACCATGTGTTGATGATGAGGCTCTTTGATTGTCTACAAAGGTATTCAAAAATGTTTGTCCTGGTAGCCAGGTATCTCAGTCAGAACAATGTGAATGCTCTGGGGAGCAAGAGCATTCTTTAGGAGAACCTTTGAGTTCCCTCCCTAGGGGAAGCTAAAACAAGGACTCATCTAGCAGAGAAGAAAAGGAGGCCTTTGGATATGAAATTGGAAAGGGCAGTCCTCTATAGGAGCTGAGCTAAGTTGAGATTATCTCTGTTATATTTCAATGAATCGTGAATGATTTTGTTGTATGTATGGGAGACATCTTGTTAGGAAGGAGTGTTTAAGATGTTGTTTTGTCCTACTAATTAAATACTTTTTATAATTAACAAATAGTGAGTAAAGTTGGATCTTGTTTTCTCAGTGTCATTCATTCAGTTTTGTGAGGGTAAAGATGTGGTCCCACTGTGAAACATCACTTGTGAAAACTGCCGTATTTCCTACTAAAACCCTCATCAAGGATACCCACTGTGAATGTAAATTTTCAAACATGGAGTTATTAAGTTCAATTATTTCTGACTCTTCCTTGTCTAGTCTATCTCACTGATATATTTTTCTACTTTTAAAATCATTACAAAATGGTTTCAATTATTACTAATTTATTATGTATTTTGGGGTCTGGAAGTATCTATTTTGGGGTCTTAGGTGTTCTTAAAAAATTCAGACTAACTAGCGGTGTGAAAATCAGCATGTCTTTATCTGGTATATTTTAGCTCACACAAGGGAAAGTGGGAGACTTAATGGAACACTGGGAGGAGGGGAGGATCAACAGAATGGGTAGGCAGGGACAGCAAGGGAAAGTTAGAATCAGTGAAGTCCTGTGCCTTTGATCTGGTGGTCTCTGGTATGATGAAAAAGGAGATTCAACAATAGTCCTGAAACAAGTTTCTCTTTAGCATTTGCCAGTCCTAGTTTCAGTTCTCCGCTCAATCCTCAGAATCAGTGTGAGTGACAACTGGGTGATCATCTCCTACACTGGCAGCATAGCCATCCCCCTGACACTAGGATTGGGAGCTAGTGACTTCCAAATTATAGCCACAAACTGATCTCCCCATCTAGAGTTACAAGAAAATACTCAATTCCATGGCAGACTGTCCACGTACTGGCCTAGCCTAGAGATAGTCAACTCTTGTATCAGACCCTAAGCAAGCTAGGACCAGAACTTTACAGATATGGCCGTGGTCTCAATCAGGTGAGTCCAACTGATTTGCTCTCATACGTAGGGAGGTGCCATGATGCATTAGGAGACAAGTTTCTAGCATAGAAGTTTCCAGAAAAAGGGAATGATGCCAGGAAGGAAGAGAAGGAGGTAGGTCTAGATTAGAGGCATTTGGTTAAACGATAGACTAAGAATTTCAAAATAAAAATTTTTTTTCTTTCTTTAAAATTATTATTTTTTTAACATTCTTTTCTTTTTAAATTGAGTTTCAGATTAGGGAATGAGAAAATTATACTTCAATTTGCACTCTGAGTTCTCTTTCTGGAGGTAGTCAGCACATTTTCATCATGAGTCCCTTAGAGCTGTCTTGGATCACTATATTGATCAGAGCGGTTAAGTCCTTCACAGTTGATTATCATTATAACATTGCTGTTATTGTGTCCAATGATCTTCTAGTTCTTCTTACTTCATTTGCATCAGTTTATATAGATCTTGCCATGTCTTTTCTGAAACCACTGCCCTCATCATTTCTTTTATTTTTGAATGCCATTCAATATTTAATTCCCCCCAAATTACATATAAAAGCATTTTTAACATTCTTTTTTTCAAATTTTGAGCTCCAAATACTCTCCCTCCCTCCCCACCCTCATTGAGAAGGCAAGCAATTTGATATATGTTATACATGTGTAGTCGTGCAAAACACATTTCTTCCTCATCATTTCTTTTTTTTTTTTTGTAGGCAATTGGGGTTAAGTGACTTTGCCCAGGGTCACACAGCTAGTTAATGTCAAGTATTTGGTCTGAGGTCGGATTTGAACTCAGGTCCTCCTGACTTCAGGGCCGATGCTCTATCCACTGCACCACCTAACTGCCCCTTACCTCATCATCTTTTATGGCACAATCATACTCCATCAGAATTACATGCCACAACTTGTTCAGTCATTTCCCAATTGATGAGCATCTCCTCAATTTCTAGTTCTTTGCTACCACAAAAAGAGCTGCTATAAATTTTTCACATATAGGCCCTTTTCCTTTTTCTCTGATCTCCTTGGGGTACACACCCTATAAAATTATTGCTGGGTCAAAGGGTATGCATAGTTTTATAGCCCTATGGGTATAATTCCAAGCTGCCAGAATGGTTGGACCAGTTCACAACTCCACCAGCAGTTTATTAGTGTACTTATTTTCTCTCATCCACTCTACCATTTGTCATTTCTGATAGGTGTGATGTGGTACCTCAGAGTTGTTTTAATTTGTATGTCTCTAATCAATAGTGATTATATGATACCTTTAATTTCTTCTTTTGAAAACTTCCTGTTTGTATCCTTTCATCATTTATCAATTGGAGAATTTTTAAAATTTGACTAACTTCTCTATATGTTTGCGAGATGATGCCTTTATCAGAGAAACATGCTGTAAAATTTTTTCATATAAATTAATTTTTTTCATACTTTTAATAAAATGTAGTTTCCTTGACTATCTCTTTTAATTAGGTCTGTTTTGTCTGAGATCATGATGGCTACCCCTGCCTTTTTTAATTCCATTGAAGTATAATAGATTCTGTTTCAGCTCTTTATTTTAACTCTGTGTGTGTTTCTGTTTCAAGTGTATCACTAGTAAACAACATATTGTTGAATTCTGGTTTCTAATCCATTCTTCTGCTTCCATTTTATAGGTGAACTCATCCCATTCATATTCACAGTTATGATTATTAACTGTGTATTTCCCTCTATCTTATTTTCTTCTGTTTATCTTTCTCTCTGTTTTTATCCTATCCCTCCTATAAAGTGTGTTTTGCTTCTGACCACTGTTTCCCTTAATTTGCCCTCCCTTTTATCATTCCCTCCTCCTCCATATCTCTTATCCTCTTCCTCTCTCATTTTTCTATTGAGTAAGATAGATTTCTGTGACCAACTGAGTGTTTACATATATTCTTCCTTCTTTGAAGCAATTCTGATGAGAGTGAGGCTCAAGCATTTTCCTTTTTCAAGCACTTCCCATTTCCCCTCCACTATGAACACTTTTCCTTGTGTGCCTGTTTTCTGTAAGAAAACTTTTCTTATTCTACCACTCCCTTCCCTCTGTTATCAGTGCATCTCTCTTTCTCACTTTTTTTTTTGAGATCATCCCAATATAATTGACTCACACCCACATCCTCTGTCTCTGTATACTCCAACTACCCTAATAATGATGAATTCATGGGAATTACATGTATTATCTTCTCATATAGGATTGTAAGTAGTTTAACTTTATTAAATTTCTTATGATTACTCTTTCATTCTTACCTTTTTATGTTTCTCTTGAGTCTTCTGTTTGAATGTCAAAATTTCTATTCAGCTCTGGTCTTTTCATTAGGAATGCTTGAAAGTCCTCCATTTCATTAAATATCCATTCTCTCCCCCTTCCCCCCCAAGTATTGAAGTATTTTACTCAATTTTGCTAAGTAGGTTATTTCTGGTTGTTATCCTAGATCCTTTATCTTCCAGAAGATCATATTCTAAGCCTTCTGCTTCTTTAACATGGAAGGTGCTAAATCTTGTGTTCTTGACTGTGGCTCCACAATATTTGAATTGTTTCTTTCTGGCTGCTTATAATATTTTTTTCCTTGACCTGAAAGCTCTGGAATTTGGCTGTAATACCTGGGAGTTTTCATTTTGAGATCTTTTTTAGGAGGTGACTGATGGATTTTTTTTCAATTTCTGTTTTACCTTCTGGATCTATTGGGACAGTTTTCCTTATAATTTCTTGAAATAAGATGTCTAGGCTCTTTTTTTGATTATGACTTTCAGGTAGTTCACTAATACTTAAATTATCTCTCCTCTATATGTTTTCCAGGTTAGTTTTTTTTTTTTTTTCCAATGAGATATTTCACATTTCCTTCTATTTTTTTCATTCTTTTGACTTTGTTTTATTTTTTCTTGATGTCTCATGGAGTGTTGCCCAATTCTAATTTTTAAGGAATTCTTTTCTTCAATGAGCTTTTCTATCTCTTCTTCATTTGGCTAATTCTGCTTTTTAAGGAGTCTTTTCTTTGATGTATTTTTGTATCTCCTTTTCCATTTGGCCTATAACAGCTTTTTAAGCAGTTATTCTCTTCAGTGAATTTTTTTGCCTCTTTTATTCATCAGACCAGTTCTATTTTTTAAGGTATTCAATACTTTTTGTGCCTTTTTTTAACCAAGCTGTTAACTCTCCTTTCATAATTTCCTTGATCACTCTCATTTCTTTCCCCAATTTTCCCTCTACCACTTATCTCTTTCTTTAAATCTTCCAGGAATTCTTGTTGGGCTTGTGTCCAATTAACATTTTTTTCTTTAAGGCTTTGCTTGTAACTAATTTCACATTTTGTTGTTTGCTCATTTTTCCAGCCCATTTCTTGACTTTGAACTTTATGTTAAAGTTGGACTCTGATCACATGGGGGTGGTCCCAAGCTTCAGCCTTTTTCATGCTACTGTTTTCAGAGCTAGTTCTGGGAATCAGTTTTGGGGGCTTCCAAGATGGCAATCTGGATTCAGGTGTGGTTGTTGCTCTCTTGGTCTGCACTCTGGTCTTTACCCAGGAAAGGCCCCTTGTTCTCTATAGCTATAAGTACTAGCACTCTTCTTGGCCATGGGATCGTGACCAAATTCCCTGCCCTCCTTTAGCCACAAGGTTAGGCTTCCTCTCTGCCTTGGAACTGTGACCAGGGCCCCTTTTCCCTTTTGCTTATCACAAGTGCTTCTCTGCACCCTGGAACTCTGACCCACAACAATGTATGGGCAATAGATATGCCAATTGACACTAGATACACTCAGTGCCAACAAAGGGTCCCCTTTAATATCTTTTTGATCAGGGGCAGCTAGGTGTTACAGTGGATAGAGCGCTGGCCCTGGAGTCGGGAACATGTGAGTTCAAATCCAGCCTCAGACACTTGACACTTACTAGCTGTGTGACCATGGGCAAGTCACTTAACCCCATTGCCTAGCCAAAAAACAAAACAAAACAAAATATCTTTCTGACTAGTTGTCCAACCACCTTTCTATCTCTGGGCTGAGAGCTTTCTGAAGCTGCTGCTGCTGCCACTGTTGCAACCACCTCCAAGGCCCCCCACTGGTGCTGCTGACCCTTATGCTCTGGGCTGGCCCCTACCTCAATGTCACAGACCTCTCCTGCTGACCTCCTAAGTTGTCTTAGACAAGGAAAATGTCCCATGGTACTCTTTTGTTGGCTCTGCTACTCCAAAAGTTGATTGGAGGAGTTATTTTAAAGTTGTTTGGAGGTGAATGTTGAAAGAGTTCAGCAGGGTTGCTGCCTGTACTGGACCATCTTGACTCTCCTTTGTTTTTTTTCTGATTGCAATAATTAGGTGGTATATATTGCCCCATTAGTCCATCCTCTATGCCATTCAAGCAGTAAGAACATGTTTCAGTTCTCATATTTTTTCTTTCTCAGATAGCTCTTCCATTTCTCAGGCACTGATATGGTAGGAACAATATCTCAGGAAAGGCTAGTTTTCCTCTAAAAGGCAATGAAGCTATCCCTGAGACTTAATTGATTCAGAGGACTAAGACTCTAACTATTGACTATTCTTGACCACTAAATATTATAATATAATATGATATAATATAATATAATATCCCAGAGCACAAGGAATTGGGGGCTCTTCAGGTATAACACATTCTTTTGACTTGCTGGACCACTATGGCAAAAGCAGAAGAAGGGATGATTGTGCCCAAATGAATTAATGCTGTTTCCTTGAGCCTTTCCATGGTATTGTTAGATAAACTTATTTTTGTTCAGTATTATATGATCTATGAGCATCTCATTTCTTTCCAATCCTGAGAGTCTCATGGGGCTAGCTTGAATCAGGCCCGCTACAGTACAAATGTAAAATCTCCAAAGTTAACTTTCTTTAGATCTACCTTTGAGTTGAAAGGTTCAGGGCTTCCTTGAAGCCCTTGGCCAGCACTGTCCTTTATCTTCCTCACAGGAAGTCTAGATTATAGATATTAAGCATCAAGCCTAATCCCTATAGTGCTATCCATATTTTGAACAGGATAGAGCTTATCCTACTAATCCTGAAACTCCAGAGATATTTGCCTGGTCTGGATATAACAGGGCCAATGGTTAGACTAGCCCTCCCAGGTCCCTTCCAACTCTGAGATGCTGTGATTCTGTGAAATCTCACTATACGAGGTCAACAGGAAATCATTATGTGGTCAATCCTTAAGACACACAAAAAACAGATATCTCAAAACTGAAATCATTTTTAGCGTGCAAATGACTTCAAAATTTCACTTTTAAAGACTTCCTTGTTCCTAGTTTCTACCCCCATTCCAAAACACCTCCCAACCCAAAAGCCTTTTTGACCTTGAAACCTGGCCTAAGGAATTTTAGCTCCAGTAGCTATTTTTCAAGGAACCTTGAAGGCCTTGAGATAAGGACTTAAAAAAGTGATGCTGTCCCAGCTATAGCTATGCCATTGTTAGCTTCCCAATACAAAATATGGAGCTGGGTATCGGGAGTTAGAATATGTAGATATGTATTAGAATGTAGTACTTCAAATCCAAATCTGTGAGAAATAAGCACAGGAAACCTAAAGAAATTAAAATGCTCCTGTTCTCAAGAAATTAGTAATATTGGTTCAGTTACCAGTTACAAATGAAATCATTCCAGCATTCCAGCTGTTCCAAGATTAAGAGAGCATATTATGTGTATTCCCAAGGAGAGGACCTTGAAATGTTTTCAAAACTTCAGAAGTGTAAGCTATTTTAAAATGGATAGAACAAAAGTTCCTTGAGAGGAATCAATTACCCAAAGGATGAAAGAAAATTGTTTTGAAAATCCTCCAAAGGGAAATCTCATTAAATTTTTTTTTTTTGCATCACATAGAAAAATGTTTATTTTTCTCATTTTGCATTAAAAAGAGCCTTTATATTAAAAGATCATTACATGTGCTTATGTGATACATAATAAAGATAGATTCAGCCCCTTTTGCTCAAGAATTGGAAATACTTCTCCTAACTATTGATTTTCCATTTTAATTTTTTCACTGAATGGAAAAGAAAGGAAAGGAAAGAGTGTTATTATTGTATAGGGTAAAGTTTGTACTTTGATTAGACCTCCACATTCACTTCTAAGCACAAAATATACAGGTGCAGTTTTCTCAAGCACCAAGATTAAAAAGCATTCAAGTATCTATGATTTTTTTTAAATGTATTTTTGGTGATACTAGTTCAACGTTGAAAATAATTGGATTGAACTAGAAAGATATTTGGCATTGCTCACAGTTCAGTTATTGTCTTGCTTTTATACTTGGCCATGCAATTAAAACTTCTTTGGAGATGCCCTTATTTTGAACTCTAAAAAAAAAAAAACCCAACAACAACAAAAAACCTTGCATGTAATGCTGTGTTAGCACATGACTTTCTTAATGACACTTCAAACAAGTCATCCATCTATCTTAAACAAACTTATGAAAAGATTTGAACAAACAATAAATTCATTATTGACTCATGTTCCTGGGAATAGCCCAATGAAGAATGAAGATGTGTATGTTGTATACTGAATGGACACCAGAAATGAAGGCAGCTAGGTAATGCAGTGCCTAGAGCACTGGGCCTGGAGTCAGATACTAGCTGTTTCACCCTGAGCAAGTCACTTAACTTCTGTTTGCCTCAGTTTTCTCCACTGTAAAAATGGGGATAAAAATACTCCGCTGGGTTGTTGTGACGATCAAATGAGATAATATTGTGAAAAGTGCTTGTAGGCACTTAAAAAATGCTTGTTCCTTCTCTCTTCCCAAGGTGTGGAAGTGAGAAGGTATAATCTGACAATGACATCAGAAAGAAGCCTTTCATGATCCCCTTATTTTTCAGTGCTCTCTTTCTCCTCCAATTTTCAGATATATACTTATCTCTTTACATGTTGCTGCCCCCTAGGAGAATGTGAGTTCCTAAAGAGCGAAATGTTGGAATGTTTTTCATTTTCTTTGTGTCCCCAGTGCTTAGCACAGTGTTTTGCATGTAAATGGTTAGTAAATGTTTGATGAATTGTATTGGATTGCTACATACAGTAAAAGGAGAGAGAGAGACAGAGACACAGAGAAAGAGAGACAGACAGACAGGAGACAGAGGCAGACAGAGACAGACAGAGAGAAAGAGAGGGAGCAGTCTGGAAGATTCAGCTCTTCCCCTTTTTCTGTTGGGAAGGGAAGGACCCAGCCAAAATTTACCTTTACAGTATCAACTAGTGGTTTCATGTAGACACGATGATTGTCCCAGATAAAATATAAGCTCCCAGAGGATACAATTTTTTTTACTTTAATCTTTGTATTCTTAGCACCTAGCAAAGTGTAGCTCATAGTAGGCACTCACTAAATGTTTGTTGATTCATTGATTAATTGTAGTCAGTTAATAAATGTTTATCAATCTCCTGATGCGTGTGAGGTACTGTTCTAAGTGCTGGGAATACAAAAAGAGGAAAAGACAGTTGCTGCCCTCAAGGAGCTCATAATCTAATGGGGTGAGGGAGTGGGGGAGAAATGGGGAGAATACAAGCAAACAATATGTATAAACAAGCTATGTACAGGATAAATAGGAAATAATTTACAGAGGGAAAGCATTAGAATTAAAAGGCAGTGGAAAAGCCTTCTGGTAGAAGATGAGATGAGGGGGCAGCTAGGTGGCCCAGTGGATAGAGCACTGGCCCTGGAGTCAGGAGGACCTGAGTTCAAATCGGCCTCAGACACACAACACTTACTAGCTGTGTGACCCTAGGCAAGTCACTTAACCCCATTGCTTCACCAAAAACAAAAACAAAAAAAGATGAAGAAGATGAGATGACTTAAGGAAGTCAGAGAATCCAGGAAGTGGAGATGAGGAAGGAGAACTTTCTAGATAATGGGGGGGGGGCAGCCAGAGAAGGGGCACAATACATAGAAAAAGAGTATCTTTTTCGTGGTACAGCAAAGAGGTCTGTGTCACTGGATCAAAAAGTCTGTTGGGGGATGTAAGGTGAAAGAGTACTGAGAAGGTAGAGAGAGAATGCTAGGTTATGAAAGGCTCTGCATGCCAAATGGAGGGTTTTTGTATTTCATCGTGGAGGCAGCAGTGAGCCACTAGAGTTATTTGAGTAGGAGAGGGTAATATGGCAAGGCTTTCTCTTTAGGAAAATCACTTTGGTGCTTGAATGGAGGATGGATTGGAGTGGAGAGAAACCTGAGGCAGGCAGACCCACCAGCAGGCTATTGTGATAGTCCAAGCATGAGACAATGATGGCCTGCACCAGAGTGGTGGCAGTTTCAGAGAAGAGAAGGGGAAGTATTTAAGAGGCAAAGGTAAAATCAATAGGCCTCAGCAACAGATTGGACTTGGGGGAGAGAGATAGTGAGGAGTTGAGGATAACTTCTAGGTTGTAAGCCTGAAGGCCTGGGAGGATGGTGTTACTCTTGAGAGCAATGTTACAGGGAGGGTAGGAATTGGTGAGGGTTTAGGAGGAAAGATAATGAATTCAGTTTTAGATATGTTGAGTTTAAGATGTCTACTAGATATGCAGCATGAGATGTCTGAAAAGCATTTGGATATGTGAGACTGGAGGTCAACAGAGAAATTAGGGCAGGATGGGGAGATCTGAGAATCATCAGCAAAGAGTTTGTAATTTATAAGAGCTGATGAGATCACCTAGGGGGAGAAGAGAAGAGGGCCCAAGACAGAACCCTATGAGACATCTAACCCTGATGTGCCTTAGAGGGCATGACCTGGATATGGGTCTAGCAGTCAGACAGATAGGAGGAGAAACCAGTAGAGAGTGTTGTTCCAAAAACTTAGTGAAGAGAGATTATCAAGAAGAAGAGAGTGTCAAATTCAGCAGAGAGGTCAAGACGAATGAGGCCTGAGAAAAGGTCATTGGATTTAGCAATTAAGAGATCACCGGTATCTTTAGAGAGAGGAGTTTTGGTGGAATGATGAGGTCAGAAACTGGATTACAAAGGGTTAATAAGAGAGAGAATGGAGAGACCTGGAGGCACCTATTATAGATGGACCTTTCGAGGAGTTTGGCCACAAAAGGAAGAAGAGATATAGGACAATAGTTAGTGGTGATAGAAGGATCAAGGGATGGTTTTTTGGAGGATGGGGTAGTCATTGGCATGTTTGTAGACAGTAGGGAAGGACCCAATAAGAAGGGAGAGATTGAAAATAAGTGACTGAGTGAGTGGGGATGTCAGAGACAGCAATCAGCAAGAGTTAATGGGATGGAATTAGATCACTTGAGTGGCAAATGATCTCAATTTTTTCAGTTATATATAAACCAAGGTTCTCAGCTAAGAGGGTGAGGGAGAGGAAGCCATGAGAGATTTGAGCAGTGACAAAAAGTTTTGAAAGTGTTGCTATGGAGAATGAGATAGTGACTTGACAAGGGATATATAGTAGGATTGCCCAGGAGCAGTTAGGGCCCATTTAGATTATGTAACATAAATTTATAGTGGACCCCGTCAGAATGGTTGTGTGATCTTCTCCACCTTTGTTCAGAAGCATGAGTGTAGGATCAAAAGTGGCAGATAGTGGCAGTGATCCAAGGCCAAAGTTTAGCAAAGCTTACTTGTAGATATGATAATGGGGTCAGGGACTCAAGAGAAGAGAATAGGGGTCAACATGGGGAATAGAGGAGAGTGTGACCAGTACAAGGAGATGGCCTGGGAGAGAATGGAGGTATTAAAGGTCACAGCGTGGACAAAGAGTAGGATTTGGAAAGGAAAGGCAGGAGAGGTGGAAAACCAATAGCTTATGGTCAGCTGAGGGGACTTGGGGATTCTTGAACATGGAGGTGATAAGTTTATGGGTAATGGCAAGATTAAGGGTATAAGCATTTTTGTGTGTAGCTGTGGTGGGGGTGGAGGAGTGAGGGTCTTTGAAAGTGAGGAGTGATTATGATTTGGAAAAGTGAAGTAACTTGGTTAAAAATTCTGAAACCTCTCCAAAATGCCTTAGACAATCACATCATATACTCTCTAATTTTTCTTTCCTCAAACTCATCTTCTTACCATGGATGACTTTTGTGGTCTCAGACATTTAGATGACAAAGCCCATCATTTTGTAATGGTGGGTACAGAACTCAGAAAGCATTGATGAGTTATACACTTGAGTTCCATGTGATGTACTGATGCTGAGTGAAGTGAGCAAAACCAAGAGAACGTTGTACACAGTAATAGTCACATTGTTTGATGACCAACTTTGATAGACTTGGCTCTTCTCAGAAATGCAAGGATCTAAGACAACTCCAAAAGATTCACCATGAAAAATGCTAACCACATCCAGAGAAAGAACTATGGAGTCTGAATACAGATCTAAGCATACTATTTTCTCTCTCTCTCTCTTTCTCTTTTTCTTTCTTGTGGTTTTTCCCTTTGGTTCTGTTTCTACTTTACAACGTGGCTAATGTGGAAGTATGTTTAATATGATTGTACATGTATAGCCTATATCAGATTACATGCCCTCTTGGGGAGAGGGGTGGGGAGGAAGGGGGGAAATTTTAGAACTCAAAATCTTATAAAAGTGAATGTTGAAAGCTAAAAATAAATAATTTTTAAAAAGAGTTCCGTGTGAGCCACAACCTCATCCTGAAATAGCCAAGGTACTTGGTGGGGAGGGGAGAGGGATTGGTTCTATTCCAAGGGTTTAAATACTGGAAAGAGAAGGGAGGATAAAATGTGGAATATAGTGGTATTGAAAGTAGGAAGGAGGAGTAGAACTTGGTATTTCTCATAATTGGGAAGAAGAATATACAAATTATGGACTAAGGGATGGAGGGATTAGACATCAGATGAATCCCACTCTCATCTGAAATAGACAAAAGAGTGTTGAATACACACACACACACACACACACACACACACACACATACCACTTTGGTATAAAAAATACACCAAGCTCAACTGAGAAACAAGTGGTGATAGGAAAGAGAGGGATTAAGAGGGAAGATAATACTGAAGAAGGAAGGGATACCTCCATTGACCTCCACCTCATGAGCACTTAATTTTCAGGACCTTCTCTGGTGTCTCAGGATACAGTGTTAGGGACCTCAGGTCCCTGGGCTGAGCTGTCCTATTTGGAACACTATGGCACTACACTGCTCAGTACTGCATTGGTTGCTGTGGCTGCTATTTGCTGGGGCTTCCAAGGTCCCTACACGGAAACTTTCTGATTATCTTGGGGCTTTCTCAAGGGAGCTTTTCACTCGTTTCAACCACACATAGATGAGTCCCATCTCTGATCATGCTGCAGAGATCCCTTTCCCCAGTGCTCAATGGCAACTTTCTGAGTTTTCTGGGGGGGGGGGGGGGGGGGTTTGGTGCAGTTTTGGGGTGGAAAAAGGGACTTCACTGAAGTTTCTCGTTGGGTTTTTTGATCATTTTCCTGTCTGGTATTAACTTTGGGGTTTTTTTCTGTAGTAAATGTTTGGGAGTTGGGCACACTATGTCATGCCCAGGAGGCCATCTTGGCTGCCAAGCCATTGAATACTTAGAACTGGCCCTAAAAAGGAATTCACCTAGAAGACCTGGATTCAGGTCTTGCCTCTGACACATACTAGTGACCATGGGTAAGTCACTTAATCTCTCAGTGCCCTAGGCAACTCTATAAGACTATAAATTGCAGGCAGTTGGCAACTTGTTTTAGTAGAGTTCTAAACTGTGAAATCACAGGTCTGTTTGAAAAAGGAAATAGTCTTTTCTTCTTTAAATCAAAATTTTCCCCGAACTTGGATGGTCCTAGAAGGAAGCTTGGGCCGTCCGTTAAAAAGTTGACTATTCCCTTTAAGGAATATTAAAATCTATGCAACAACTCATCTGCGTGTCCCCCTACACCTTACACGTACTGGGGGTACTTTGGGCACCTCAGGAGGCAGCTCATGCTGGTTCAAGGTACTAGGTAAGCCCACACTTTTGGAAATCTAACTAAGGAGCCCCCTCACCAATGGGATAACTTCAAATCATCAAGCCAGTTGACACTATTAGCTCAAAGCAAAGACATTTATTGAAACAACAGTCGTAAAACATCTCCATTGTAAACCTGGAGCATCCTCTGCTAAATATACACAGGGTTAGTAGGAAAAATGAGCACACACATAGAGCACACCATACACCAGGAGGTAACACATTTGGCCAAGGCATCTCACACTACTGGCACCAAGGGCTACTCAATGTCTTCTGAAGTCTTGTCTCATTGTGTCCACCTACTTACTCCTCTCATTAGGTAGAGTATCTCTGCATGGCCATAACTCTATTGGGTTCCCTGGGCCTGGTCTTCTCTGAAGCTTGACTCAGACTCCCCAGACTTGCTCTTTGTAGGGCATGGTACCTCATGAATAGATACAAAAAAAAGCTGAAGAGGCATTCCTTCTCAAGAATTGGGGTCTTCCTCCATCACCAAAGGTGACTCCCTCAACTGACAGTTCATTCATCCTGGAGTCACAAAGACCTGAGTTCAAATCTGGCCTCAGACACTTACTAGCTGCATGACCTTGGACAAGTCGCTTAACCTCTGTCTTCCTGAAGTAAGGATGATAATAATAGTGCCTACCTCCCAGGGTTATTGTGAAGATCAGCATTCAGTCTGTAAATAGATCTATTAGGAGAAGTTCATGGAGAAAGGCTCACTGCATTGCTTCTTATCACTCTGCCATCTTGGCTCCACTACAATTTCTTTTAAAATGACAGTGGAATCTAAGAACATCTTTCCGGTTTAGCCCAAACCTCCCAAATATGAATTCTCACTCTATGCTAGCCTTTTTGTTACCAGTTTATTGAGGGGCCGTAACAGATGGACTGGGGTCCAGCCAACATTTAACACCTCTCAAAACCCCACCTGTTTTTCTAACCCATAAAAATGCTTGGTTGATATACAACAAAATACTAGTATATCCCCACTTCTCAGAAGAGTAGAATGTGGTGTCACCTCTATTATCCTTCTACATACTTAATCCTTAGCTAGCTTTCAAATCCTTCCTTTTCCCTTGACTTCCCTCACTATTGCATTTGAAAGTTACACCTTGTTCCTCCTAAATCTTGAGAGTTAGTATGTATGTCAGTACCAGGCAGCCAACCACAAAGCATTTATTATGCTCCAAGCATGTGCTCATCATTGGAAATACAAATATAAAAAATGATACAGCCCTTATTCTTAAATATCTTATATGCTTGATTGACAATACTCAGTTTCTCATTTACAATAACAGTGACAACAGATACAGAGGCAGCTAAGTGGCGCAGTGGATAGAGCGATGGGCCTGGAAGGAAGTCCTGAGTTCAAATATGGCCTCAGACACTGACTAGCTATGTGATGCTATGTAAGTCGTTTAACCTCTGTTTGCCTCTGTTTCCTTATCTGAAAAATGGTGAAAAAAATAGCACCAGGATCAAATGAGATAGTATTTGTAAAGTGCTTTGTAAACCTTAAAGTGCTATACAAATGTTAGACATTATTACTAGATAGATAATGGATTACGGATCTGTGGATTCCTGGGCCTTGCCATCCACTCTACCGCAGTACCCTTAGGACTTCCAAGTAATTTCATTACAACCTGCAACTAGATTTTCTTTTATGTCTTGTGTCTCCCAAGTAAAGAAGCAACAACTGTCTCAGTTTTTCTATTTGTGCTTAGTGCAAGTGCTCAGTATATAGTAGGTGCTTAATAAAGATGTATCTATAGATCTACAGCTGTATATTTTGACTTCTAACAACAATAAGTATATGCGTGTCTTGTGTGTCATGTACATATAGAGAGAGATTTAGATCTCTATAGATATAGATATTTATAAATATACAGATATCTATAGAGATAGAGATATTTATCAATGGATGTAGAGATAGAGATATCTGTATAAATATAGATATAGGTATCTATAGAGAGAGATCTAAAATATCTTTAGATGTACACAAGACACACACATACTTATTTCTTTCATTGTATAGAAGAGGGAACTGAAATGCAAACAGGTTGAATGGTCTGCTTGAGAATATATCACTAGTAAGAGGTAGAGCCAGGGCTAAAATTCAGGCCTGGTGATGCCTAAACCAGTGGACTTTCTAATCTATCATGTGACCTTGACACTCATAGAATGGGAGAAGATTCATTCTGTATGACATTCAAGTTTTTTTAATATTTAAATAATAATTTAATGAAATAATAAATTAATATCAATTAATTAATTAATTAATTTGGTAAAGTGATAAATTAATATTATTTTAAATAATTTAATATTATTTAAATAATAAATTTATTTATTTATTTTTAGTTTTCAACATTCACTTCCATAAGATTTTGAGTTTCAAGTTTTCTCCCCATCTTTCCCATCCCCCCACCTCAAGATGACATGCAAATTGATATAGTTTCTACATATACATTCATACAACATTCAATTTGTTTTTGTTTTTGTTTTTGTTTTTCACTTTTTGGTGAGGCGGTCAGGGTTAAGCGACTTGCCCAGGGTCACACAGCTAGTAAGTGTCAAGTGTCTGAGGCCGGATTTGAACTCAGGTCCTCCTGACTCCAAGGCCAGAGCTCTATCCACTGTGCCACCTAGCTGCCCTGACATTCAAGTTTTTAAGAAAGACATTTTTTTCACACTTGTTAAGTACCAGTAGGACCATAGTTTTAAACCTGAAAGTCACCTAAGAGTTGATCTTGTTCGACCCCCTTATTTTACAGATGAAAAAAATTTTGAGGCCAAGAAAGATTACTTGTTCCATGGTGCCATAGTGTGCAGAGCTCTCAACCTGGAGTCAGGAAGACCTGAGTTCAAATCCAGCCTCAGACACTTACTAGCTTTGTGATTCAAGGCAAGTCACTTAACCTTTGTTTGCCTCAGTTTCCTCATCTGTAAAATGGGGACAATAATAGCACCTCCTACCTCCCAGAATTGTTGTGAAGATCAAATAAGATAATAATTGTAAAACATTTAACACAGTGCCTGGCACATAGTAGGTGATATATAAGAGTTAGCTGTTCCTGTTGAGTGATTTTCCCAAGAGGCAGAACTGGAATCTGAATCCAGGTTCTCTGGCCCTAAATACAACATTCCTTCAAATAATCAAATATACAATGATCATAAGAATAATAACTTGAAATCATCAAACACACAAACAATGATGATAATAATAATAACAGAACAAGAGGAAAGACAAAACCACAAACAAGGCAAATCTTTTTTTTTTTTTTTTTAGGCAATTGGGGTTAAGTGACTTGCCCAGGGTCACACAGCTAGTAAGTGTCAAGTGTTTGGTCTGAGGCCGGATTTGAAGTCAGGTCCTCCTGACTTCAGGGCTGGTGCTCTATCCAATGCACCACCTAGCTGCCCCTAAGAGAAATCTTGAAAAAAAAAAAAAGGAATTACAGGTGAGATTTGGTAAAGTGCACAGGTGGACTAGGTTTTGTGTCCTAGGTCTTAGGCTTGAATCTCAGCTTTGCCACTTACTACCTTTGTTCCCTTGAATAAGTCACTTTCTAGGGCTCAGTTTCCTTACCTGTAAAATGAAATTGAATTAAGTAATCTGAAAGGTCCCTTACAGCTCTAAATCTTTGCTTCTATAATTGTAATTGTAGCTATAAAATTCAGTTATTTATAGAATTTTCTTAATGTGTAAATTAACTTAAGGTAAAATCAAAATTATTCTGTTTGTTTCTGCAACTTCTTTTGAACACCTTTTTTGTATGTTTATCAAGCTTTTGTTTGTGTTATTATTGTTTTTACCTAGTTGTTATTTTTTCATAGTTGTATATTTTTCTTTTGGTTCTATTTTATTCACTCTACATTAGTTCATCTATTTCTTTATAGTACAGCAATATTTCATTACATACATATGCCATAATTTGCTCAGCCATTCCCCAATCTTTGGCCAGGTAAGGTGTGTGTGAGCCTATGTGAGATATGTATGTCCTAAATGTATAGATCCAGCTCATGCGTGGCATGGATAGATAGGATCTGAGACTTCATATTCATTGAAATAACCATATGAGTTATGACATTTTTGTTATGTATATGATGAACCACATTAATAACTTCTCTAGCATTGAATCCCTCTAATTCTGGTATGAATCCAACTTGGTCGTAACAAGTAATTTTGGGGAACATATGCTTGTAACTTCTTTGCTAGTGTTTTATTTGATTTTCCCATCACTGTTCATTAGTGATATTGGTACATACCCTGAAAGGAGGGGAGGGTTCCTGCCTCCCCAACTCCTGCCCTCATACTAGAGGACTTCAAAATACATAAAATATTCCCTCAAAACCCCCAATTTCCCAGGATGCTTTCCTTCCTCCCACAATGCTTTTAGTGCCTGACTCACAGTCTTTCTCTCCTCCTCAACTCCTGCCCTCATACTACCAGACTTCAAAATACTTACTGATATCCGGCCCCCCCCAAAAAACTGCAGTTTTTCAACTTACTCATTCCCTACACGTTGCACTTCAGCTAAACAGATACGATCATGCCTTTGATTTTACCATCATCCACAAGTACTCCATTTCCATGTTCATGAAGGCTGAAATTCCTTTAGGGGCAGCTTGGTGCAATGGAGAGCTTCAAGTCTGGAGCACCAGAGCTCAAATCCAGCTTCAGACTCTTAGTAGCTACATAACCCTGGCCAAGTCGATTAACCTCTGTTTGCTTTGGTTTCTTTAACTGTA
Source organism: Vombatus ursinus (assembly GCF_900497805.2). Classification (NCBI taxonomy): domain Eukaryota; kingdom Metazoa; phylum Chordata; class Mammalia; order Diprotodontia; family Vombatidae; genus Vombatus; species Vombatus ursinus. The sequence goes on along the minus strand of NW_020954587.1, from coordinate 10,646,073 downwards.
AAATGGCGATAATAACAGCACCTATCTCAAAGGGTTGTTGTGAGAATGAAATGAGATCATATTTGTTAGGGAAAAAATGTGCTTAGCAGGGTGCCTGGCACATAGTAGGTGCTATGTAAAGGCTTATTCCCTTCCCTTTATCTGATCATAATCTCTTGTAATTCCAGTTTTCCCTTGGTTTTGAAACTCAACCTTGCTGTTTATCTTGACTGTGACCTCTAGTCACTCAATCCACCAATTCTTTCCCAGCCATGACGCATGTAATGGCCACACCATCCTCTATTCCCCAACTTGACCCCTCGGTCAACCAGTTCACATCTACGCTGTCCTCTTCTCTTGAGTTCCTTGCCACTTTATCCTATTGGCAATCTCATACAGCTAAGTCTCACTTTGCATTACTCTCATCATCTACTGCCTTCACTCCTATTCATATTCTGAATGAAGCTAGAAAAAAAAAATCCTAAAACTATGCTGATTGGTTCCATTATAAATTTATGTTACAAAATCTCACCCGAGTCTTCTCTAATTGATTCACTGTTCCACATACCACAGAGACTTTTCCAAACCCTTTCCTCCCTGCTCAAACCTCTCATGGCTTCCTGTTTCTCCCCTGTCATCTGAGAACCTCGCTTTGTATTTCACTGAAAAAAACTGAGAACATTTTCTGAGAGTATCCTCTTCTCTTCTCCTCCTCATCTTGAACCACTCAGATGCCTTCTACCATTTTCTCCTCCTTCATCTCTGTTTCACATAGAGGCATCTCTCCTCCTTGCCAAGTAGGATGGGAACCATTGTATCCTGTCTTCTCTAGCAGATTGCCCCTTCCATCATCCTCATCCTCAACCTTATAAGCAATCTCTCTGTCTGCTAGCTGCTTCCCTACTGCCTACAAACATGCCCACGTCTCCCTTATCCTCAAAACACCCTCATTGGATCCATCCATCCTTGCTATCATCCCATACCTCTCATGCCTTTTATGGCTAAACTTGAGAAGGCTGTCTCCAATGGATGCCATTCCTTCCTGGGCCTGCATTCAGGAAAACCTGAGTTCAAATATAGCATTAGATACCTACTAGCTGTGTGACCCCAAGCAAGTCATTTAACCTGATTGCCTCAGTTTCTCTATCTGTAAAAGAGAGATAATAAGATGAAATGAGATCATTATTCATAAAGTGCCTTAAGGGCTTTAAATGCCAAAGAGAGGATCTGATATTTGATTCTGCTGGTGATAGGATCCACTGGAGCTCATTGAGTAGGGGGATGACTTGGTCATACTTACACTTTAGGAAGGCAGATGAGTGGAGGCTGGACTGGAGTGAGGAGAAACTTTTAGCAGACAGATTAACCAGCAGGCTTTTGCCATAACTCAGGTGTGAGGGGATGAGGACCTGAAAATTGGTGGTGGCAATGTCGCAGGAGAGAAGAAAGCACGTGTGAGAGATATTTAAAAAGTACAATCAATAGACCCTGGCAACAGACTGGATAGGGAGGTGAGAGAAAACGAGGAGGTGAGGGTGATGCCCAGGTTGTGAGCCTGAGTGACGGGGAGGATGGTGGTACTCTCCACAATAATAGAGAAGTTAGGAGAAAGGAGGAATGAGGGGGAAAGATGATGAGTTATGGATACACTGAGTTTAAGATGTCTATAGACATCACTTCGATATGTCCAATAGGCAACTAGAGATATCAAGTCTGATGATCACCAGAGGAATTAAGGCTGCATAAACAAATGTAAGAATCATCAGCATAGAGATGATAATTGAATTCATGGGAACTGATTAGATCACCAAGTGAAATGATATACAATACAGAGAGAAGAGAAGAGGGACCAGGACAGGGCCCTGTGGGATATCCATAGGTAGTGGGCATGGCCTGGAAGAAGATCCAGCAAAGAAACCTGAGGAGTGATCAGATAGATAGGAAGAGAACCAGGAGAAAGTAGTCTCTCTCTGTCTTTCTCACACATACACACACACACACACACACACACACACACAGAAGAGGGTGATCAATAATGTCGAAAGGTTACAGAGAGGTCAAGAAGGATGAGGATTGAGAAATGGCCATCAGTTTGACAATTTAAAAAAAACAAACAAACATGTCTTTGAAAAGAGCAGTTTTGGGGGCAGCTAAGTGATGGAGTGAATAGAGCTCCGACCTTGGAGCCAGGAGGACCTGAGTTCAAATCTGGGTTTAGACTAGCTGTGTGACCCCGGGCAAGTCACTCAACCCCAACTGCCTCACCAAAAAGCGAAAAAAAGAAAAAAGAAAGAAAAGAGCAGTTTCAGTCGAATAATGAGGTCAGAAGCCAATCTGTAGAAAATTAAGAAGAGAATGAAAGAAAAGGAAGCAGAGGCATCTACTGTAGATGGCTTTCTCAAGGAGTTTAGCCACAAGAAGAAGGAAAGATATGGGACAATATTTAGTGAAGATCTAATTACTAGGTGTACAAAGACAAAATGGAAATGGTCCCTGCTTTTAATGAGCTTACCTTCCATCAGAGGAGACATGTACTTATTATATACGTCCACATAAAATAAATACGTAAATTCAAGATGACATTTTGGTAGGAGGTGGAGCATTAGCAGCTAGGACTCAGGAAAGGAAACTTTCATGCAGAAGGTTATGCTGCAGCTGATCTTTGCTTCCTCCCCCCTACCCCCGCCTTGGTGAGGCAATCAGGGTTAAGTGACTTGCCCAAGGTCACACAGCTAGTAAGTGTCAAGTGGCTGAGGTCAGATTTGAACTCAGGTCCTCCTGACTCTAGAGCCAATACTCTATCCACTGCACCATCTAGCTGCCCCTGCAATTGATCTTTGAAGGCCACTAAGGAGTTTCTCCTAATAGGCAATGGTCAAGCAGAAGCACAATCCAGTCAAGAGGAATAGTGAAAACGCAAGAATGGAAATGGAGTGTTCAGGGTGAAGAAAAGTAAAACCATTTAAGCTAGATTATAAAGTGGATGAAAAAAGTTTAGAAAGATAGGTTAGATCCTAATTGTGAATGACTTTAAATGCCTTGCAGGGGATTTTTTAAAATTCTGCCTTAGGGGTAATAGGGAGTCACTGGAATGTATTTAGAAGTGGAGTGACATGTTGTGGTTTAGGAAAATGGCATGGATGAGGAATTGGACGGGGTAAGGCTTGAGGGAGAAGAATTAGGAGTCTATGGCAATGATCTAATCAAGAGCTGATAAGGGCTTTATCTAGGATAGAGGTTGGGTTAGCAGAGAAACTGGAAAGATGGGAGTGAAAATGTGGAGGTAGAAACAATAAAACTTACCAATTACCTGGATCAAGGTGTAAATATGAATCAAGAGTCAAGGATAACTCTGAGAATATGAACCCCAGTGACTGAAAGGATAGTAACGCTCTCAATAAAAATAGCGCTGTTGAAGAGAGGTGAGTTTGGGGGTAAAGGGTGAATTCCATTTTGGATATGTTTTATTTGAGAGAGCTATGGAATATTCATGTTCAAAATGTCTGATAAGCAGTTAATGATGCAAGGCTATTACTCAGAAGAGAGACTAGGTCTGGAAATATAGATTTGGGAATTGTCTGCTTTAATGATATTTAAACCCATGGGAGTAGATGAGCTTATTAAAAGAGATGGTGTAGAGAGACAGTAGAAGTAGTCCCAGTACAGAACACCCACAATTTAAAGGCAGACTATGGATGATGTCCCAGCAAAGACAACTGAGCAGTAATCACATATGTATGAGGAGAACAAAATCATGGGTTCCAATGGCAAGAAATACACGGAAGCTGGTGGTGAAATCTAGTGGCAGGTTTAACCTCAATGACTTCGGGGAAGCGCTGAGCATTTAAGATATCTGCCACTACCTACAGACACTTCTGCTAAACCACACACCAAGCAAATGCCTTTCCCATCATACACACAATTCTTACAGTGGGTCACTTACCCCTTAGACAACTTTTCTCAGAGCCTCTAGGACAGGAGTTTTTAACTTGGAGTACACGGATAGACTTCAGAGCGTCTATGAACTTGGACTGATGGGAAAAAAATCTTTGTTTTCATGAACCTCTAACTGATTTTTTAAAAAGTATTTTCCTTAAATATGAATGTAGGCAACAGATCATAGCCAAATAAGCAGTACCTATGTTGTCGTTATTGTTGTCCTTCATTCTTGAAGAGGACCATTAGGGAGGTGATGCCATGACATGCAAGTGAATTGGATTTAAATGAGGGAGGGCTGTGCAAAGTCATCAGCCTCACTTTCTCCTCCAGAGCCACCTATGACTTTGTCATCAATAGAAATCACACATATTTTCATATATGTGCAAATTATTATTGCACATATTTTGCTTATTGCAAATATCTTGAAACATCATTTACACTCATTAATACTTTGAAAGTGCTGTCATTATTAGAGCTATTGTTAGCTCACAACATGATTGCTGTCTTCCAGGCTACATATGCTCACAGGTCATGATGGGACAATTATCAGCTTACTGTGCCATCAAAGAATGAAGTTGCATTTTCTCATATTGGTCATCCAGATATCTATATTATTTTCTAGTGTTCCCCATCTACAATAGCTTGTCATTTGATACATGGAAGGAGGTGAGTCATTTTCATTGTTTATTATAGTTTTGCAAAAATGGGCAGTTGAGATGAGAATTCTTAAACCTCCATAAGCTCACAAGCCTTCCCCCACCCCTTTTTAAAACAGAGATAGCCAGTATAGATCAAGCAAGTTCCAACACATCTGACAGTTGAGATAACTATTTCATTTGAAGTAACTTCTCATTATTGCCAACAGATTTCTCAGTGATGTGGGTCCTACACAGTGTTCTAAGTTCTGTAAGTAAAGGGTTTCTTTATTTTATTTTATTTTTCTCTTTGTAGTCTCATTTTGTATATTTCTTGTTTTATGAAGTAAAGGTATGCATATATTAGAGGTTATATAAGTGATATTCCTGTATTATTATTCTATGAAAATATCATGTATTTAAAAAAATACCATCATGAGAAAACTGCAAATGAGATTAGAAATGAGAACTATTATTTTTAGGAGGCCACAGAAAGTCATGCAACAACACGTGAAACGATAGCTAAATTTCAGGAAGGACATGACTCATGAGTTACTTCTCTAATCCATATATCTAATCCGTATGTAGAGGGCTAATAGCCATTAAAAGTGTTATGACTTTGGATAAATTATAAAAACTGTCTAATTTTACTACTTGTCATATAAATTCCTTGAATACCTTAGACTTTAATTAGCATATAAATTACTTATTTCTGTGCAGAATTATCAAATAAAAAATAATACACAAACATTAGATTTCAAAATATTAATAAATCAAATATTTTATTTTAGGTTTATTCACTTAATATTTTTGACAGACACAATTTAAGTTGAAATGTTGAAGAAAGAAAAATGTTATGAATAATATATATTATGTGGTTTCACTTGCATTAAAGAACATATGACGTGAAAGCCACAGTGAGGTTTTTTTTTTTGTACGTGCAGAAAAATTCTTGCAAACAGGAGAATGAAGCCAGCAAAACTAAAAGCCATCATATATATGTCCATCCTGCAAATGAATCTAAAGATAAAGGTTATTTTCATATGAAGAAAATTCAATTTTTAAAAAGCTGAGAAAATTCCAATATTTGGATTTGGCATTTCACAAAGACCCCTTTTTGAAGTGTCTTATTATAATACTTTAAAATTGCTGTAGTTATTAGAGCCATTGTTAGATCCTTTGAGATTGGTGTCTCCCAGTCTACATGTGATCATAGGTTGTGGCAGACCAATTATCAGCTCACCAACTATCAGTTTATGGAATTACCAAACAAAAGAAGTCGCAAACTATCGGAGAAATTCTAGTAAAGCCATATGCATTGGAAATGATTAAGCCTGTTTGTGGACTGGATGAGAGGAAAAAACTGGAAGTGGTTCCATTGTCAAATGTTGTGATACATTCTAGAGTCTTTGTTATTTCTTTTGACATTTTGAAGCAGGTCATTGGGGAATTGGAAGCCTTTCTATGTTCCTCTTCAGTATGTAACTGGATTAAACTACAGACGTATCTCAATGTATGTAGCTCGTTGTTTTTGTTTGCTATGTGCCTTCTGGTGCCATCAAAGATAAATTCTTATTTAAGGAATCCCTCTTGGAAATTACAGAGGCCATCAACATTTTTAAAAGGGTTGATTTTTGTTTGTTTGCTTGTTTGTTTTTTGTGAAACAAAACTTTGACTGAAATGAAAAATATCATACTCTTTGCATTGATGGAGCTCCTCTCATGCTTGGTGATACATCTGGTTTTGCTCCTTTAATGAAAAAGGAAACTTCTCACATCATTGTCATTCAATGATTTTTACATGTGGACTGGCAACAAAGACACCCAATAACCCTGAAAGAAGTTTTGTCAAGAGTCATAAAAGTCATCAACTCTATCAGAAGCAGGTCTCTGAATCCTCACATTTTAAAAAGAAATGGGAGTTGAATATGAATTGCTTCTCTACCTCACAAGAGGACACATCTTAAAGCACTTGCTCAAACTAAGGGAAAAAGTTATACTTTTTTCTAAAAGAAAAAGAAACCTCACTCCTAGAACACTTAAAAGAAAAGGTTTTATTCATTGGTTGGCTTTCCTAGAAGATAATGTCCACCATCTAAGTGTCAAGGTCCTGAAGTCACCTTTATGGATACTACTGAAAAAAAATTACAAGGTTTCATGCCTAAACCGCTGATATGCAAGGAGATAGTAGAGGCCAACATACTTGCAAACTTTCCAGTGCTGGAGGAAGTACTTTACCAATACAGAATTGGAATGCACAATTCTTTGTCAATTTCTCTGAAAGGAGAAATCTGCGGATACCTCTAGACATTTCAGAACTATCAAAAGTTTTTTCTATCTTGATGGCATTAAATTTGAACTATGGATTCATAATCCTTTTCTTACTAATATAAACTATATTGAAGGTGTTGACCTAGCCAAAGATGAACTCATTCATTGTAGGACAAAAATATTACAATTGAAGTTTAACTCAAAAAGCCTTGTAGAATCCTTGTAAAGCAAGCTATGGAAGTTTTAATTCCATTTTTAATAACATATCTTTGCAAATTAGGATTCTTAACATTTTAACATATAAACAAAAAACTGAAATTGATCTGATATCCAACATGATATGTATGCTGACTTGTTAAAGACCATCCCAGTTTAATCTTCTTATTTAGTCTAAGCAAAAAAACAGCTTTCATCCTGAAATGTTTTTTTAAATTAACTTCAACCTGCCTATATTTAAATGTATTCTCTTGTTATTTAATACATTCATAAAGAAATCAAAGCTATCTCTAGTCATATGAGAAAATGCTCTTAATCACTATTTATTAGAGAAATGCAAATTAAAGCAACTCTGAGGTACCACCTCATACCTTTCAGATTGGCTAATATGACAGAAAAGAAAAATGATAAATGTTTGAGGGGATGTAGGAAAATAGAGACACTAATGCACTGTTGGTGGAGTTGTAAGATGATGTAACCATTCTGGAGAGCAATTTGGAACTATGCAAACAAGGGCTATAAAACTGTGTACACTCTTTGATCTAGCAATATCACTACTAGGTCTGTATCCCAAAGAGATTTTGTTTGAAGGGAAAAGAACCTCCTTGAACAAAAATATTTATAGCAGCTCTTTTTGTGGTGCAAAAGAATTGGAAATTAAGGGTATGCCCATCAATTGGGGAATGGTTGAACAAGTTGTGATATATGAATGTAATGGAATACCATTGTGCTATAAGAAATGCTGAGCAGGTAGATTTCAGAAAAACCTGGACATATGTAGACTGATACAAAGTGAAGTGAGCAGAACCAGGAGAATACTGTACGCAGTAACAACAACATTGTATAATGATCAACTATGAATGACTTAGGTATTCTCAACCATACAATGATCTAGGACAATTCCAAAAGACTCATGATGAAAAATGCCATCCACAACCAGAGAAAGAACTGATGGAGTCTAAATGCAAATCAAAGCATATTATTTTGCCTTTCTTTATTATTTTCATAGTTTTTTTCTTTTGGTCTGTTTCTTCTTTCACATTACTAATATAGAAATATGTTTTACATGATTGCCCATAAATAACCTATATCAAATTGTTTACTGTCTTAGAGAAGGGGACGCGAGGGAAGGAGGGAAAAAAGTCAGAATTCAAAATATTAAAAAAATGAATTTTAAATTTGTCTTTACATGTAATTGGGGAAAATACAGTACTATTTTATAGAGAAAGAAAAAATACATTCATAAAGAAGTATATATATATATGTTACTATATCACAGAATTTTACAAAATATTTTAATAACTATATTTCAATTTAATTGGTTTCCTTTGTGAACTTAAGTATTTTATGTATTTAAAAACATTATTCTGAGAAGGGATCCATAAGTTTCATCAGACTGACAAAAGGGTCCATGGCACAAAAAAAAAAAATGTTTAGAACTGATGCTATAGGGTTACTAGTGGGGGATTCTGAGACCTCTGAAACTAACATATATTAGGGAAGAGGGAAAGTCTTAGATGCCACTGTCAGGATAAGGGATATTGTTAGCTCTGTGGCAAAGATTGATCGCTGCCAATTTCTTTGGTGTTCTCTGTGTTTCAGATCTCAGAAAGCTTGGCAGCACAGCCCACACTCAAGACTCCTCTAGGGAGTATATAAAGCAGAAGGAACCACAGCTAGTGATGCATAGAAAAAGATAGCTAGGAATATATGAACTCTGCAGTCTTTCTCCTCTTCTGTAGTGAGGTCCTTCCTGGTCCTTCGCTCCATCTTCTAACACTATGATGTTCTATACAGGCGTTAGCATTGACTAGTCTCAAACACCAGCAGTGAATCCTGAATTTGTGTGCTCCTTCAGGCCATACCCCCTTCTGAACCCCAATACAGGGAAGAAATGGTTTCTTTCCTCAGGATTCAAACAGTCTAGTAGCTCTTCTGAAATACTCCTCCTAGAGAGTGATTACTACTAAATGTCTCCAAAAGTAGCCTGTGGGGCCAACCTTGTAAAATTAGAGCTTATGATCTCCCATTGGTGTGCTTCCCATTAATAATCAAATTTTCTAAGAAAACACAGTAAAAGCAATAGCTACAAAGCATTTTTCCTCTTCCCCTCATGAGCCCAGGGAACCCTCTCCCACAAATACATCAGGTGTATACAGGAAGGATGGATTCACATGTACAATCCAATGTGGCCCATACATGGGATACACATGAGGCAATGGAAATCTTCTTCTCTTATAGAGTCTTCAAACAACTCTCCCTGGGTCTACCATTTCTGCTGGATTTTTCTCAGTTGAGTTCACAGGGTGGGTTCATCTCCTCAGTTCAACTGTCTTTGCCACCACTCCTCAAAGCTGTTTCCTCCCTTGACTGATTGCCTCTCTGTATTCATTTTGGTTTGGAGTTTGTCCCTGCTCCCTTAATTGTGCCTTAAACTCTCTGAAACATATAAACTCTTTGCTGGACTCGTTGGAAGGAATATTTGTCTCTGGGATCATCAATCCTCCTCTGCCCGGTTTAGATAAGGGTATAGCTACAGCCATGTTTGTATACTCTTTTTCTGACACATTCCAAGTACAAGAAATGGCAAGTTCTTTCCTTTGAAAAAAAATTAGAAAATGATTTTTAAGAAAATAATTTCTTTTCTCTTATATTTTCTTTACTCTTAATTCAAACAAAACAGCAGCATAAAACCACACTAAGATATGTTTGTCTTTCTTTACTCATTTTGTCATTCTTAAAGATGGTGGGATTCTGGACCCTTGTCTCTTATCCCTCTATTGGAATACAAGCACTCCATCATAACATTTTCAAATTGATTTGCCTTTCTAGGCTGCTTTTGTCTCCTGTGATTGCATTTCAAATATTTAACCTCTTTCTGATCTTTTCATCAGCAATGCTTAAAAATCCTACTTTCTAGTAAAGGTTTATCCTTCTCCCTCTCCCAGGATTATATTCGCTTTTTTAGACTAAGTTATTCTTGGTTATGAGCCTTTTTTTTCCTTTGGTCTCCTGATAAAAGTTGGTTAATTTCAAGTTTCCTAGAAGAGGAGGGTTTTTTGTTTGTTTTGTTTTTTCTTATTTTCACTTTGCCCTCTGGCTCTAATAGTTCTGGGAAGTTTTCTTTTATGGTTTCTTGAAATATGGTTTTTTGTGGTTTCTTGAAACAGGTTCTTTGTTTGGCTATGACTTTAAAGGAATCCAGTACTTTTAAAATGATTTCTCTTCCAAAGGTTTTCCAGCTCTGATTTTTCTTTATGTCCCTCATGTTACAATTTTTCAGTCTTTTGACTTTGTTCTAGAATTTCTTGTCATCTCACTGAGTATTGAGTTCTGTTTGTGCCATTCTGTTTTTCAGGGAGTCTACCACTTATGTTCTTGCCTATCTTCTGTTCTCAGTTGTTTTTTTTTTCCTTCCAGTTTTTTTCCTCAAAAACTTTCATTTGCATTTCACAAAATAAAACCCTCTTTATATATTCTACCTACCCTTGGAATAGTTGGGGGTCAAGCTATTCTTCTTCCCCCCACTGAGGCTTTACTTGTACTCATTTCTGGCTTTACCTGTCAAGTTTCTCTTAATCTATAGTATTTATTTTATTAAGATTCCTTTAATTAACTCATGTTTTCTAGTCTTATATCCTGCATTTAGACTTTTGTGCCAGGGCCAGGTTCTATCCTATTTAGTATTCTTGGAAGGGTTAATTGGGCCCTGGTCTTGTCCCTTTCATAGTTTGGATGCCACTGTCACTGTCATAGTCACTTTCCTGCTATAATTCTAGATGATGTGACTTGTTCAAAGTCCCCCTCTTTCATAACCCTCATCTGGGACAGGGAGGTAGCCCAGAAGTGGGAATAGGCCTCGTCCCTCCTTTAATCCCTGGCATCTGTCTCTGTCTTCTTATGGCTCACGTCTTCTATTGACCTCAGGCCTACGGTCCTTTCCTTCTCCTTGAACAGTAACCAACCAGGAGTCAGCTTTTCACCCTGCTACAATGCCTGCATGCTTCTAGTCAACTTTTTGTGTAGTCCTGGACAGAGTGGAGGAGTTTACTGATGTTTTCTTTTGGTTTTCCTGATCATTGCTTTATCTTGCACCCATGACCTTGTATCAGAGATCATACTGGTTTCAGGCCTCCTAGAAAACCTGTTGGTATGGGTTGCCTGAGTAGGCCTACCACATCTCCATCTCCTTGATTCCCTGAGATAGTCACCAAATATTACAGATCATGTTGCCTTCAGGACTCCTAGGCAACTCCCCCAACTCAGATTGTTCAGGTTATTCTGCCCTGCCTCTGGGGCCTTGGGCAGTCACATAAGGAGGTAGCTTTATCTCCTATTATAACTCCAACAGGCTAGGGTTGAGATCCCTTTGGCTTAGATCCCTCCTACTATGTACCTGACCAGGGTACCTGCATCCTTCTAATTATCTTTTTTGCAGTCCTAGACTGGATAAAAGAGCTTATTAAGGTTCTCCTTTGATTTTCTTGATCATTTGGTCTTATAATATTTTTTCATTGTTGTTGGGGAATTTTTGGGGGACCTCATCTTGACTGTAACCTTTCTTGTCACCATCTTTATTGTAAGTCAGTCTGACCTTGTTAAAAAAAAACTTGATAAAATTTGCTATGCTTATAGAGTTTTAGAAGACATTTATTTCATCTTCTATGGTTTTTCTTATAGGCTTTTATGTTGGAGTGCACAGAATGATCCCCATCTACCTGATGTCTCTAATAGTCTAAAGGTTTGATAGTCATTAGGTCCCCTCTGCATCCTTCTGAATGGTAGATTGCTGTGATATAAATGGCAATGGATACCCAACTCTACCCTAGGAATGGGAACAGGGGATAGGTTCTACTGGTATCATTCAAATAAACAGTACTAGGCTAGAGTTTACTCTATGGCATCATTGGCAGCATAAGGTATGATATGGATCAGCACAAACACCCGTTAATCATAATGATGGCATAAAGAGGGAAGACCTAAGATTAAACACCATAAGCATCACCACTTTATTATGTCTCCCTCAAATATACCCTTTTCTACTTTGACTTTGACTCCCTACAACATCTATGAACTTTCATCTGAAGTAGAGATCAGTATCCATGTACCATCAAACTATCCAGTTCCCATAATCCAACAATTTTTCTAATCTCCTGAAGATGAAGAGGAGTGGTGTGTTCCTGGTTCCCAAGCAAACCTCTTAAAGCTAGAGGTTGGTTGGAACAGTTTCAAGGGAAAAGATTCCTTAAGTAGGGGTCCCTTGATTAGAATTGCATTAAAGCTATGATGCAAGAAAACCTGTTTCTTTTGCCACCTGGGAAACCTCTAGCATGTGCCCCTCTTCTGCGGTAGTATGGTACCCAACACAAGAATATCTCTGATGGGAGTGGGGGAAGGGAAAAGGAAGGGACAAAGCTTCTACTATGTGCCAGGCATTGTGCAAAGAGCTTTACAAATATTATCTCATTTGATCCTCTCAACAACCCTGCAAAGTAGGTGCTGTTATTATGATCCTTGTTTTGCAGCTGAGGAAACTGAGGTAGACTGATTTGCCCAGGGTCACACAGCTACTAAGTGTCTGAGACCAGATTTCAACTTGGTTTTTCCTGACTCCAGGCCCAGCACTCTATCCACTGCACCACCGAGCTGCCTCAAGATGGAACTTGGCTTGGCTAGTGCGGCCGAAGGAGCCTCAATGAGAATGCTGGACATTACTTGCCAAGATCCTCAAATAAATACAGGAGAAAACTGAAGAAGGAGTGATGCTGGACGCCACCTGCTGGGAGATGTAGAAGTAACTGTGACAGGACATTTGCACCTCTTGCTGGAAGCCTCGCAGAAGGAGTGATCTGCAGTGGAACTGGGACCCCCACCTGGGAATGGAGGTTTACTCTGGAGAGATTTGCCCACTGGAGGGTGTCTTCTGGGTAATCCATCTCTTGAGCATTACCAAAAGGCTTGGCCATGAGCTATAAGATGCTGAGGATGGCAGCTCTCTGTGGGCAGATGGTCTTCTTTTAAGCTCACACTAGAGCTCTAGACCCACGTTGTCCCCTACAAAGCACAATTTCTTCCCCTAAAGAAGCCGCGGTTGCATATATTAATCTCTTCCGTTATTCTTTGTGTACTGAAATGTTCAAGTTTGTTTGTTATTAAGTTCATAGTTGAAAAGAAAATTCAAATAAAAAAAATCTAGTGACATTGTTCTTGAGCAGTAGAGGGGAAAAAAAAAAACTTTTTTCTCTTTCAAATATTATTTTTTATTTTGAACTTAAAACAAACATGGACACTTCAGTACACCAAGAGTAGTAAGAAAGAGGACTAGTGTCTAAAAAGTGAATTTGTGTTAAGGAAAAAAAGCATACTTTGTAGCCCAAAGGGGGCTTAGGGCTCTGGGTGATGGAGATCATCATGACCACAAGTAAGGGCTCCCTAACATACCATATTTCAAATGACAATCTTTTGAAAATTTTGTATTATAAAAAGAAGCATAAGAAAATAGTTCTGGGGCAGCTAGGTGGCGCAGTGGATAGAACACCAGCCCTGAAGTCAGTAGGACATGAGTTCAAATCCAGCCTTAGACCAAACACTTGACATTAGCCGTGTGACCCTGGACAAGTCACTTAACCCCAATTGCCTAAAAAAAAAAGAAAGAAAAGAAAATAGTTCTACTAAATAAGTTCTACTAAAAAGGGGGGAGGGAAATAACCATAACTAAAAGGAAAATTAAAGTAATTGGGTTAAAATTAAACATATTTCTTTTTTTTTTTTTAGCTATCTCTACCTAAAATTCATCATCTCACACAGAAGAATCCTGAATGGTGTAGAGTAAGGGAGAGGTGAACCCAATTTGTTCTAACTCAGCCTTTAAAAGAAAGAGTGGCAAAGCTTTTTCCAACATGGCTTTTCTATAGATATCACAATAATATATAACTAATCTATTTTTTCCTGAATGTTTGTATACATGTATGTATGTATACACACACATCCACACACATCAGCTACAACTCTAACAAAAGACACTTCATTTTTAATGGTCTCTAGTAGGACATATGGCTGAGTATTTAGTCGTTTTGCATTTAATGATAGGGCCTTCAAAAAGCATAAGTGGACATATGTGGTTAAATTCAAATTTAGGAGAATATTTGAGCAACTACTTTGGGTGGAGCATTACCTCATTTAGTAAGATTTCCAAGCTCTGGAGTGCTTTCTTCTGGATACTTACTTCTGGCCAATAGCTGAGCCAACATTGTGCAATTTTAAAGGCTTCTTTGGGGGCCTGGAAAAGCTGACTCAAAAATATGCATTGAAAGTATGGGACTGGGAATTCAGATTGATGGAACTGACAACTATTATTAATTAACATATCTTTCCAATTCTCCTTCCCCCCTTCCCCCAATTATTAGCCTCCCCTCCTTTTTTTTTTTTTTTCTATAAATGACTTCCTATTTCCTTATCTATATACTTGCTGTATCTTCTCTGTGGTAGGACAAGGTTCTCCATTTTCCACCAATAGGAATTAGCTTTCCTTAAAAGGCAGCAAAACTTATCTCTGGGACTTAACTGGCTTCTATTTCCTTTGATGCACCTTCCTAGTTAGCTAAAAAAGTCTCACCATGTGGAGTTTGGGCATTTTAGACTTGGTAGGTGCCTGAGACCATGAGACTCACTGTACCCTGCCTTGCTGACCTGAAGACCAGATGGTTTTCTACAGTGTTTACCAAAGCTACCGTGGCCTTGTTTTATGTCCTTAAGGCAAAGTGAACTTTTTTGTTAATTGTTCAATGACTTATGAGTACTTCATCCCAAAAGAGATGTGGCCTTCAGAGCAAATACACACACACACACACACACACACACACACACAGAGTTTATTTTTATTTTCCAGGTCATTTCCCAACATTGATTGTTATTGAGAGAACTACAGTAGAGAAAGAGAATGGGTGCTATGACGGTGGTGGAAGTAGGCCACAGTCTTGCCGGTTGGGTAGAGGGTGGTCCCAAAGAGAGCTTTGAATGTGGCTACCCAAACACAGGATTGGTAAGAGAGCAACTGATGCCCAGCCCATGGAGGTGCTAGTAAAACTTTATAGGGAAATTCAGTATCAGGGCACAAAGGGCCCTTCAGCCTTACCCAAGCCTGAGACATACTCTATAAAGACCCTGAACCACTTGGATCATTCAGGGGAAGCCGTAGAGGGCAGCCCATGGAAGGAGGGGTATTATGAATTCAGAATCTATGCAGGCCCTTTCAGCAACCTCTATGAATATTACTGTGGGAAGGGCCAAATGGAAACTCTTAGAGTTATCTGAACCATCACTATCAGTTCCTGGGGTGGGAGTAGGGAAGGAAGGTAAAAGATATTTAGTCCAGAATAAGCTACTGACACATTTGCCTTCCCATATTTTAAGAAGGAAGCTTAGAAAATCTTTGGACTCTTCAGGTTTAGGAGAACCCATATTCCCAACCTGGTTATCTTGAAGGCCCCCCATTTACCAATCACCCATAAGTCTACTTCTTTCAAGTGGAGTCTAGAACAGGTTATGGCCCTGGGAGATATAAAGCAGGTTCTTCAGCAGTCTCTCCCTTGGGCCCTTATGACCCTAAAGGACTCAGGTTTCTGGAACTTTCTCTCCGTAAAGACCAGGCTGAATGGAACCTTTGGAGGGCACCAGGAGGTGGCCAAAAGAAGTGACTGTCAGGCTTCTGGAGTTCCGAGTTCCTCAAAGCAGTAACTCACTGTGCCCACTTTTAGAAAGCAGTTGGTTTACTATTACTGGGCTAAATGGAAATGGTACATTAAAAATTATGCTTACCTGTTTTCCTCCATTGTTAGTGTCCTAAGCAAACAGGTGGTAACTATGCCAGAGACTGAGACTTCAAGTCCAGACTCTAGAAGGCCTCCTCCTCCACTGGCCCAATGGACCCCCAACTCTCCTGACTCCAAAGGAACACCATTTTGTCTGATTTACCAATGGCTCCACCCCCTATAGGAAAGGCATGCACAACTAGACTTTAGTAGTCATTAATTTGTTAATAAGTAGTCCTAGGGCATGGGGATCCTGGCAAGTCTTTCCAATGGGTTGAGCTCCAGGCTGCATAGCTAGAATTTGAGAAAACCTTAAGGAATGAGGAAAAGAGTATCTTTATCTATACTAATTTCCAGACATTGGTAATGAGTATTACCAAGTGGTCAAAAACCTAGAGAGCACAGGACAAGACAATCAAAGGTTCTCCATCTGGAAGGTCAAGACCAATGGAGAACATTTTCTAATGCTTCCCATACCATATAGTTGTTTCTGGGGCATACCAACACCCTTAAGAAAAATCATACACTTCACAACCAGGTTGGAGCCATTACAAGTGTAGCAAAGGTTGGGGATGGGTCCACTGCCAATATGGACATTGGGGTGGTTAATGCCATCTTGTTTTGGATACATGACTATATAATCCCCCTAAGGGCAAGGCAATTATTCCCACCCAGCTCAGGAGAAATAACTCAAATCATTTCACATAACCCACTCCTCCACCCCATCTCAGCTATATAGAGGTGGTCACACCCTTGATGCTGTCATTACCCACAAATGTGGGGGCCATCTCCTGTGGTCCCGATCTATATCTTGCCACTGGACTCAGATGGCTCCAGAGGACAAAGTGAGGCTGGTGACTTTGCACAACCCTCCCTCACTTAAATCCAATTCACTTGCAAGTCATGGCATCATCTTCCTGATGTTATGGTCTTCTTTGAGAACCAAGGACAAACAACAACAACCCCAAAATGCAGCACTTTTATGTTTATGAACTCTGAAATGCCCTTATCTGTTCATTATATATTGTCATTTTATCTCTCCCTCTGCCTTGTAACCCCAAGTCCTGTTCTTTGGCCAAACAGGGATCTCTTTTCTCAGGCCATCAACTCTACAGTACCTCTACTCTCCTTTCTCCATCTTGACCCTTGGTTGAATGCTTTCAAATCTACACCATCCTTTTCTCTTGAGTCCCTTGCCCCCTTCTCATACCACTTATCTAGTTCTTCCAAGCTTCAGCCTTGCATCAATTCCACCACCCACTGCCTTCACTTCTGCATGTGTTGCTAAACAAAACTGGAGAAAAATCATGAAACCATACTGATTCCGTCTACTATAAATTTATATCACATAACTGGGCCTTCATTGCTGCAAGGCAATCCTTCTGCTTCTCCCCTATTAACTCACTTATCTCACATACCACAAGTCTTTCAAACTTTTTCATCCCTCCTTAGATTTCCCATGGCTTTCACACCCTGCTCTCTCGGCAGAGAGCCTTGCCTTATATTCTGCTGAAAAAAATAATGCC
Source organism: Vombatus ursinus (assembly GCF_900497805.2). NCBI lineage: Eukaryota > Metazoa > Chordata > Mammalia > Diprotodontia > Vombatidae > Vombatus > Vombatus ursinus. Next base: position 10,628,697 of record NW_020954587.1, on the reverse strand, counting down.
ATTTTCCATGAGCTCTCTCTTCTCCCCTCCTCCTCATCACACATCCAGCTGACTATTGTCCCATATCTCTCCTGTCTTTTGTGGCTAAACTTGAGAAGGAAGTGCCATCACTTCCTTTCCTCTCACTCTGCTTAATTCTCTACAGCCTGGCTTCTGATCTCAACATTCAACCAAGATTACTCTCTCCAAAGTCATGAATGATTTCTTAACTGTCAAATCTAATTTTGTTGTTGTTTAGTCGTTTTTTTAGTCACATCCACTTCTTTGTGACCCCATTTGGGGTTTTCTTGAGAAAGATACTGGAGTAGTTTGCTATTTCCTTCTCCAGCTCATTTCATAGATGAGGAAACCGAGGCCAACAGGGTTAAGTGACTTGCCCAGGGTCACACAGCTAGTAAGTGTCTGAGGCCGGATTTGAACTCAGGAAGAGGAATCCTCCTGATTCAAGGCCCAGCACTCTATGCACTGAGCTACCTAGCTGCCTGTCAAATCTAATGGCCTTTTTTCAATCCTCATCCTTCTTGTCCTTTCTGCAACCTTTGACATTGCTGCTCACCCTCTTCTCCTTGATACTTTCTTCTCTCTGTGTTTTCATCCCACTACTCTCTACTAATTCTCCTAGCTATCCATCTGTTCCTTCTCAGTCTCCTCTGTTGGATCTCATCCAAGTCACACTTGCTAACCATGGGTGGCCTGCAGCGTTCTGTCATGGGCTCTCTTCTCTTCTCCCTCTACAGGACTTGGTGATCTTATGAGCTCTCTGTCCATGGATTCAATTATCATCTTTATATTGATGATTCAATTTTTATTCAATTATTTTAGCCCTAACCTCTGCGGATCTCCAGTCTCATATCTCCAATAGCCTATTAGACATCTTAAATTCATCACTCCCAAACTGATCTCATTATCTTTCTTCCTAATCCTTCTCCCCTTCCAAATTTCCCTAATACTATCAAGGTTACCACCATCCTCTCAGTCACTCAGGCTCACAACCTCAATTCCTCCCTATCCAATTTGCTTCCAAGGCCTGTTGATGATATCTTTGAAGTATCTCTCACATACACCTCCTTCTCTCCTATGACATTGATAACCTTAGTGCAGGCCCTCATCACCTCACACCTAGAACTACTGCAAGAGCCTGAGGGTTGGTCTGCCTGCCACAAGTCTCTCCCCACTCCAGTCTATCCTCCACCCAACTGTCAAAGTGATCTTCCTAAAACCCAGGTCTGACCACGTTGCCTCCCTACTCAATGCACTCCAGTAACTTCCTACTACCTCCAGATCAATAGGAAATCTTCTGTTTGGTGTTTAAAGTCCTTCATGACCTACCCCCCACCTACCTTTCCAGTCTTCTTACACCTTCTATCCACCCCCATACACTTTGTGACTCAGTGACACTGATCTCCTTGCTATTCTTCGAACAAGACAGTCCATCTTTTGACTCTAGTATTTTCTTTAGCTGTCCCCCATGCCTGGAATGCTCTCTCTTTTCATCGCTACTTTTTGGCTTCCTTCAAGCTCCAGCCAAAATCCCCCTTTCTGCTGGATGCCCCTCCTAACCCCTCTTAATTCTAGTTGATTATTTCCTATTGACCCCTCATATAGTTTGTTTGTACAAATCTGTTTGCATGTTGTCTCCTCTATTAGATTGTGAGCTCCTCGAGGGCAGGAACTGTCTTGCCTTCCTTTATATCCCCAGCACTTAGAACAGTGCCTGGCACATAGGAAGCACTTAATAAATGTTAATTGGTCATCCACAGGATAACCCCTAGAATCCAAAGCATCAGACACTCCTTAGGACCCCACCTGCTAGCCTGACTATGAGTTGTGGGAATGAACCTAGAGAGTATATACTACATTTAAAAGAGAAACTTTAGTCTCAGAGAGAAATCTGAAGTCATTAAATGAACACAAAGTTTTTTACCACTATTATGGAGAAGATTCCGTTTAAAGACCAAGTCAAAGAGGGATTCTTCATAGACATTGAGGTCCTCTAGGTATTTATTTTTTCAGATGATAATATGCTAATGGCATCAAACTCAAACATTGCAAAACTTCCTGTCTTAAGCTCCATCGCCCACTCAAAATAGTCTGACCTAACTATCCACCTAGGAAAAAACAAGATGAAGAATGCTTATTGTCCAGTCAATAATAAATAGGGGGATGAGCAACCTCTTTAACTAGTGATGTTGTGTACACACATACACGTGTACATACACATATGTATTTTCCTCTTCATATTTGCATGCGTATTGTGCACATACGTGTAAATGTATACAAGTATTATATATTTTTACAAAGACAGAGAGATATCTTGGACAGACACTGTAAACTGATGAGCTGGGTTCAGAATTGAGCTGGAGGAGAGCCTGGATTTCCTTTGAGAAATTGCAAAATTCTTTGAATGACCCTCAAAATTAGAGGTGATCATGGATCAAAATCCCTGATTGATGAGGGTTACGGAAAACAAAACAAGTTGACTGTCAGAAAGACTAAGAGTGAAAATGTGTTCTAGGAAATTTACTTTTTATTTATTTATGGAATGTTATTTTTCTTTTTTGATGCTCCCTTTTGTCATAGCAAAGGTCCTGCTTCTTTTGCAAATCTGACCTCAAAGATCCAATTCCAAATACATCCAATCCTGCTAATCCAAGAACTGTCACAGTGTGCTAGTTTTTTTGGACTGAAAAATATTTTGAAAGCTGTGTATGGGGGTAAAAAAAAGACATGTACTACAGGGAATGGGCTGCTGGCAGCAGTTCTATCTCCTGACATAGACAGGGCTGACTATGCTGGCCATGTGTTTGCTTTGTGATCCCCAGAGAAAGTGTTTTCAGTTATCTAAAAATTAGCCAGAAAAGAAAAAAAAAAGTCACAGAAGTTTTCCAGGTTATCTGCCAACAGGTTTTGGATAGGCTATGATAAGCTACGTGGTTCAGAGAAATTTTATTCTAACTTTAAGCATTTGTGTCCTATTGAAGGTTTTTTCCTTTATCCCCATCATTCAATTTGTGAATGATTTTCTCCTTTGCTTAATAGTAGTGTGCTTACTGAACTGAGCTGTGTGCAGCTTTATTTTTTTTCTTCATTACAAAATAGTTGGTTGAAATTATTACTAAACTTGTCTTTTGCTTCTTTCTTAAAAATTAATCATTTTTCTACTGGTCTGGGATTTCATGGTTCCAGAAACAGAAAATGGCTTTTTATTCCTCCTTTTTGACTATAGGCCATAAAATCCTTTGGGTTTTTTTTTTTAATTACTTTAATTTTTATTTTTTTGTTGACAACTTAACAATCAGCAAAATGCAAACATTTCATTATTTCAATATGTAAGAAAGAAAAAAGAATGCATGGATTGTATGAGAAACTGGGCTCTTCAGTTACATAGTTTGATATATATGTAATACACATACATGTGTATATGTATATACATCAAACATATATCTCATAATGTATAACTACATGTATTTACCAAGGTAGTAAAAAAAAAATAGCTCTATTTCTTTGTGTCCCATTCTGTACTTTTTGTTTTTTCTCTCTGCATTTCACAGCGTTTTATTGATGCTCTATCACAACCCACCTCCACAAACGGTTGCCCTTCCCGAGTAGAAGTGCTCCTTGTAATCAATATGTATAGTCAAGCAAAACAAATCAACATATTAGCCATGTCTGAGAATGCCTATCTTATTATCTGCTTCTAGTCCATGATTTCTTTGCCATGAGTTCTTTGTTGCTTTGATCAGAGTTTTGAGTTATTTTAATTGTTTTTTTCTTTGCATTATTTCTTTTTTACATTGTTGTCATCATGAAAACTGGTCTCTTGGTTCTGCTCATTTCATAGTACATTGATGTTCATATAACCTTTCCATGTTTCTGTAAATCTATGACATTCATAACTTCTTATGGCATAATAATATTCCATTATTTTCACATACTATCTTTTTTTTTCAGCCATTGTCCAATTAATTGAGACCTGTTTTGTTTTTAGGTTTTACAGCAACAACAAAATGTTTCTATAAATATTGTTGTACCTATAAATTCTTTCCCTCTGTCTATGACCTCTTTGGTGTACATGCTTAATAGTAGTTTCACTGGGTGAAAGGGTATATTCACTTTAGTGACTTTTTGGCTGTTATTCCAAATTGCTTTCCAGAATGGCCGCACCAATTCACAGCTCCACCAAATGAACATTAGATAGCCCACAACACTTCCAACAGTGGCTATTTTCTCCTTTTATCATTCTTGCCAATCTTATGGGTATGAGGAAGAACTTGAGTTGTTATAATTTGCATTTCTCTTACTATTAATTATTTGGAGCTTTTTTTTTTCCATATGGTAGTTGAAAATTTTCATTTCTTTATTTGAGAATACTCTAGTAATATCCTTTGACCACTTATCTACTGGGAAATGGTTCTGGTTTGTATATATTTGTATCAATTCTCATTTGCCTAATTTGTTCCATTGATGAACTTTTCTGTATTTTAATCAGTACCAAAAAGTTTTGACATATACTGCCTTGTAGTACACTTTGAGATCTGGTACTGCTAAAACTCTTCATTTCTAGATTTTTTATTATTTCCCTTGAGATTATTGATATTCTGTTGAATGAGTTTTATTATTATTTTGTCTAGTTCCACAAAGTTACCCAAGTAAACTACAAATATCATATGATGGAGATGGAAATAAATCTGTACTTAATTTATGTAGCATATTTTTATTATATTAAACTGACCCAAACATGAGGAATTAATCTCTCTTCAATTATTTAAGTTTTCCTTTATTTTTGTAAATAATATTTTTAATTCTATTGCTATTAGTTTTCAATGTGTCTTGATAATTGTATTTCCAGATATTTTGTACACTCTGTAATTATTTTTTAATAGAATTCTTTTTCTAATTCTTTCTGATGTATTTTATTTTTAGTATGCAAAAAGGCTAAAGATTTATGAGTGTTTATAAATATCTTGACTTCTTCAAGTAAATCATTGGTAAATAGAAACATTTTGGTTTCCTCTTGGATTATTTTTATTATTCCTTCAATTTATTTGTTCTTGTCTTATTGCTATACTTAGCATTTCTGGAAACATAATAAATAATGATGGACTGGTTTTATCTCTGATCTTATTGAAAGGGCCTCTAATGGTTCTCTAGTACAGATAATACTAATTCTTGGTTTTTAAAAGATTCTTTTTAGCATTTTAAGGAAAGAACCATTTATTCCTATGCTAACTTGTATTTATTATAAATTAATGCTGCATTTTAAAAGTCTGAATCTATTGAAATAACCATATGATTTTTATTGTTTTTGTTATACTGTCTTATTTATAGCTTTCCTAATATTGAAACAACTCTGAAATCCTGGCATAAATCCAACTCAGCAATAGTGAATAATCTTTTGAATATGATCCCATATCCTCTTTGCTAAAATTTTATTCATTTGTTGCATCAGTTTTTATTAGAAATTATAGTCTACAGATTTCTTTCTCTGTTTTATCTTTCCCTAGTTTAGTTATTAGAACCAAATTTGTTTTACAGAGTTTCATAAGAAATAATTTGTTTCATAACAGTTTGTTAGAATGTCTCTTTCCATATTTTTGCAAACAATTTTAAAATTTAAAAAATATGGCCTTAATTATTTTCTGAACTTTCTATGGAATTCACTTACTTTTTTAAAATCCATTTTGTTTTTTTAAGTTCATCTATTTCTTTTTTTAAGTTCATCTATTTCTTATTTTTTAAGTTCATCTATTTCTTTTATCAATTTTGTTGGCATATAATTCAATAAAATAGTTTATAATAATTCCTTTTATTTCGTTTTTATCTGGTTTGATTTCCTTTCCCTTTTTTCTGTGAGTTATTTGTTTCCTTTATTTTAAAATCAAATTAGATAATAGTCTATCTGTTTTATTAATCTTTTTCAAAAAATTCCACTGTTAGTTATATTTGTTAATTCAATGGTTTTTTGGCTTTTAATTTCATTGATCTCTTGAGTTTTAGAATTTCTATTTTTGTGGTTAGGTGAGGTTTTAATTTGTTGCTTTTCTAGTGTTGTGTGTGTGTGTGTTTTACTTTTGTTTGTTTTGTAGTTTCATGCCCAATTCATTAATTTCTTCTTTCCTTTTTTTTTTTTTTTAAGGCAATTGGGGTTAAGTGACTTGCCCAGGGTGACACAGCTAGTAAGTGTCGAGTGTTTGGTTTGAGGCCAGATTTGAACTCAGGTCCTCCTGACTTCAGGGCTAGTGCTCTATCCACTGTACCACTTAGCTGCTGGCTTCTTTCCTTTTTTGATGAAAGTGTTACAGATATGTTTTCTCTAATGGTTCCTTTGACTAAATTATACAAGATTAGATATGTTGTCCCATTTTATAATTTTCTTGAATAAAATTATTTTATTATTTGTTTTTTAACCCACACATTTTTTAGGATTATATTCCTTAATATATATTAAGTCCAAACATTTTCTTCAAATTATCTTTATTACTATTACGGTCACTAAAGAACATATTTAATAATCTGTGTTTCTGTATTTGGTATGAGTTTTTAATGCCATTACTCATGGTCAATTTTTGTAAAGGTGCGATACATAGATAAGAAATGTATATATTCTTCATCTTCCCATTAAGTAGGCCCCCGAGATATATCGTTTAACTTTTCTAAAATTCTTTTGATTCTTTTTGATTCTTTTCTTTCTCATTTATCTTCTTATTTGGATTTACCTAAGTCAGAAAGGCATTTATTAAAGACCAAAACAATGATTATTTTGTTGTCTATTCCTCCTTAAATTGGCCATTGATTTTTGTGTTTATGTACTTTCCCATTTTATGCATTTTTCTGCAGTTCGACTGTCAGGTCAGGTGAAGTAGTCACAGAAGACTTATAATGTAGGACACAGTGTTAAGTATTAAAACTGTAAAAGTATCTATGTCCTGATCAATTTTAAAATTGTGAACATGTCTCTAATTGAAGGAATAGCCATGATAAAACAACATGAATGAATTGGCCCTGAATGAATTTTAGCAGTTTGAGAATAAGAGAGATTCAAACCAGGAGCAGCCCATGGAAGACACCTCTAAAAGAAGGACAGAGTAAATTTTTCTCTCTTCCCTTTACCTTTAATGTAGCTTCGAAGGGAAGTTACTAGATGAGAATGAAACACTTCATCCAGCAGTGAACAGAGGCACGCACTGCATAGAGTCATGGACCCAAGAGACAATCATCCAAGGGAAGAAGCAATTTTGAAAGGCTAGCACTGGGGAGAAACAACTTCTGGGAGCCCAGCTGAGTGGTTTTCCAAAATGTACCCAAGGGAAGCTCTCTAAGGACTCTATGAAAGGAGAAACAATTTTCAGGTGTCAAGATTGAAATTAAGGTAAACTGAGAGACAAAGAGTATGATCAACTTATTAGTTAGGCTAGCAATAACTAATAAATTGAGTCTATGACTCCTTAATAACTAAAGACCTTGAATAAGGGCTGACAAATTTGTTTGTTTGTTTTGTAACAAATAGCAAGGTGAGGAGCAACATAGGTGTGTCTGATTAGCTATCATGGACATAGGTGAATTGAGATTAAATCATTTAGACCTCCCCTTCTGAAATCCCTTTAACCACAGCCAAGACAAAATGTGATTTCAGTAACAAGACAAAGGTTCTAAGGCAATGGGAGCTGCCACAATAGTTTAGATTGATGAGATTTGACCTTTTAGGTATAATCAAGTTTCTCTGGAAAGTAGGTGATGGATGGAGTTACAAAAGTGGAGGTAATTATAAGACAAAAACTTGACCTTTAGGGATGGGAGTGGTAGATAAAATTTATAAGAAGAAGGAACCCCCTGGGAAAGGGAATATTAAATCTAGTTTGAGTACTATGTTAGCAAAATAGAATTAAATCAATTTTCAATTTTACACAGGTCTTATATTACTAGAAGTTATGAGTTGCTTTTTCTGCATGCCCATCAAACACATATGCATCAGTACTACTGCAGTTCCAGTTTGAATACACATAGATAATATGTATGTTTGTGGGGGAATATACTCCGCATGGGGGAGGAGTGGATTTTTCATTAACTTCTATTCTTGCTATGCCATCTGAGTAAATGTCTTTGATAATTGAATCTATTGCCTGATTATTAATGAGAAGCATATTGATGGGGGCTCGTTACATAAGTTGTTAGAAATGCAGACCCAGGGGGGTGGAGCCAAGATGGTGGAGTAAAGGCAAGGACTCCTCTGAGCTCTCCCCCAAACCTCTCAAAATACCTTTTAAAAATGACTCTAAAATTCTAGAGCAGCAGAACCCACAAAAAGATGGAGTGAAACAGGCCAAGCTAAATTTCCAGCCCAAGACAACCTGGAAGTCGACAGGAAAGATCTGTTGTGCCAGGCTGAGAGAGGAGCACGGTCCAACGCAGGCCACACCAGCACAGATCGGGCCAAGCAAACCTGGAGCAGGCCTCAGGGGACTGAATCACTGGCAGCTGTGGAGATTTACAGACTTCCCAGCCCACAAATGCCAAAGACAACTTAGACAGTCAGACCTGTGTGAGAGAATCCACCCTAGTCCCAGCACAGCCCCAGTCACAGAAAACCAAGAGCAGGCCTTGGGAGTGACTAAATCAGAAGTGGCAGCAGCAGCGGCTGCTTCCGGAGCTCTCAGCCCACAGACAGTAAGAGGATCAAACGACTGATCAGAAGGAGATTACAGGGGTCTCTTTGCTAGCACTGAGGCAGAACTCTGTTGCTTTGCCCATACTTGGATCTGGGTCACAGTCCTGGGTGGCAGTCCTAGGGTGAGGAGGAGCACTAGCATAGCAGAGTTTGTGGCAGTAGTAGGGAGGAAATCCTCCTCAAAGTTCCAGGGCAGAATAGAGTGCTTGTGGTCAACTCCTAGATCAGAGCACAGGCCAGGAGAGGAATAAACACCTCACCTTAGATCATACCACCTTGGAAAAATTGAAAACTTACAGGTCCCTAGAAGTATTTCTGAGAATTGCTGCACAAAATTCCTGAAGCTTGGGACAGTTTGCCCTCCACACTGGAAGCAGAGTCCTACTTTAACAAAGAGTTAAAAAGTCTAGTAACAGGCTGGGAAAATGAGCAAACTAACAGGGAAAAAAACAAAACAAAACTCTGACTATAGAAACTTACTTTGGTGACAAGGAAAATCAAAACATACAAGCAGAAGAAGACAACAAAATCAAAGCTCCTACATCTAAAGCCTCCAAGAAAAATATGAATTGATCTCAGGCCATGGAAAAGCTCAAAAAGGATTTTGAAAATCAAGCAGAAGTAGAGAAAAAATTGGGAAGAAAAATGAGAGTGATGCAAGAAAATCATGAAAAATGAGTCAACAGTTTGATAAAGGAGACCCAAAAAAATACTGAAGAAAATAACACCTGAAAAAATAGACTAGATGAAATGGCAAAAGAGGGATAAAAAGCCAATAAGGAGAAGATCTTAAAAAGCAGAATCGGACAAATGGAAAAGGAGGTCCAAAAGCTCAATGAAGAAAATAATTCCTTAAAAATTAGAATGGAGCAAATGGAAGCTAATGACTCTATGAGAAATCAAGAAATTATAATACAAAACCAAAAGAACAAAAAAAAGGAGGACAATGTGAAATATCTCATTGGAAAAACAACTGACCTGGAAAATAGATCCAGGAGAGAGAATGTAAAATTATTGGATTACCTGGAAGCCATGATCAAAAAAAGAGCCTAGACATCATCTCTCAAGAAATTATCAAGCAAAACTGCCCTGATATTCTAGAACTAGAAGATAAAACAAAAATTGAAAAAATCCACTGATCACCTCCTGAAAGAGATCCCAAAAGGAAAACTCCCAGGAATATTGTAGCCAAATTCCAGAGTTCCCAGATCAAAGAGGAAATATTGCAAGTAGACAGAAAGAAACAATTCAAGTATTGTGGAACCACAATCAGGATAACACAAGACTTAGCAGCTTCTGCATTAAAAGATCTGAGGGCTTGAAATATGATATTACGGAGGTCAAAAAAGCTAGAATTAAAACCAAGAATCACCTACCCAACAAAACTGAGTATAATCAATGAGGAGAAAAAACAGATATTCGATGAGACAGAGGAATTTAATGCATTGAGAAAAGACCAGAATTGAATACAAAATCTGACTTTCAAATACAAGACTTGAGAAGCATGAAAAGGTAAACAGGAAAGAGAAATCATAAGGGACTTAAGTTAAACTGTTTACATTCCTACATGGAAAGATGATATTTGTAACTCACGAGACCTTTCTCATTACTAGGGTAGGTAGGAGTATATATAGACAGAGGGCCCAGGATAAGCTGAATATGAACATCCCCTTCATAGGGATGATATCTAAAGAATAAAATTAAGGGGTGAGAGAGGAATGTACTGGGAGAAAGAGAAAGGGAGAGGTAGAATGGAATAAGTTATCTTACATAAAAGAGGCAAGAAAAACAGTAAGAAAATGCTTTTACAATGGCAGGGAAGAGGGTGGAGGTGAGAGGGAATGAGTGAACCTTACTCTCATCAGAATTGGGTTTAAAGAGGGAATAACACACACACTCAGTGGGGTATAGAAATTTATCTTACCCTACAGGTACGTAACGGGGAAGGCGACAAGAGAAGGGAGGTGGAGTGAAAGAAGGGAGGGCAGATTGGGGGAAGGAATAATCAGAAGCAAACACTTTTTGAGGAGGGACAGGGTGAAAGGAGAGAATAAAATAAATGGGGGGTGGGATAGGATGGAGGGAAATATAGTTAGTCTTTTACAACATTATTATTATGGAAGTGTTTTGCATGACTACTCATGTGTAACCTATATCGAATTTCTTGCCTTCTCAATATGCGGGGTGGGGTGGGGAGGAAGGAAGGGAGAGAATTTAGAACTCAAAGTTTTAAAAACCAATGTTAAAAATTCTTTTTACATGTAACTGGGAAAAAATAAAATATCCCACAAAATGTCATACACCAAGGAAGACAAAAGATTTAAAAATATAATACACACACACACACACACACAAATAAATAAATAAATAAAATGCAGACCCACAGAGTTACTCCTAAAATCCAAAGTACCAGCCAACATTTTGGGAACCTAATCCCTCAGTGTGAGTACAAGTTTATAGAAAATGGATCAAAGTGGATGTTACACACACACACACACACACACACATACACATGCACACACACACTTACAAATGATACTTTATTATTGGCGGTACCTTTAAGAATAATGTTTCTTTATCTCATAAAATTATTGGATCATAGATTTAGAGCTAGAAAGGACTTTAATTTAATCATATTTATTTTTATTACTGCCTGGACTGAGCACATGAATCCCATTCCTGCTTTTTTGAATTCACCTGAAGCATAAAAATTCTGCTCCAGCTCCTCATTTTAACTGTGTAAATTTTAATGTTTCAAATGCATTTTCTTTGTAAATAACATATTATTAGATTCTTCTTACCAATTCATTCTACAACTCTTCCCTGTTTTATATGTGAATCATCCTTTTCAATTTATAGTTAATGATTGTTAGGTACATTTCTCTCTTCATCATATCCTATCAATAATGTTACTTCTCTTTGCCTCCTACCCCTCTTTTGAAAAAAAAAATAGAAAGAAAGGAAATGGGGTCAATGTTAGTAATTTGTAATTGGAATATCAGCTCTTACTATTTCACCCTTCCTCTCTTCACTCAGTGCAGACCTAGGTAACTGGGATTCACTTTTTTTTCCTATTCTCCTCATTGAATCTCACTTTATAATCCATCCTACATATTATGAAACTTGTTTCACTTGTGACTATTCTCTCCCCAATTTGACCCTTTCTCTTAAATCTCCCTCCTTTCCTCTGCCCATCCTTACTTAGTTTCCCTGTTAATTTTTAATGAATTTCTACATTAAATGGTACACCCTAGCATGCGTGTGTGTGTGTGTGTGTGTGTGTGTGTGTGTGTGTGTGTAACCTTCCTTCTCCTACTTTGGATAAAAAAAAGTGAGGCTCCTGAGATGACCGACCTCCTTGCTTGAAAACTGTTCTTTTGTCACACTTCATTTAAGGCAGAAGAGAAGCAATGTTAAAAGAACACATAAGTATAGATAAGACAAAGTAACTGACCTGAAAGAGGATTGGAAAGAGATGACTTAAAGATCATGTCTCCCAGAATAACATTAAAAATCTAGAAGCCCAAATTCTGTAGTACAAGAAATAATATAAGAAAGCTGACTAGAACATCTAAATCTATACAACAAAGGATTGATTGAAAGAATCCACAGATTACCAAGTGGAAAAAGAAACAACAACAAACAATCCTACACTTCAACCTAGAAGATTTAGAGTATTTAAATTTAATGATTCTTCCTTGGCAAAAAAAAAAAAAATTCAAGTGACCAGGAGAAAGACCTTTAACTATGAAAGAAAGACAACTCAAATAGTATTCTGGAGTTATACAAAATTGGAGAAGGCAATGTGATAATATATTCTAAAAAGCAATGGGATTCAAGCTTCAACCCAAAATGTCACATCCTATAAACCAGAACAAAATCATCAATAAAAAAAATTAGATGTTCAACAAAAAAGAGTTACTTAAGACATTTCAGCAAAAAAGAGCAGGGTTGGGTAGGTTATTTGACTTGCAAACGCTCTGAACCAAAGCATTAAAAACGTAAATTAGCATAATTAATACAAAGAAGACTAAGTAATGAAATGAATTATCTCATGTTTACAGGTTATTGTTTTATGGGGAGTAAAAGAGAAAGACTGATCGATGGGATTGAAATAAAAACCAGAGACCTTCAAAGAATAAAAAAAGGCCTAGAAGATTAAAGATTTCAGGTGAACTAAAGCTTGAGAGAAACAAAGGAGTAAGTGTTGATGTCCCTTCCTTCCTCCCCCAATCAATGTCTTTTGTGGGAGTAAATTGTGGAATGGAAGATTGCATGGTGGGAAGGTAAAAAAAAAAGGGGGTGGAGTAGAATGACTAATATTGCCCTACAAAGTCCAAGATTGAATTACGAAAGGATGTGATTTCTATTGTGTACCTGCAAGGGGGAGAGCTGTGCAGGAAGGGAGGCTGCTGGACTGGGAGGGGACTGTGTTTGGACCCAAAGTGGAGAAACGTTGTGCCAGCCAGTGAAGATCACTCTTATAGAGGAGAAGGCAGACAGAGACCTAGTGAAAGACTTAGTTTAAGAAAAGTTAGTACAATGGAAGCTTATCTTTTTTGAGACATTGCTGTAACTACCGGGGAAAATTTTGTACTGCAGGAGAAGGGACATATGAGTTCCTAGGGGGCACCTGAATGTGTGAAAAATGATTATTAATAACCAATATCTTGGATATTCAGAGCTTCCCCCAGCATTCTTCTTTCAGAGCCCTGACTTTAAGTTCAGTTTTTCTACAGAAGGACACTTCTAATAATGAGATTACATGGACTCTCCCTATCCTGGTCAAACCCCAACCCAAGCTTGCAAATAATTTAATCTAAAGTACCAGAAATCCCATTGTGTTCTGTTTAACTTTGGGTAGAGACAGATTCTTCTGTCTAGACAGCCCAAGGCTGAGAATGGTCTGGTATGATTGGGGGTGGGGAGGAATCGGTCTGATAGAAGAGGTATTTCCTCTGACAGGAGATAAATTGATGATGAAACATCAGCTCCTATTGGAAGGGTTTAAAAACAGTGCATCCCAACTCCAAAGGGAACCCAGTTCCAGACTGGCTCCTATGCATGCATGTCGCCAGCTTTGAGAGAAATAAAATGATGGACATAACCTAATCATTTGTCTTTCTTAGACCAAACTCTGAGGTTGACACATGAAAAGCAGAAGCAGTGGTGGGACACATAAATGTAAAAATGTGTTAAGTACCGAACAGATCCTTTGCAGAAAATAATGTAATAAAATAGTAATCAATACACAGAACACAAACTAAAAAGTTCTAAATGGAGATTTAATCAAGATACCTTGAACAATAAATGGGCTCACAAAATTCTGAAGATAAAAGAGGGGAGGAGAAGAGTCTAAAAAGACTGATGTGAATTCAGGGCACTCATCAACCACCTTAGATTTTTTTTTTTTGGTTAGGCAATGGGGTTAAGTGACTTGCCCAGAGTCACATAGCTAGTAAGTGTTATGTGTCTGAGGCCAGATTTGAACTCAGGTCCTCCTGAATCCAGGGCTGGTGCTCTATCCACTGTACCACCTAGCTGCCCCCAACCACCTTAGATTTTAAGAGACTTGTATAAAAGTTGGAAATAAGATCAAGAAATGTAAGAGAAATGAAAAAATATGCAGTGTCAGGAGTGTTTAAGTTAAGTCAAGAAGCATTTATTAACTACAAAGGACATATGAAAGAAGATGCTTTTTGCATCCAGAGAAAGAACTGATAAATAAAAGTATGTATAGAATGGTTTTACACACACACACACACACACACACACACACACACATATTTGGGTCTAATGGTAGCCATCTCTAGGGGTGGGGAGGAGGAAAAATACATTTTATAACTTTATTATATTTCTAAAAGGAATAGCAAGTTGTACATAATAGATTTACAGTTTCATGTATGATTATCTTTTTTTCTTTTCTGCTGTTATAGAAATGCTTGTTTTATTTCTTAAGTTCAGAACAAAATAAATAAAATTTTAAAAAAGAAACATTTGCCAAGTGTCTAATATGTCCCAGGCATTATGCTAAATGCTGGGGACACAAAATACTAACAAAACAAAACAAAACAAAAAACAGTCCTTGCTCTCAAGGAGCTCACGGTCTAATGGAGAAGGCAGCATGCAAATACTGATGTACCAGCAGGATAAATTGAAAATAATAGGAAAAGGATGGCATTAAGACTCAAGACTTGCAGATGGTGGGATGTTAGCTGAGACTTGAAGAAAGCCAGGGAAGCCAGGAGGCAGAGATGTGAGAGACTGCCAGTGAAGATGCCCAGTGTTGGGACATGAGAGTGTCTTGTGTGAGGAATATTGAGGCAGCCAATGTCACTGGATCACAGAGTAAGCTGAGGGAGAGGAAGGTGTAAGAAGACAGGAAGGTATTTATAAATTGAGGCTGTAAAGAAAAGTTAAGAAAAAAAAATGTTGTTGCTTTTTAGCTACATTGGGGGGAAAGGATGATAAAAAGGAAGACCAGTATTCAAGTGGATGGGATGGTGATCAACAGAAGACAGAAGGAAGGTTGTTCAATTGTTCATTTGTTTGTTTTCTTTGCCAAAAAGAATGATCATCCACATCCTGCCCCCAAAGTGTGGCTGTTTCTAAAGGCTCTGTCCTGGGCTCTTTTTTCTTTTTTCTCTCTGCATTCTATCTTGCTGATTTCATTATATCATCTATCTCTAAGCGGATGGCTCCCAAGGTCCGATCCTGTTTGCCAGTTGCCTGCTGGAGAGATTCACCTGGGGGTCCCATCAGCATCTCAAGCTCAATGTTTCTTACATTGAACTCATCTTCCTCCTTACATCTGTTCTTCCTCTAGACTTCTCTATTTTTTTTTTTAAGGTAATTGGGGTTAAGTGACTTGCTGGACTTCCCTATTTTTATGGAAGGTGGCAGGGTCATCCTTAAGTATTCATTCTTTCTCACTGCTCCCCAAACATATGAAATAAGTTGCCAAGTCTTGGTGATTCTATCTCTATAACATTTCTCATATCCATCCTCTCTTCTTAGGCACAGCTAGATGGCATAGTGGATTGAGCTCTGGGCCTGGAATCAGGATAGACGCGAGCTCAAATCTGGTCTTAGATACTTAATAGCTTATATGACCTTGCACAAATCACCTAATCCCTATCTGCCTCAGGTTCCTCACCTGTAAAATGAGGATTTTAATAGCACCTATCCCTTAGTGTTCTGGTGTGGATAAAATGAAATATTTATAAAACACTTTGCAAATCTTGAAGTACTACATAAATGATAGCTGCTCTCCATTCACACAACCAACTCCTTAGATTAGATCCAACTTCCCTCAGCTGAAGTAACTTGAAGCCTCCCCAGTGCCTCTCTTTGTTGAATATCCTTCTTCATTGGCTAAGTAAATCTCCTTTTGTTAAGTGTTGAATGACCTAGGGATGCCTCGTTTTGTTCTTATATCCAACCTAAAGTACCAGAAAACTGTCCTGAGTCAGCCTCAAACACCTTTCACACACTTTGTACTCCAGCTAAACTCATCCATTTTGTGTTCCCCAAACACTCTTCTGTGACTGTACTTCCATGTTTGGAAAACACTCCAGAGAGTACTTCCAATGTGTGAAGTCCAGAGCTGCAGTGACCTCCCAGGTTGGAGAGGTTTCTGGGGTATTGTAAAGAAAATCTAGGAGAGTCAGGATTGCAGTCTGGGGGATGTGATTGTTCAGATCACATGATCTTAGAAAGATTAGCGAGAACTTATCTATGTAGGATCCCAGTCCTATGCTTCGTTGCTCTCATTAGAGAGATGATAAACTACAGGTGCTGAATGAGGACTAGCTTGTTCAATGCAGCTAACATATGTGTTGGTTTTGCTTAATTACACTTCTGTATTGTAAGGGAAGGTACATAGGAGAGGGAGTTATTAGAAAGTGACAGAGATATATTTTGAAAGCTTTAATTAAAAAAAGGATAGTGGAGGAGAAAGGTACTCCAGAATTAAAGAAGGGTAGATGTCCTAATTGTCAGAAAAAGAGAAAAGAATGGGCATCTATAAACTGTAGGTCAATAAGCTTGCCTCTAATCCCCAGTGAATTCTAGAAGGTAGTGTTAAAGGGATGGTCAGGGAACATCTAAAGGAGGAGGCAATGATCAAAAAAACCAATTCAGTTTCATGAATAACTTTACCTTTTAAAAATTTTAAATTTTTTAAAATGAAATTAAAATTTAAAAATTAAAAAAATTATTTTTGATAGTGTTATTAGCCTGGCAAATCAGATACACTTTACCTAAATTTTAGGAAAGCATTTAATTCTTTGATACCATTCTTCTGGAACAGATGGATAGATAATAGCTGATGTTTGCATAATTTCATGGGTTGAATGGCTACACCCAATGTGTACTAATTAGCTCAGTTTCATCTTGTAAAGAGATCTCCATTACTAGGCTAGGAATCTCTCCTTGGGTTTGTGATGTTTAACACTTTTGTGAGTGACTTGGATAAAGGCACAGACAGCATGCTAATCAAATTTTCTGAGACACAAAGTTGGGAGGGATTGCTAACATGAAGGTTGGAAAAAAAAATACAGACCTTGTCAGGTCAGAGTATTGGGCCAAACTTAATAAAATGAGGTTCAACAAGACTTGGTGATTGATTCATCGTGGGGATGAGTGAGAGTGAAGAGGATTACTCAAGTAGGTTGTGAACCTTGGTAAAGGGCTATTCCTTCAACCAAAGCAGGGAAGTCTGGAGGAAGGGTGGCTTTATAGGCAAAGATAAGTTCTATTTCGGACATGTTGAGTTTCAGATACCTATGAGATGGAGATGTCCAGCAGGCACCTCTTATTTGAAAGATGAGTAAATCTCTTGAGTTAGAGAAGTAACTTTTTTAAGGTTATGTGTAAAACCCAAGTCTTCCAACTTTAAATCGAGTGTGCTTTCAATCATGTTATAAAGTATCTGATAAGGCATCCCACATACAACCCCAAGAGAACATAGAAGGCCTCAGAGTATGTGTTGTCAAGGACGTGGGTGACATTGCCTGTGATAAAGGTATTATTACCTAACCCTTCAGAGTTTTGTAGGCTTGTGTTGGGTAGATGCTACCTAGCCCAGCCAATAGGACTTTCCCAAGGACCAGGACACAACACAGGGATTGCAGAGAGCCCAGTCAAAGGTATTTAGAAACACTAGAACTCCAAGTTGCTATACCATAGCTTTCTTAATCATCTTTCAATAAATGCTTGTTTACTTGATTTGACTTCCCTCCTTCCAGCACAATCAACTCTGCACCTGGGTTTGTAGCTTAGGAACAGCTGCAGCCCAGAGGCTCTGACCTTTAAGTGTTGTTGTCTTTAGAGAGATGGGCTGGTGATCCTATTAATGCTTTTCATGATTCTTTCACTAAACCGTACGGCTTCCTATGTCATCCCCCACGTAGAATAATGCAAACATTTTATCTTGTCCCAACACATCCAGAAACTCTATTAGCCTCTTTCATCACTATGTTCACCAATTGATAGGAACTTCCTCAGTTCCTCTTCTCCTTTCCTAATAATTTCTCAGCATTATCATTCACTCTCTTCTC
The DNA here is from genome assembly GCF_900497805.2 of Vombatus ursinus. NCBI lineage: Eukaryota > Metazoa > Chordata > Mammalia > Diprotodontia > Vombatidae > Vombatus > Vombatus ursinus. The sequence continues at coordinate 10,610,472 of NW_020954587.1, read as the reverse complement.
CTTCACTCTTCACCAAAGATAAAGAGGTATCACCACTATGGCCTAATGATTTCATTCTGTCCTGCCTCCTACAAGACTTAGCTCAAGCATTGTTCCTTCTTTCTCATGTGTTTATTAAATAAGGGTAATAATAATTAATAGGATTGTTGTGTGAACCAAATGAGAGAGGTTATATGTCAATCAACAAACATTTATTAAGCACTTACTATGTGCTAGGCACTGTGCTAAGTGCTGGGGATACAAAAAGAGGCAAAAACAGTCCTTGCCCTCAAGAAGCTGGAGAAAACATGCAATCAAATATACACAAAGCAAGCTTTATACAGGAAAAATAGGAAACAATTAACAGAGGGAAGGTATTGGAATTAAGAGGGGTTAGGAAAGGCTTCCAGGGAAAGGATGTATTTAAAGTGCTTTGCAAACCTTAAAGTGCTATACAAATGTGAGCTATTAAATTATTATCTTTAATCTCTTTTTCCACTACTAATTCTTTTTCTAATCAATCAATATTTACTAAATGCCTACTATGTGCCAGTGCCAGGCACTGTGCTAAGTGCTGGGGACATAAAAAGAGGCAAAAGACAGTCCTGGCCCTCAAGGAACTTATAATCTAATGGAGGAGACAACATGCAAATATATATATATGTGTGTGTGTGTGTGTGTGTGTGTGTGTATGTATATATATATATGTATGTATATATATATGGAGAAAGAGTTCTATATAGATACACACACACACATACAAGATAAATAATAAACAATTAACAGAGGGAAGGCAGTAGAATTAAAAGGGGTAAAGGAAAGCTTCCAGTAAAAAATGTGTAAAGGGTTTTGCAAATCTTAAAGTACTATACAAATGTGGGCTATCAAATTATTATTATCCCCTATCTCTTCCTCATTACTGATTCTTTTTCTGTTGCCTACAAATATGTTCAGATTTTCCATCTAAAAAAGGGCTTTCCTGGACCCTTCTATCCTCCTAATTATCACCCTCTTTTTTCACTCTCTTTAACTTCTCAACTTCTTGGAAAAGACACATCTGCTTCCTCACTCCCCACTCTTTTCTCCACCAATCCCCTGCCCCCACCACTCAGAAGCTTCTCTTTTAGTGGCCAGATCCTAAATGTTAATCCAATAATCCTCTTTGACCTCCTTGAAGCTTTTGGCACTTCCGCTTCCCTTGTCACCCTACTACTATGGATATCTTCTCCCTGGGCTTCAGACAATATCGTTCTCCAGGCTGGCTCCCTATCTTCTTCCCAAACCCTTATGGTGGGAGTCCTTGGCCTTCTTGCTCTTTCTTCTTTACTTTCTTCCTTAGAAATCCCATTCACTTCTACAGCTTCACCTATTTATGCAGATGACTCCCATATTTTGGCAGCAAGGTGGCAGAGAGGACCAAGTGCTGGACTTGGAGTATGGAGGACCTGAATTAAAATATGAATTTGAACACTTACATATTGGCTGTGTCACACTTGGCAAGCCACTCTGCCTCCATTTTCTCATTGGTAGAATGGATATAATAATAACACTTACTTCCCAGGGTTGTTATGAGAATAAAATAAGATATTTGTAAAGCGCTTTGCTGGATCACTGCCTTATCATGGTGAATGAAACTATGAAACTCAACAAAACTATGAGCTATGCTGTGTAGGGTTACCCAAGGTGGACAGGCCATAGTTGAGAGTTCTGACAAAAGGGATCCACTGTAGATCAATTAATCAATTAATTTCCAGTGAATCCACTGGAAAAGAAAATGGCAAGCCACTCCAGCATCTTTGCCAAAAAAAAAAAAAAAGCCCTGTGGACAGTATTAAAATGATAAAAGATATGACACTGGAAAATGAGCCCCTCAGGTCGGAAGATACCCAACACATTACTGGGAAAGAATACAGGACAACTACAAGTAGCTCCAGTACTAATAAGGTGACTGAGCGAAAGCTGAAAGGAAGATCAGCTGCAAATGTGTCTGGTGATGAAAGGAAAGTCTGATGCAATAAAGAGCAATATTGCATAGGAAACTGGAATGTAAGATCTATGAACACAGGCAAGCTGCATGTGGTCAAACTGGAGATGGAAAGATTAAACATCAACATTTTGAGTGTTGATGAATTTAAATGTATGGGAATATGGGTGAATTTAATTTAGGGATCCTTACATATACTACTGTGGGTAAGAATCCCTTACAAAAAATAGAGTAGCCCTTGTAATAAAAGGGTGAAAAAAAGCAGTACTGAGATATAATCTCAAAAATGGCAGAATATCTGTTTGAATCCAAAGTAAACTGTTCAACATCACAATGATACAAGCCTATGTTCCAACCACGGATGCCAAAGAGGCCAAAATTGATCAGTTTTATGAAGACCGACAACATCTTCCAGAAATAACACCAAAAAATGTCACATTCATCATAGGGAACTGGAATGCTAAAGTAGAAAATACAAAGATAATTGGAATAACAGACAAGTTTGGCCTTGGAATACAAAATGAAGCTGAGAAGACATTAATAGGGTTTTTGTCAAGATAATCTGCTGGTCATAGCAAACACTCTTCTGCAACAACCCAACAGGTGACTCTACATATGGACATCACCAGATGGTCAATATCAAAATCAGATTGATTATATACTTTGCAGCCAAAGGTGGAGAAGTTGTATACAGTCAATTAAAACAAAGACTGGAGCTGACTGTGGCTCAGATCATGAGCTTCTTATTGCAAAATTCAGACTTAAATTGAAGAAAGTAAGGGAAACCTTCAGACTATATAGGTATGACCTAAATAGCATCCCTTATGAATATGAAGTGAAAGTGATGAATAGACTTAAGGGATTAGATCGGGTATATAGAGTGTCTAAAGAGCTATGGACAGAGGTTTGCAACATTGTACAAGACGCAACAACAACAACAACAACAAAAATTCCAAAGAAAAAGAAGAGCAAGAAAGCAAAATGGCTGCTGTCCAATGAGGCTTTACAACTGGCTGAGGAAAGAAGGAAAACGAAAGGGAATGGAGAAAGGAACAGACATACCCACTTGAATGCAGAATTCCAGACACTAACAAAGAGATGTAAGGTTTTCTTAAATGAGCAATACAAAGAAATAGAAGAAAACAAGAGGATGGGAGAAAGAAGGGATCTTTTCAAGATAATCAGAGATGTCAAGGGAAAGTTTCATGCCAAAATGGGCATGATAAAAGACAAATATGGTAGGGACTTAACAGAAGTAGAAGAGATTAAGAAGAGGTGGTAAGAATATACAGAAGAACTATACAAGAAAGATCTTAACATAACTGATAACAAGGATGGTGTGGTTCCTGATCTAGAGACACATCCTGGAGAAGGAAGTTAAATGGGCCTTGGGAAGCACTGCTAACAATAAGGCTAGTGGAAGTGACAGAATTCCAGCTGAGCTATTTAAAATCCTAAAAATTGTTATACTCAATTAAAGTATTCTACTCAATATGCCGGCAAATTTGGATAACTCATCAATGACCACTGGATGGGAAAAGAGTAGTTTACTCCCTAATCCTAAAGAGGGCCAATGCCAAAGAATGTTCAAATTACCAAACAATTGCACTCATTTCACGTACCAGCAAGGTTATGCTTAAGATTCTGCAAACTTCAGCAAAACCCAGTAATATGTGAACTGAGAATTACCAGAAGAGCAGGCTGGTTTTTGAAAAGGCAGAGGAACTAGAATGCCAACATTTGCTACATTATGGAGAAAGCAAGGGAGTTCTGGAAAAACATCTACTTCTGCTTCACTGACCACACTAAAGCCTTAGGCTGTGTGATAACAACAAAATGCGGCAAGTCCACAAAGTGATAGGAGTACCAGATCATCTTACTTGTCTCCTGAGGAACCTGGATGCAGGTCAAGAAGCAACAGTTAGAACTGAACATAGAACAACTGATTGGAAAAGGAGTATGAAAAGGCTGTATATTGTCTTATTTTTAAAAACTTATTTGCAGAGTACATCATGTGAGATGCCAGGCTGGATGAATCAAAAGTCAGAATTGAGGTTACTGGAAGAAATATCAACAATCTCTGATGACTGAAAGTGAAGAATTAAGAAGTCTCTTGTTGAGAGTATAAAAACTGGCTTGAAGCTTAATAGCAAAAAACAAAAACAAAAACAAAACAAAACTAAGATCATGGCAACTGGTCCCATCCCTTCCTGGCAAACAGAAGGAGAAGAAATGGAAGCAGTGTCAGATTTCACATTCTTGGGTTCCAAAATCATTGTAGACAGTGATTACAGCCATGAAATTAAAAGACACTTGCTCCTTGAAAGGAAAGCTGTGGCCAATCTGGACAGCATACTAAAAAGCAGAGACATCACCATGCCAACAAAGGTCTACATAGTCAAAGCTATGGTTTTTCCAGCAGCAATGTATGACTGTGAGATTTGGACTATAAGGAAAGCTGAGTACCATAGAATTGATGCTTTCAAATATGGTGCTGGAGAAGACTTTTGGGAGCCCCTTGGACAGCAAGGAGATCAAATCAGTCAGTACAGTACTTGAAGAAATTAATTCAGACTATTCATTGTAAGGTCAAATAATGAAGCTGAAGCTTAAATACTCTGGCTACATAATGAAAAGACAGGACTCATTGGAAAAAGACCCTAATGTTGGGAAAGTTTGAAGGCAAAAGGAAAAGGGGATGGCCAAGGATGAGATGGATAGACAGTGTCAATGAACATGGCCAAACTTTGAGAGATAGCGGAGGAGAAAAGGGCCTGGCATACTATGGTCCATGGGGTCATGAAGAGTTGGACATGACTAAGCAACAACAAGTGCAATATATAGGCCAGATTTTATTATTTTTATTTCATTTACCAGCCTTCTTTCTGAGCTCCAGATTTGTACTTCCAACTGTTGACAGGACATCTTCACTTGGAGTGAATGGATTTGGAGTCAGAAGACCCAGGTTCATATCTCACCTTTGCCATTTATTACTTGTGTGACCCTAATGGGTAAATCACTTACTCTCTCTGGAACTCTATTTCCATATTTGTAAATGATTTAGATGACAGTAACTGCTATGGTTCAGCTCCAAATCTTTGATCTTTCTGGGGGTCTGGGAAAAAGAGACTAGGAAAGAAAGTGGGAAAGTTTCCAAAGGGCAATTTTATCTTTGTAAGTTTTGCCTATGGAAGGGGGAAGAAATTATTTTCTTTTTCCTCTTGTGTACCCAGACTCTTGATCCTAGCCAGAATTCAGGCTATTAGAAATAAATAATAATAGCATGCATTTTGGATGGCATTCTAAAATTTAAGAATCACTTTTGTCTATGGGAATTGAATCTAAAGGTTAGACAACAGGCACAAACAGTGCAACTAGTTCAAGCCCCAGGGAGATGACCTGTACAGAACAGGTCTGGTTTTTGGGTCAAACAATCAGGAGGAATCCTGAAGAGTATATTAAGTCTACCTTTCTTACTCTTTGTTGCCTTCTTGTATTTGACAGAGGGGTGGAAAGGCTGCTTCCATCTGGGGTTACTAAGTGTGGTTTTTTTTGGCAGGAGAACAGGAAAATTGTACACCCTAGATACTTGTGCAGCACTGCCTCTGAGATACTCCTCCAATTTACACAAAGGTATCCTCTGTTGGCTACAGCTAATATCACAAGCCCCCACCAGTGTGTTTCTCATTAATGATTAGCCGAAAGACACAATTAGCTCTTAGCAGAAGACATTTACTATGATGGTATGGTAGCTACAAAAGCTTCCCCCATATAAATCTAGGGTTGGTTGCCCCACAAATACACACAATATTCATGGGAATGGAGTGAATTCAAATTTAAGAGTATGATGATAGTGATGTACATTTCTAGGATATACATGTGGAAAAGGCAACCTAACTCTTGGTACTATATGGTCTAAAAATCCTTTGGGCCTAAAAATTCCTCTCTTTGTAGAATCCTCACACATTTCCCCTTAGGTGTAGCATTCTCTGCTGGGTGGGTTCCTCAGCTATTTCTACTTTTTTTCAGCTCTTATCTTTATTCTGAACAGGCCTGTTCTTTGAAGCTGCTTCTTCCTTCTCTCTGTATCCATCCCAGTCTGGACTGCATCATTTTCTCAAGTATGGCTAAAAATGATCCTGTCTTAAACTCCTTCTGTTAGATTTTATGGTCAATGGTGGGGGACAGAAGAAGATTAGAGGGGTCTCTTCCATATACAGCTCTGAGCCTGTAAGCCTCAAAGTCCAGGCTTTAGCTATTTAAAGCTCTTTGGGGTTTGTTCATACCTTATAAAGTGTGGTTCCAGTTGCAATTTTGTAATTAACTTACCACCTGTTACCATACTAAATAAACCTTGTGACTACATTATGGGAGAGAAGGAGAGGAATCATTTTCTTCCTCCCTTATACTTATACTGCTGTTTAAGTATTATAGCCTTTCTCATTAAAATGACTCTGTGTTACTTGCTTGCTTACCTAGATTCCCCAATGTTTCCCTAAGCCAGATTTGATCCTCTCCTCAATCAAGTAAGAAGGAAAGGAATGGAAACAAACATTTATTGAGTGACTACCATGTGCCAAGCTTTATAGATGTTACCAAATTTGATCTTCACAACAACCCTGGGAGGTAAATGCTATTATTATCCCCATTTTACAATTGAAGAAACTGAGGCAAACAGGTTAAGTGACTTGCTCATGGTCACACAGCTGGCAAGTGTCAAAGACTGAATTTGAACTAATGCCTTTCTGACTCCAGGTCAACAAACTCTTATTTCATTGGCTTTTCACAATATGGATGCGGTGGTCAAACTCTTATTTTACAGATGAGTAAATCACTTGAGTTAGAGAAGTGACTTATTTAAGATTACATGTAGAACCAAAGTCTTCCAACTATAAATCTAGCATGCTTTCAATTATGCCATTGTGAGATATGAAAAGTTGGAGAGATTAATTATGCTAGTGGATAATTAATAAAAGGGGTCAGTGGCACTCTCAAATGCCAAAGACCCTTCATGGAACCCACTAAATGCTTATATGCCTTAGGAAGAGTGGATATTCCTGAGGGTGGCAATCAATTCTGATTGGTTAACAACTAATGAGAAGAATGGATATTATAATGAGAGGTGGTCTTATTCTAATGAGGGACTGGGGGCTCTGATCACTCCTGCTTCCAGATCACCCCCAGCCTGGGGCAATCTAGACAAAGGATCTACCAGGGCTTTCCCACTTGGGTGGGGTCTGAATAAGATTGAGGAGAAATAATCCAATCTCATTATCATCAATGTCCTTCAGATGTTGGCTTGACCTAGAAGACAGAATAAGGAAATAGGAAGGGGAAAAAACTCTGATCTCTCCAATAATTGGTTATTTAATAATTTCTTTCATCATATAGTATCTGAACTTTACCTATACTGCTGAGGGCATCACCATCTTCTCAGTCATCCAAGCTTACAACTTAGGTGTCATCATTCTTGCCCACTATATCCAATACCTAACATCCTTCCCCATATCTAATCTAGTTACCAAAACCTGTTGATTTTTGCCTTTGTAACATCTATGACACTGCAACCACCTTGGTACAAGCTCACTTCCTTGCCTGCTGATTGGTTTGGCTACCATGAGTCTCTCCTTAATACATTCCATCCTCCCCTGAGTTGTATAGGTCTGACCATATTACCTCCCCTCACTTCACTCAATAAATTCTAGGAGCTCCCTATCACCTCCAGGATCAATTAAAATCCTCTGGCCTTCAATGCCCTTCACAACCACACCCCAGAATATCTCCTTGAAAAAGATAGGCTGCAGTTAACATATAATTCTAATTCTTCATCATGAAACATATTTTTATATTTTTATGAAACATTTTTATTATTTTGACAATTTCTCTTTAGTCAGAGTCACCATACCCAACTTAAACAAAGGCCAGACAGAACTAAGTTAAGATTAAATATTCTTTCCTTTTCTTACTGATGAGGATGGGATCTCGACCCCAAAAAGGAAAAACCTTGGACCTTCCCACATGGCCAAATCTCTGGTGTTCACCTGAGGCTATAATCCCATCAACTGGCCTTTCATTGTGGCTACATCCAATCTCCCAATTCTCTGTTACCTTTAACCTAGCCTAGCTCTCCATTGTCTTGCCTCCCTAGGGCCCCTGGCCACTTCCCACCCTTAATCCTAGCTAGGCTCCATTTTCCCTAGGCCCCTGCAGTCCAGGTCCCTGGCATTCTATTACCTCACAGTCCCTGCAGACTATTTGGCCACTCCTAGATCTCTCCCACAGTCTTTCTGTATATAAGGTCCATCTTGTCTCCATTAAGGTGCTCAGCTTCTTATTTAGCCACTGCTCAGATTCTTATAATCTAGCCATAGCTCAGATTCCTTAAGAGTCTGTCCGATATGGTGGATGTTCTAATCAACCTTGTCTTTGGCTGAAAGAAGGCTTGGGTTGAATTCTTTTGGGCAGGATCTGCGTGTTCTGATTTTGGGGTTTCAGCACCCCTAAACTCAACATGACCTCCCCACTCTGACCCCCCACCCCCACCCCAACCCTCCACATCTGGGCCAGATGTCAAAGCCTTCTCTTACAGATACCACAAATGCGGATACAAGTGCAGTAAGTAAAATAATTACATTTACTGACAAATGATAAACCTTTTAACTTCAAACATATTTTAATGTGGCAATATGTCCTCATTTTGCTGCGATCTCTTGTTTACATGATTTGACACTGAATTTCTGAAATTTCTGACACATTTGTTATTCTTCACACTGAAACATCCTTTTGTCACATTGGATATTAAGCACACACCTATGACAAACGTGAACATTACATTTTTTCCAAAGTCTAGCATTGATTATATAACACATAGGTTTTCAATGGTGTTTAAATCAGGTGAGCTCCTAAACCTTTGAAGCTTGCTTATTTCTTATCTCTTCTTAAGTTTCTTAACTTTTTATGAGATGTGTGGCATGATACAAGGTTTTATTGCCATAGTCCATCTTCATTTGAGAAGCTCCTTCCTCTCAATTTAGCAAATGTAAATATTTATCCTCTAGTGGGAATATGACTTCTAGGTTCACTGGAAGTGAAAAATCCTAAAAATATGTTTTGGGGTAGATGTTTACAGTCTGATCTGAAGATACACAGATCTTATAGGTTTACCTGTATATACGGGCTTTGTTGTTGTTGTTTTTTTGGGGGGTTAGCACTTTCTGATTAGATGTGTTTAAAAGGAAGGGCTGGATTCCAGTTAGTCATGATTTGCTTGTGTCCCCCCTAGAAGCATGTGGGTTCATTGAGATTTGACACCTCCATACACTCTTCCAAATCCTCCCTTCCCCAAACATGCATTCACAGATTGGGTTCCCCGGGAAACTTCTACCTCAAATTCTAAGGGTAAAGTAGCCGGTACTTACTCCCATAACATGGTTCGTGAGCCCCCATCAGTAGGCCATTAACAATCAGAGAAAAGACTCAATTAGCTCTTATAAAAGCATTATTTACTCAAATAGCAGTATAAGAACCCTTAGAGCAAAATACTTACCCTTCCCTCCTCCTCAATCTAGGGCATATGTTCTCACAAATACAGGATCCATGAGGGAGAGTGGTTGTAAACTTAAAAGAACTGTCAATGAGAACACATATGAAGGGAACACATATGGCCAAAACAACTCAACTCTGAAATTGATTTCTTCTCTCTCCAGAATAGCAGGGAATCTCTTGGTAGATTCCTCAGCAAGTTCATTACAGACCTTGGCCTCCACTGGATGAGTTGTTTGACTGCTAGGTTGGTCAGCTTGCTCTGCACAGCACAGAATCTCTTGGATTCCAATCTGTTGGATTCCCTGAACTTGATTCTTGATGGGTAACTGTTAACCCCCACTACTTCCAACTTAAGTCAGTTACAACACTCAACTGAAGATACTTGTGCTCTTTCAGAAATGGATAGCCTCTATTGGAAGAAGTTTCTTCTTTTCTACTCCCTTGACAACTCTTCTTGTTTAGGGTTGGGCCCCTTCAGTGCTGAAAGACCTCACCCCAATTTAGAGTGACCATCAGTAGTACATTTCCCAAATCTTCATCTCAGAAAGCCAGGTCATGAATGGCCTTTTGCAATAATTACCAAATAGCTCTAGGGATCAGGGTAGTCTTAAAGTTCTAATGGTCTTCTGTTTCTCTTTAAAAATGAGTAGGTAGAGAAAATCCTTGCCTACAAGAAGTGGAATAATTCACTCATATCTGAAAGGGCCTTGCCTCTCATAATGTAGATTTAAATTTGCTGGTCTAAAAGGGACATGACCCTTACAGAAAACTGACATATAGTAAACTGATTAGTTAACATAAAATTGCAAAATTTCCAAGCTGAAAAAGGTTAATCTAGTTCAGCATATCATGGCATAGTGGAGGGAACTGGTCTTGGAGTCACAAAGACCTGGATTTCACTCAGTTACTAAGCTATGTACGAAAGTCATAACCTTTCTAGGTTGATTTCATCATTTTAAAAAGAAATTTTTATTTTTAGAGGGTTGTTGTGAGGATCATATGAAAAACATATTTAGAAATACTTTGTATACTTTAGTCCGCAATAAAAATGTCAACTACTATTGTAATATTACCAAATGTATAGGAAGGGTAGCTTGTTCAAGTCCAGATAGCAAAAATTGCCCAGATAGGTTCAAATCACTTTGTATGGTGATCTTTTCTCCTGGAACCTGGATTTGTAATCTATACTCTCCTTTATTTTATATAATCCCATGGGGCATTTAAGTAAGAGATTTAACATATTCAATCTCTTTTTGAAAATTTCTAAGGACAGCAAGCTCTCCTTTAAGGCACAGCCCATTTTCATTTTTACATGGCTTTATGTACTAGCTCCTGCTAGCCTATTTTATAGCCACACATAGCCAGGATTTTTACTACAAATCTATGCAAATTCATCAAAGGAACACTGAACAAAGTGAGAAAAAAATTAGTTTCATTTATTCCTGAGAATTTTAAGAACACAATAGGTCTGAATTCCCTGTCCATTTTACATATAAGCTCACCCCATACAGCCTCCCTCTTCCCAGACATACAACCTTGAATTCACTTTTCTGCCCCAAGACTGACATGGTACTCTGCTTTTCGATTTAAAATGAAGCCCATCTCCAAACAATCTTAGATTTGCTTTTTTCAGGAAGGTAGGTGAGATTTCAGTAGCGCAAATGTCTTGGCATTGATAGTTCAGAATTTGAAAAGCAAAGTTCAGCAAAGCAGAGACAGAATATTGATTTGAGGTAAAATTAATCTGGAACAGCAAACCGAGATTTAGCTATCTTTTACCTTTAGTAAATACTGTTTTGCTTAAATGTATAGTTGAATTGCTATTATAATAGAACTTTAAAACATTTTTCAAGGTGAATCTTTCCTTGAACTTGTCTGGTTGGCTTGGTGATCAGATCAACACCATTCCTCATTTCTCACTAGTTTGCAGGTTGAGGAGATAGGGTACTCCTAAGAACACTCTTAAAAACAATATGGCTCATTCCCCATGCCCTACTTTGCTTCTCTCATAAACAATCAGCTGGCTCAAAGAAACAGCTTCACCAAATGACATAACAGCTATCTATAACATTCCTTTTGTAAACTTCGGACTTATTTTCCCCTCAAATAAACATGGTATCTTGTGGGTACAGTGGGCACAAACTTGGGAGCATAACCATAGTGAAGTACACGTGTGACCAAGGTAACTATATGACTCCAAACATTACAGGCCCTGAATATTCTTTCTTTTAGTGTGGAATCCTGGGTCTTTGTTGAGTTAGTTGGTCAACTGAGCTCCCAGGTCCAGCTTCTCATCAACGTTCTCATTCTTTTGCCTGTTCTAGATTTCTCTTGAATCCAGAGGTCAATTCTAAAATTATGTCTACTACAGTGCTCCAGAAATTTCTGGCCTGGCTCTTTCAAAGGCTTCTAGGGGTGTGGCTAATTATTTCTCAGCCAATGGCCACCCTCCCTTTCAAATTCAGACAAGAAACTTGTTTGCACCTCACAGAGGGATCACCCAGGTGGGGCCTCATTTTTTTCCAGTTTAGTTTAACAACTTGTTATTATTCCCCTAGTTTAGATGACTACATTAATAGAGCTGGGGGTTGGGAAACAAATTCCACTCCCATTTCCTCTCCTTAATATACATAATCCCATGGGACATCTGAGTGAGGGAGTCAACCTCATTCTTCCATCTTTTCAATGTTCTCTGCTGCAATTTGTTTCACTGATTAACCTGTCAGTTTCTTTCTACCTGCTTTATTACGACTCCCACTCCACTTACCCTTTTCCCTACTGTTCTCCGCCTCTTAAATCAAAAGAACTAGAAGTAATACCTCTATTTTGTTAGGAAGATCTATGTAGGCTTTCAGAGAAGGCATAAATAAATATCCTACAAGGAGAGGGAAGCTTTGAGGATGGTGGGGGGAGGGGTGGTGGTGAGAGGAACACTGAAGTCTTTGTAGGTGGAGTAGAAATACGCTGATCTTTCCAGTGATCAATTTAGGGTATTGGGTTGTGCTTTCACAGGGCTCCTTTTTGTGGGGAAATACAGTCAATATCTGAAGAGCTTGGGGCGGGCAGGAGAGGAACAAAGAAAAAAAGGTGATAAAATGAACCTGCCTCCAAGTGACACTTTGGCTTAGTTTTCAAAATCTTCTACCTACCCATAAAGTGCTTTATACGTTTGTTTTTAAACATTGTTTTCTTGAGGCACTTTTCCCCCAGCATTGAATTTTGACGAGTGTGAGAAAGAAAAATTGAAGGGGGTGGGGGTGGATAGATCATTATGTTAATTATCTCTAATTTATCTTTGCTTTGTATATATATTTGCGTGTTGTCTCCCTAGTTAGATTTTGAACTCCTTGAGGGCAGGGGCTGTATTTTGCCTCTTTTTGTATCCCCAGCGTAACCGATATGTATTGAATTGAACTGAAATGTCCCGAACATCTGGTGACTTCCTTTCAGAAGTGACTCCAGGGCCACTAGAACGATAGCAGGAATTGGGGAGGGGGAAGGGGACCCACGCACCGCGGAGAATCGTCAGCGCCGCAGCCTCACATGCTCGGGTCACCAAGACTACAATTCCCATAAGCCTCTGGGGCCGAGGACGGATGTTGCACCCAGCCGGGCTCTCTCAGACCTTCACAGTTTACGCTTGCGCACAAAGCCTTATGCCGGGGGCGGGGCAGGGGTCAGGGAGAAGAAAGAAGGGCTGGATAAGGAGGAAGACAACCATAGAGTTCGGACTTCTCTCGCTCCCGGGGTAGAGCGGCCCCTAGAGTGGTGGGGTGAGCGGCTCGCAGAAGGGGGCTTGTAGGGGCGGGGGGTGGGGGTCTTTTTGACAACAGGCCGCCGGCGGGATCATGGCGACCAGGAACCCCCGTCCCACAGGTGAGCGGCCCCAAGGGGCCCCCAAGACGGCAATCGAAACAGAAACTGCAACTATGCCCCGCCCAGACTCACCCCCCAACCCCCATCCCTTCCTTCGGACCTAGGACGGGGCTTGTCACCTCCGCCCCCCGAGGCCCAACGTCCCCAGCCACCTCCAGACCCGACCCCTTCCCCACTACCCAGACCCCTTACCTCCCCCCCGCCCCCAATGCCTCCTGCCTGGACCCCGAGTCCATGGACCCTTTGCCCCTTCCCCAGACACTCAGCTTCACAACCTTTCTGTTCCCACCCCCTCTTTCTGCCCTGGAATCCCCCCTCCCCCTCCCCAGAGCCTCCTGCGGCCCCTCCCCCAGCCTTTATTTATCCTCTTCCCTATTGGTGCAAATCCTCCTTCCCTGCCTACACAGCTGCACCCCCTCCTGCCATCTTCCCCGCAGACGTAGCCCTGGCATCCCCTCAAACCCCCAACCTGTATATTCTGTCTCCTCCCTTATCCTTTTTGGGGTGCCCTCCTGGTCACACAGCTCCCCTCCCCCACGTCCTCGTATCTCATTCCCTCTGGCCCCTCCTCCTATTTCTTCCTTGAACCCCATTTCCTCCACTAGGACACAGCCCAGTGTTCCCCGCTTAAGACACATAGGCCTATCCAGCTCTATACAAGGTGTCCCAAAAGTCTTAATGCAGTTTTAACCGCTCTGAGACCGTATTTGTTGTTTACCAACCCCTTCCCCCTTCCCTCCAAAAAAGCAAACATCTCGTCTCTCCCTCAGTTTAAGTTCCCTTATAAACAATATTGATATCCCTCGACTGTTCATATGTATTTCAGTCCCTCACAGCAGTATTTATCTTATTTTTCTCTGGTTCTGGGCAATCTGGATTCCTTTAATTGTTTGAAATAGAAAACTTCATTTTGCCAAAAAAGGGTATCTTCTGCCCTTTTACCATTCATTTTATGTCTGTCACTCTTTTACTGTAGGCCTACCATCAACTAACAAATGCCTTATATAGGCACTACTTCCATAGACATACTGAAAAAGGATGATGACTTCTGCCATTTAATTTTCCCCATCCAATTTAACTTCCCCCAGTTTCACCTGGTATTTCAGTAAGTCTTTGTGATGGGTAAATGAAATACTGCTATCACCTTTTTAGGGTAGGAACTTGGTTTTATACACACGAAGATGTGTATCTTCATATACAGGTATAGACATATATATACATACACATACATATCTCTGGGTATCTGGAATTAGATGTAAAAAACAAAAATTTAAGACTTCTCAGAAAAACCATTCTATTAGAAATAGTGATAATTAAAAAAAAACTATGGAAGGAACCTTTCTTGCTTTTGATTGAATTTAATGCCTTTGTTTTCCTTTTTCTCTCTGAAAGAACATGACAGTGACGATGACTCTTATGAAGTGCTGGATTTAACAGAGTATGCAAGAAGACACCACTGGTGGAACCGTGTGTTTGGCCACAGCTCTGGACCTATTGTAGAGAAATATTCTGTAGCTACTCAGATTGTAATGGGTGGAGTCACTGGATGGTGAGAATATAACATTTTTTAATCTTGTAGGATGTCATTGACTCGTTAAAACTTATTTATATTTAACTAAGAGATTGCTTAGCAGAACGCCCTTAGAAACTTGGATTTTAAGCCCTGCTTTTAAAACATAATGGCTGTATGACCAGGGATAAGACCCTTAACGTCTCAGTGCCTCTAGGCAAATGGTTTGGGGCTGTAAGTGCAGAATATTTTCTGATCTTGATTTTTAGGAGTTTGCTCACATTTGAAATCACAAGTTAGGACCAAAAAAAATAGAGCTGCCTTTTCAATAAAGTAAGGTGTATTGCAAATGAAAATAAACAGACACATTAGCCATACTCATAATTGTAATGTTTTAATCTGCAACCAATGTTATGAGTCTTTTGATTTATAGTAGTTTAATTTGGGCTTTTACGTGAATAATGGAGGTAATCAGGGGATTTCTTCACTAGTACTGCTAAACTTACTGTGTTCTACTAATTATGTCTTGGAAAAATTATAATCAATCTCATACTCTCGGATACCTGTCTTAACTTTTCACCCATGTTAAGATAAATACCTTGGCCTTCCTTTCTACCCTCAAGTTTGAGATAGAGGTAACTGATGTTTCCTTCTCTTCCTCCCAATCAAGGGACTTTTGAGGTGGGACCACCCAGCCAAATGGTATTGTATCTCTATCCTTTGGCTTGCAAATTCTCATCTCCCTTTCTAATTCTGACTGCTTATTGAAATCCCTCCTACCTTCTGTTAACACTCCCCATCCACCTTAGCCCTTCTGGTTCTACCCTGTCTTTCATTTGGGCCCTGGGGAACCGCCATTTTCATTAACAAAACTTCCTTTCATAGATCTTTTCCTGGCACAGTCTTTCCATCTTCTTGCAGTCAAGGACACCTGGTTTTCCCCAGAAGATACTGTATCCCTGGCCACCCAAACTATATGTACCTTTTATTCTGGCTTGTTATTTTAGACCAGGAGAAGTTTCTTCTGTTATGCTAGATCTTCCCTCTGCTGCTATCACTCAGCAACTGTTCCTCCTTTTATGTTCAGTGCTCTTTCAAGTTCATAAAATCCAAATAAATCACCCTTTCTAAATCCTGTTGGCATTTATTTACTAGTGCAAACTTCATTAACTGGTTCACAGTCTTTCTTTTACAAACCCTGACTTTATACTTGAGAACTTGAGTTGGTATCCTCTCAACCACCCCCTCTGGCTTCCCATTTCATCAACCTTCTCAGCTCCTGTCATCATATATGTACCTTTATTCCACCTCAGCCACATACAGATGGACATACCCATTCCTGATCCAGAACTCTGAAATGTTTCATTCAGTCACTTCCCATACTTTCATCTCTTTCCTCACTTCTCCTAAGCCTGCCCTTTGTCCTTACTGTGACCTCTTCTCCATAGTCCCCTGCTTTCCCAGGCTACCTTCTCTTCAATGGCCTAACATTCCTCTATTTCTGGCCTTGACCCTTTCAATAACCAGTCTGTAACTCTCAAATGCCTTGCCCTCTTGTGTTGCCACTTAAACCTTGCCAAACCTCACCCTTGCATTACCTCTCACCATCATCTTTCTCTCCACTCCTACTCACCTGCTAATGCACACTTGGAGGAAGTCATGTAAGTTTGCTGACCAAGTCCATTACAAACATGGGTTAACTAGTCTCAGCTGGGTCCTCACTGCTATGTGACTGTATTTTTATTCTTCCCTAATTGACTCTACTGCACTCCTCCCAGTGGTTGTTGCAAAACTCTTTTTCTCTTCTTTAACCTCATAGATCATTGCTTTCCTATGCTCTGATGACCCTAAAGAACTTTAATTTAAAAAAAAGGTATTCTGCCATGAGTTCCCTTCTTTTCCTTTTTTCAAACTCCCAACTCCCATGACATCATCCCCCAATTTTTTCTCCTTTATCTCAGATGAAGAGGCTTGTCTCTTCTCTTCAAGGCTAACCCCTCAAGGCTAACACCTGCCTTATCAAGGCTCTCCTCTCCAACCTTTTTCTTGCTTCCTACAAACTTGCTTGTGTCTGCCTAGTTTAAAAACTTTTCATGTGACCATGTCATTCCCCTTAGCCTATTATCCTATATCTTTCCTCTCTTTTACAGCCCTACTCCTAGAAAAAAGCTGTTCTATACTTCTTGGCTCTGTTTTCTCCTACCTACTTTTTCACCCCTCTCCATCTGTCTTCCACCCTTACCACTGAACTAAAATTCTTCTTGAAAGTTACTAATAATCTCTTTTATTTATTTATTTATTGAGGAGAATGAGAAAGTTTAATTTATTTTTTTTAATTTTGATTTATCAACAATCACTTCCATAAGCTTTTGAGTTTTAAATTTTCCCCCCCTTCCTCCCCACAACAAGTGCGCAATCTGATATAGGCTATACATATACATTCCTATTAAACATATTTTCACATTAGTGATGTTCTAAGTAAGAATAGAACCAATAGGAGGAACCACCAGAAAAAGAAACAAAACACAACAGAAGAAAAAAAATAGCAAATAGTATGCTTTGATCTGCATTCAAACTCCGTAGTTCTTTCTTTGGATGTGGATAGCATTTTCTATCATGAGGCCTTTGGAGATGTCTTAGATCCTTGTATTGCTGACAAGGGTTAAGTCTATCAATATTAGTCATCGCACAATGTGGCTGTTACTGTGTATGATGCTCTCCTGGTTCTGCTCATTTCACTCTGCATCAGAGCATACAAGTCTTTCCAGGTTTTTCTGAAGTCTGCCTGTTCATCATCTCTTAGAGCACAATACTATTCCATTACATTCATATATCGCATTCACAGTTATGATAACTGTTTATGCTTTTCTTTCTCCTTTCTCCTTTTCTTTCCTCATTAGTGCTTTGCTTTTGACTACCTTTACCCTTACTGCTTCTTCCCTCCCTTCTATCCCTACTCCCTTTTCTTTCCCCTTTTCCCTCCTATTGCCTATAGGGCAAGTTAGATTTCTATACCTAATTGATTATGTTATTCCCTTCTTGAGCCAAATCTGATGAGAGTAAGGTTCAGACAGTGCTCATCTCCCTCCCTTCTTTCCCTCTGCTGGAATAGGTTTTTGTGCCTTTTCCTGTAATGTAATTTACCCTTGTCTGTCTCCTCCTTTTCTCTCAGTACATTTTCTTAGATCAGATTAATCCACTTACTTGGATCCCTTTAACCCACTTGATTAGATTTCTTTTATCATTAATTTATACCCACCCCCTTTATGTATATTCCTTTAACTAGGTGTAATAACAATACAGTTCTCAAGAGTTACAAGTCGTCCCTTGCAGGGATGTAAACAGTTTGCCCTTATTGATAACATGTTGTTTCTTTCTCTCCTGTTTACCTTTTTATGTCTCTCTTGAGTCTTGTATTTGAAGATCAAATTTTCTGTTGAGCTCTGGTCTTTTTTATCAGGAAGGTTTGGAAGTCCCCTATTTCATTGAATATCCATTCGTTGAATTCCCCTGAAGGGTCATGCTCATTTTCGCTGGGTAGTTGATCCTTGTAATCCAAGCTCCTTTGCCTTACGGAATATCACATTCCAAATAATCTCTTTTAAAATAGATTTTTATTGGTATCTTTTGTTTTTAGGTTGCCTAGATTTCCCCCTGTATTCTTTTCCCTCCTTCCCAAAGAGCCATCCATTATGACAAAATTTTTTTAAAAGGAAGAGAAAAAGAAATGAAACAAACTGATCAATATATCAAGAAATTGACATATGTAGTATTCCAAATCATTATTTTAATATAGCATAGTAATGTTCCACTAATGTTCTCTTAATTGCTAAACATGATGGCCTACTGTCATTCCTCATCTTCTCTGACCTTTCTGTGGCATTTGACAATGTTAACTATCTCCTTCTTCGTAACCCCTCTTATCGCAGGGTTTTTGCTACACTGCTCTTCACTAATTCTTTTCTACTTGCCTAACCATTCTTTCTTAGTCTCCATTGTTATTGATTGATGTCTGGCTGCCTAACTGTGGGTATTCCTGTGGTGTCTGTACTGGGTCCTCTTCTTTTCTCTTTCATCTCTGCACAGATGATTCCCAGATCTAGATCCAACCTTTTTCCTCTTTCTTGAGCTTCAGGCCCTCATTACCAACTTTTGGATCTCCAGTGGGGTGGCCCACAGGCATCTGGGACTCAGTATGTCCAAAATGAAGTTATCCCCTTCAAATTGATCTACCCTCCAAATTTTTCCATTTTAGTTTACTCCAAACCTTCCCTCTAATCCCTGTTTGTCACCTCAGAGTTACCCTCGACCCCTCATTCTTCCTCTATCTCCATATCCAGTTCTGGTTCCATATCTCTCACATTTATGTCTTTCTGTCTCTTTACATGGTCATAACACCACTTCAGGGCTTTATCCTCTCTCACCTGGCTTCCAGGCTGTCGTCTCTCTAATCTGTCTTCCAAATA
The DNA here is from genome assembly GCF_900497805.2 of Vombatus ursinus. NCBI lineage: Eukaryota > Metazoa > Chordata > Mammalia > Diprotodontia > Vombatidae > Vombatus > Vombatus ursinus. The sequence goes on along the minus strand of NW_020954587.1, from coordinate 10,591,112 downwards.
AATCCCCAAATCATTTTCCTGAGGTCCAGGTCTGACAATGTTACTGTCCTGCTCAGGAACCTTCTCTCCTGTTGCCTCTTAGATAAAAAGAAAATGCTTCCAACTGGCATTTAAAGCTCTTCCCACAATGACTTTAGCCTTCCTTTCCAGCCTTTTTCACATTACTTCCTTTCACACACTCTACTTTAAAGCCAGTCTCATCTACTTGTTCTCTGAATTTGGCCCTCCGTCTGTACTTTTGTGCTTTTGACAAGCCATATCCCATCTTGCCTCTTATAATTCTTAGTTTCTGCCAGTCTTTCTTGATCAAATTAGCTTTCAGTGTTCTCTCCTCATATTATTTATGTGCTTATCTGTTTATATGTTATATAAACATTCTACATTCAGTAGAATGTAAACTCTTTCTTGTGACCGTTCGCCTTTCACTGTTCCATTCCCAGCGCTGAGCTCAGTATTAACAATTGCCAGTCTTTATGAATTGGGGGCAGAGGGAGAGGGGAGAAAAGCAGAGATAATAATAACAACAATAATAGTTAGCATTTATATAGCACTTTAAAGTTTGCAAAGTGCTTTGCAAATATCTCATTTTATTCTCACAACAAACCTGGGAGGTAGGTACAATTATCTCCATATTACAAATGAGAAAACTAAGGCAGACAGAGATTAAATGACTTATCAGCTATGAAATGTCTGAGGTCAGATTTTCTTTTTTAAGCTCCTTGGGGCAGGGACTTTTCTTCCCCCAAATTTGTCATTTCATCTCTAGAAAACCCCCATTTGGGGTTACCTTGGTAAAGATATTAGAGTGGTTTTCCATTTCCTTCTCCAGCTCATTTTACAGTTAAGGAAATTGAGGCAAACAGGGTTGTTACTTGTCCAGGGTAAAACAGGTAGTAAGTTTCTGAGGCCTGTTTTGAACTCAGTTCTTCCTGACTCTAGGACCGGTGCTTGTTGGATTGGATTGCATCTTTTTTGACAATGAAGTCTTAAAATATATAGGAATATCTATTAACAAATGATGAATGCCTTAAATATAATTGAATTATTTTGTACAGATAGCTGATTTAGACGTGTGAAGTTATAAAATGGCTTTAAATACAAATGTATAAATTAGGCTTCCCCACAAGATCTTGACATTTTTACTTCTGTGCTACCCATCTTGAATTTTGTGTTTACATTGGGCAACATTTTATTTATCTGTCATGTCTTTTAGCAAAAATATATCTTTCTGTTCAAGGTTTGTAGCTTTCCTTTACTATCATTTTAAACTTTGGTGGACCTATAAAGAAAAACAGGACATCCTTGCTCAAAACACTTTGATCATTTGATAGAGGAGGACGTTATCATTCCTTTTTGCACGTGCCAAATTCTGTTACTGGACTACATGCAGGAGTAGAGCATAATTAAGAACACAGTTCTTTTCATAGACTTGTGGTGAGAATAAGAAAAGCACCAGTTTTAAACTGTCCTCATCCTGTTGGGTGGGAGACCTTTTAACTTAGGGCCTTAGCCTAGGTTTTCGGAGTAGTTTGTCATGCTTTTGTTAGTTCTGTGTGGATCCTCCTTTATTTTAGTATATTTTTGTTAACGTGAATCTGAGTCAGTGTGTAGGTGGATAGGAATGGTTAAGAAAAAATCAGGAGTGTTATATGACAGTAAAAGAAATTTACTTTAAAATTGTTGGGGAATGAGCTGAAGGTTTTGTGCCCACATGAACTTTATAGCAAGATTGTTATTTCTACACTTTTTGAAATAATCCCAGGTCATTTAAACACATGGACAGGGAAAAACTTGGTTGACATATTTCTTCTAGAGCCAGATTCCAAGAGGTTCTACTAGTTAACCCTATTAGTATCAGGAAAAATAAATAAAGGGTTTTATAGTGAGAGAAATGATTTTTTTTTATAGATCATACATATATATGTGCGTGTGTGCGCGTGCGTGCGTGTGTGTTTTGAAGAAGTGTAGGATTTTTGTTTTTTGTTAAAGAATTTAAAAATTGATAGCATGATGTTATACTAATTATAGAGAATTGTATTTGAGAATAATATAATAGCAAACATTTTTATCATGTTTTAAGTTTTGCAAAGTGTTGTATACATATGATCTTATTTGAGGGTAGGTGTTGTTATCCCCATTTTACAGATGAGATTATTGAGGCAGACTGAGACTAAGTGACTGTTTAGAGTCACTCGGGAAGTATCTGAGGCCGGCTGTAAACCCAGGTCTTGCTAACTTCAGGTCCACTAAGCCACTCTGTTGTAGTAGGTATGAAAAGATACATAGTAAGCACATATTTAACCAGTTGTCAGTTCAGATCTTAAGGTTATAATGGATTTTTTCCCCCTTATTCTTAGGTATAAAAATTAAACAAATTAGAGGTAAACTAACCTATAGTTAAATCTAGTTGTCACAACTTTAGTTTTGAAGTTGCTTAAGGCTCAGCAGAGGATTTTTGAAAGGTTAGTGAAGGTGATTCTCATACAAACCAAATTAATTTTCTTAGAAAATAACGAATTCACAAAATCTTATAAAAATGAATGTTCTGAAAACTATCTTTACATGTAATTAGAAAACATACTAATTACAAAAAAGAAAAGAATTAAAACCAGCTTCAGCATGGTAAGATAGGAACATAAGGTTGGCAACAATCACTAGAAAGTAATAAAGAAGGACATTTTTGCTTAAAAAAAAAAGAAATAACGTTCACCCAATGTAAAAATTTAATTAAATTTTTTTACCTAAAATATTTTAACTAAAATGTAGGTTCCCTTGGTATGTAAAAATAACAACACATAAAACACCTTATTTTCTTTACAAAAACCCTGTGAGAGAGGTAGTGCTAGTGTTTTTCCCATACTACAGATGAGGAAACTGGCTAACTAGTTATTAATGATTTGGTGTCTCTAAAGCAGGATATCTCCAGTGGAGTGCTCCAAGGATTTTTGCTTGATTCTGCTTGTTGACATTTTTTTCAGTGACTTGGATAAAGGCCATAGATGATATGCTTCTCACGTTTGCATATGACACCAGGCTGGTTAATATACTGGGTGACAGAAAGAATATTGACAGGCTATTATTGGACTGACTCTAGTAAGATTGAAGTTCACTAGGGATAAATGTAAAGTCTTAAACTTGCTTACAAAAAATAGAATGAGGGAGGCCTGGTTAGATAGCAGTTCTGAAAAAAAAGATTGGGGGTTTTTGGTGGACTTCCAGTTCCATATGAGTGAGCAGCAGTTTGTGGCAATCCAAAAAGCTAATAAAATTTTAAACTGCATTAAGTAGGGCATTGCTTTTAGGAGTAGGGTGCTGATAGTGCCTCTGTACTCTGACCTCATCAGACCTCAGCTTGTCTTCAGTTGTGGACAGGATGGTTTAAGAAGAACATTGACTGTCTGGAAAGTGTCCAGAGGAGGACATTAGGGTCGGTAAAGTGTCTTGAAATCATGTAATATAAGGATCATTTGAAGGAGCTAGGGATGATTGGCCTGTGGAAGAGAAAACAGTCTTTTTGTGGGGAGGGAAGGGGTGGGATGTGATAGCTGCCTTAAGGTGTTTGAATAACTGTCATTTGGATGAGGGACTTGATTTGTTCTGTTTGGCCCCAGAAGATAGAGCCACAAGCTGTAAGTGTAAGTTACAAAAAAGACAAATTGAAGCTTGAGGTCAGGAAAAACTTTCTAATAATTAGAGCTATACAAAATGGGGTGGGCTGTCTTAAGAAGTGGTAGGTTCATCCCCTGTGGAAATCTTCAAATAGAGGCCATTTGTCAGGTATATTATAGTGGAGATTGCTTTTCTTTTATGGGTTGGACTAGGGACTACCAAGGCCCCTTCCAACTCTCAGGCTCTTTGATGATGGTTCAGAGAATTCATTCCCCTCTATTTGAGACTTAAGGGGACTTTACAGAAGAATTAGGCTAGTCCGATAGGCTTTATTTGGGGGTATTTAAGGAAAAGCTTTGTGACTTAATGCTGAGAAGTAAGGAGGGGACGAAGGGCAACAAATGAAGTGATATGGTATCCACCCTCCAACTGGGTTGGCAGGTAGAATGAGGAAAGTTGAAAGAGTTTTAGCTAGAGATGTCAGTGCCTTTGGGAGCAAGGTAATCTTCACAGGGCACTTTTAAAGGAGAGCGTCCGTGATACAAGAGGCTGTCCCTTAGGCAATCATTACAGCAAGCTCTTGTTACTGTAGCTCCTAGTTTGGATGGGTTGAACTCCTGGTCACTCCCATGCAGCAGGGTGGGTCGGAGATCCTGAAAAGGGCCAAGTATTTTATAGGGAGGAATGGGGTCTTATTCTCCTCTGATGATATAGACAGCTAATTAGTGAGGTTTAATGGGAAGTCAGAGTTCCTAGCATGGATTGTAGCATGTATAGACAGTTTCTGAAAAGGATGCCAGAGAAGAGAAGTAGGTTGTGTCTAGAGCAGAAGCAACGTGTCCTGAGAAAGGTTAGGCCCAGAAAATGAAAAAGTTTTCTGAAATACCACAGGAGATAAACTCTATAGCCCCACAACAAATAAGTAGAAGAGCTGTGATTTGAAACCATCTGCCCTTGACTCCAAATCACATACTTTTTCTCACTATGCCGCATTTATTTTTATAATCATTTTCATGCAATTTAGAATATTAAAGTACTTGTTACATAAAACCTTTCAAATCATAAAGCTGATTTGTTTTCATGTTTATAGTTTCACTGTACATTAAATCAACTTTTTTATAGTTTTAGTGTACCTTAACTTTTTAATGTCTCAAAACATTACTAGCACGTGAGATTAGCATGTAGTTGGAAGGGGTGACAAAACTTTTTTCTAAACATGAAACTAAACTGATAGAAATACAAAATACTTCGTTCATTTTGTTTTTCTGTTAGACTACTGTCCAAAAAATTGATACCTTGCTATAAATATCCTAAAATTTAAGGAGCATGTATAACTGAGGTATGAATTTTTTTCATTAAAAATACTTACTGATCATCTCTTGTGTACCTAGAAGTATATATGGGATGCTATTGAGGATACTAAAGAAATATAAGATATGGTTTCTGACATTAAGAAACTTACTGTGTTACTGGAGACACAAGCAATCAACAAGCATTTATTGAGTGCTGAAATATGTGCCATGAACTGTGCTGGACTCTGGGGGATTCAAAGACAAAAGAGAAAATAGCTCCTTCCCTCAAGAAGCTTATAGTCTAATGGGAGGATAAAGAGGAAATAACATGGCTTTGTGTGAAGGCATATACCAAATAGATGCAAGGTGATTGAAGTCCTTGTACCTGGGGGAGTTAAGATTGGCTTTCTGCAGAAGATGGTGCTTGAGCTGAAGAAAATCAGGGATTTTGAGTGATGGAGGTAAGCTAGTGCAAAATCGATGAATGAATGAATGAATATTTACTGGCTGACTTAGTAAATGTATATTCATTTAATTTTGTTTTACTTACAGTAAATATATTTATTAAGGGCAGGAATATACAATAATATGAAAAGTTAATGTTGTGACAGTTTTCAAGTACCAAACAGAAGTCTGTATTTGATCCTGAAGATAAGAAGTTGCTGCTGGAGCATATTGAGTAGAGACATGACATGGTCAGATTTATGCTTTAGGAAGATCAGTTTGGTAGTTATGCGGGATGGTTTGCAGAGGAAAGAGACCTGAAGCAGGGATACCTCTTAGTAAGCCTTTATAGTAGTCCAGAGGAAAGGTGTTGTGGGCCTAAGCAGTGGTGGTGGTTCTGTGAGTAGACAAAAGGGGAATGGATACAAGAAATGTTGTGGAAGTTATAATGACAGGGTTTGACAACTGATTAAATAAGTAGTTGAGGATGGCACCAGGGTTGCAAACTGGAAGGATGATGGTGATCTCAGTAAAATAGAATGTTTAGAAGAAAGTTGGGCTTGGAAAGGTGAGGTCAGTTTTGGACATATTGAGTTTGACCTATTGAGTTGTTCAATAGGCAGTTGGCCATGTGGGACTTGAGTTAGAAATAGTGATCTGGAGGCATTCACGTAGAGACGACAAACCCATGTGAATAGATGTGGTCATCATTTTTAGATAGATTATAGAAAGAAAAGAAAGGAAAGACTAGAAGACTTCTTTGGAGTATACCTACAGTTAGGGAGCATGTTGTGGATGATAATCCACCAAAGGAAACTGAAAAAAAGTAGTCCTACAGGTAGAAAGAGGACCAAGAGATAACATAGAGATGAAGGAATATATCTTAGTGTCAGATGGTGCAGAGAGGTCAAGAAGGATGCGTGGTTTGGGAAAGGCCTGTCAATTAGGAGATCATTTGGAGTGAGCAGTTTCAGTTGAATGATGAAGTCATCAACCCATTATAGAAGGTTTAGGAGAGATTGAGAAGAGAAGAAAGTAAAGGCAATGAGTGTACACTTTTTTTTTTTTCAAATTTAGTTGATAAAGCGATATGAGATAACAGCTTGCAGGGATAGGTATGATCTAGTGAGGAATTGTAAGAATGAGTGAGATTTGAGTGAGTTTATAAATCGCAGGGAAGGATAAATTGAGAAAGATTGAACATTAGAGGGAAGAGGTGATAGTAGAGGCAGTCTTATGTAGATACACAAGATTACTTGTAGAATGGCTGGTACTGACATGGAGAAGGTTCACTTCTCCATTAAAGACCTGAATAAAGGAAGAGAGAATGGGAAAGTAATATCAAGGTATTGTAAGAGGGTTGATAATAGAAGTTTTTAGCAGAGAAGAGGAGCTTTACAATATCTGCTATGGAGAGTGAGATAGAGAATAGGATGGAATAAAAGGATTGATCCATGCTGTAATGAGAGCCCAGTTGGCATTAGATAAATTTGACCCAATCAACATGATTGCATCATTTTCTCCAGATCTACTGAACAAGTGGCATGTGAGTAGAATTGAAAAAAGTAGATGGTGGGATTAATCCAGTCAAATTATGATGATAAAGCAAGGGATTCAAGAGTGTAGAGTTAAATTAGCTAGTTAAAGGATTGAGACTAAGAAGGGAGGAAGATGAAGTAGGAGCAGGGGAAGGCACTGAGGAGTGGAGAGATTAGAGGTCGTAATGAGAGAAAAGAATATATTTAAGAAAAATAATGGAAAGATTTTATAATCGTAGGTTATGATAGATAGGATTTGTGTGTGAAGGCATTGGTCATGCTGCCTGATCTTGTTTAAGTGCTATGATGTCCTACAGAGATTAAGTTCAGTAGTATTGCAGAAAAGCCAGAGATCTCTGCGGGCTTAAGTAAATTTGGAGATTTTCTTGGAGGAGGTAGCGCTTGGCTGACCTGGCCCTTCTTTAAGGATCTTTAGATGGGGAGATAAGAAAGATAGAAAGCAACCTAAGGAAGGGGTCACAATAGTATGAACAGAGTTAGGTGTAAAAGTGACATGTCCCATAAACAATGAGAAGAGCCCAGTCTGCCTTTTGCCTAATAGAGATCTAAGATTGGATTACGGATAGGATGGATTGCCATGTACAGTATCTTGTTTCCCAGGATAAGGAGTTAGGATTTTTATTGTGTACTTAGGGACAATCCATTTAGGCACCCAGTAATACAGAAAGGAAAGCTATCTTTCTGTAGTCAAATAAAATGAACATTTTCCCCAGGAAAGCTAGAGAACTATTTTAGAATTTTACTAATCTTTCCCTTCCCTCTACTTTTTTTTTTTTAATTTAAGGTGTGCGGGATTTTTATTCCAGAAAGTTGGAAAACTTGCAGCAACTGCAGTGGGCGGTGGCTTTCTTCTCCTGCAGGTAAGTGATTACAAAATTTTGTTGTTAGTTTTATGTAGCCATTCCTCAAGTCCAGCAGGTGGGAGAATTTAAGCATTTAGTGGAATGAAAAATGAGGTTTATTCATTTCCTTTTCAAAACAGTTATAAAGATCTTTTAGAAGATATCTATCAATACACTGACAGCCATATCTGTTTCATATATTTGCATACAAACCATTCACTGAAGATCAAGTACAAGTCAACAAGCATTTATTAAGCATCAGCTATGTCCCAAGCACTATGCTCAGTGCTGGTGATACAAAAAAAGGCAAAAAAAAAATCCCTCCTTTTAAGGAGGTCATAGTATAATGGAGGAGATAAGATATACACAACTGTGTGTGAACAAGACCTGCACAAGAGAAGTTGGAGATAATCTCAGAGGGAAGGTTGTTGTTCATCCTTTGTTCTCAGAAGATGACCAATGACATCGGGAGGGTGATATCTTGACTTGCAAGTGAACTGGATTTAAGTGAGGCACAGCTGTGCAAAGTCATCAGCTTCACTCTTCCAGAGTCATTAGGTTTCAGTGGCAAGACCTAAGTCAAGACATCTGGCAATGGCCCCAGATGCAGTGGGAGATGTTGCCTTTTTAAGCTAAAGACTTGACTTTCCCAGGTCTCAGTTTGTCTGAGGCAACACCCATTCAGTGATTAAAGGTTTGGTAAGAATTGAGACAGAAGATGGCCTAGTTTGCCTTCACAAAAGAATCAGTCTGGGAGAGGAAGACCCTCAAGAGTTTCTCCCAAGGGAAGGCACTAAGATCAAGGAAGACTATGAAAGTGATATGAGGCAAAGATGGCTCGAATGCGGCAATGAATATCCACACAAAGGAATTATGCCGACCCCTAAGTTTAGCCTTATTTGACTTAAGTTTTTAATAATCCTTGTTTTCACTTCACTTCTTTACATTACCATATGTCCGACCAGTTAGCCACACACTATCAATGAATTCCTTGTCTCTTTGTCCTGTCACTGATAATCCTTTGTAACCTGGGGTTGCCCTGGTCACCCACTTTTTTGGCTCTTACACATGTTTAGATTCATTCAGATATATGTATAATATACATTTAGATCTGGAAGAAACCTTAAAGATCATCTAGTCCACCTAGTGTTACTAAATGAAGCAGAGAAATATGGAACCTTTTCATAATTACAGTGTTCAAAGGTAGTAAGGAGTTTCTTACCTTAAATTGGAGTATCCAGGTCCCTTTTTCTCTCAATATAAAACCCTTTAGCCCCTTCATTTTGACAGGTCCTCTAGCATCAGTTGATTGCCTAAGTTCAGCTGGTTTCCTGGGATTCATCAGTTTCCATATACAACTTCACTTCTCCAGATCAAGTCAACATGATGGCCCAATATAGTAGTGAAGGGGAGGTCACACATATCCTTCATACCCTTTTTGAATGAGTATGTACATGTAATCTGTATATTATTCAGCCCTGTTTAACTTAAGATAGATGTGACTCTGGTTTCTTACTGAAATCTCTGGACCTTACTAATATATTCATACATGCCGGTTCATAAGACCTTGGTGCTTAGTACATAGTAAGTTCTTAATAAATACTTTTTCATTCATTCATCCTAGTACGGAAGTATTCAGAGCATTGAGGCACTAGCTGCTTCAAGATAATTAAGGGTCTGAAAGCTAAAGATTTTTCAGATCACTTGAGCCATAGACTATGTTAATGAAAAATAGCTTCTAATCTACATTGCTTTTTAGCTATTCATTCAAAAATTACATGGCAGATGTTTACCAGTTATTTATTATGACTAAATATGCAGTTTCCTTACCTCACTAGAAGCCAGACCAGTTTTTTTTTCCCATCTTGATACTTGATCTAATTTGGAAAAATTTTATATACATTGTAGTTACTAGCATGAATTGGGGCACATATACAATATGATATGTTATGCAAATTGATCATGGTCAGACCTGAACCAGTAATTGGCTTATCCTTCTTTGTATTTTCTATATTGGGTGTGATTTGAAGCCGAGTTAGCTACTGTTAAGATATTTTGAAACTAGATCATGTCTTTCTCTGTTAGGACATATATACCTAGGATTTGACCAGACCATCCCTTAAGGGTAGGTTTAGTGAAATGTTATCCTATCATACTCATTTTGCTGTTAGACTACTATGTTAAGATATCATGATTAAATGAGAATTAATATTTTAGTTAGTGACTTTACTATATTCCCAATAATGTAGGTCTTTGTTAACATCATTTTCCATATCTGAATTGGAATAGCTATCAAATGGGAGAACTAGCTGCATAAATGGCTACATATATATTTTATATGTAAAATATATGTACATACAAATGAAATATATAAAAATTATGACTACAAAGTAATGTGCTGTGTGACTTGGAGAACCAGTCTTTATAGTTATATGTTGACTGTGTTTCTTTGTGTATCTGAAACAATATAATGGATAACTTTCTTGTTTTACACATATACACATACACAGGAGGTAATGAAAAATGAAAATGTGATAATTCAGGAGAAAGGTCTAGGTTCAGATTCTTCCTCAGACACAAGTGATGTGGTCATGGGCAAGTTACTCAATCTCTCTAAGCTTCAGTTTCTTAATTTGTTTAAAAAAATGAAGATTATACCTATAGTATCTACCTTACAGAGTTATTGTGAGGCTTAAATGTTAGTGTATTTCATTTGTATCTTAAAGTACTTTGTAAATTCTAGTATATAAATGTCAGCTACTGTTAGTATAATTATAGCTCCTTATACATTTCTAGCAAATGATAAATATTTTGTGAGCTGCTAAATTTTCAATTTAAAGTATTTTTAACAATTATACTTTAGTGAAGTTGGCAGGAAGAAAACTGGCATAGGAAACATTTTGATTCCCTGTAAGTAAGAATTATAGCCATATACATACACCAAAGAGATATGCCCCCCTCATAGGCTCTGCATGATCAGAAACTGGTAAGTAAATGCGGTAGGAAATAGATATCTTGCAAAACCTGACTTGAGTTAAGTAGCAGATCTTTTGAGTTCATGGATTGGACAAGTTCCTAAACACTGAACTTTATCAACTTCGTGCTGGCTATCTAAACGTTTCTGCCAAAAAAAGATTTGACCTTCTACTTGATCTACACAGTATATATTTCTTACATTGGTTTTAGAGATGTAGTAAAAGAATGTAAAGAAGAATTGTAGATAAATACATTGTTCAGAGGGTGACATTGATAGAAGAATGTCCAGGATTCAGAATCATCCTTTGTGTATGACATCAGATATTTTCATTATCTGAAAAGCCCAAAGATTGATTTACATCGAATGTACTCTAAGAAGAGGTTCTTAATAGATGATGTGGCTTGGTTATTTACTGCTTGTTTGATTCTTATCCTTGATTTTGTTGTTTGAGTATTCTAAAGTGTTCCTGTTTATAAGCAAATATTTTCTAGTGCCAAATATAATGGTACTTCAGTTCTACCATGTTACATTCTTTCTTTTTTTGTGTGTAATAAGCATTTATTTATAATTGTACTTAAAGGATTTATGCAATGAAAAACCAGGTAGAGCATAATTTTGCCACATTTTTACATTCTACCTTCAGAAGTAAGTTAGTTTAAAATGGACTTTTATGGCAGTAAGGAAAGATTAACTCTTTGTTTTTTCCCTTAGGATAAGTAATTGTATATTCAAGTGTCTGTATTTTCACAATGTTTAGCTCTCTTCTCCAAAGGAAGTAACTTAGGAATTACTTTAGAATGTTTATATTATATATAGCAAAGGCTTCCTATACATGAACACCATAAGTAGCCCTATTTAATAACCTAATGTAATAATTTCAGCAACAGTGGAACTTTAATGAATGGCTTAGCAGATTGACTGGTCTAATACCGTTTTATCATTTTGTTAAATTTTCCTAGATTGCCAGTCACAGTGGCTATGTGCAAGTTGACTGGAAGAGAGTTGAAAAAGATGTAAACAAAGCAAAAAGACAGATTAAAAAAAGAGCAAATAAAGCTGCACCTGAAATCAATACCATCATTGAAGAGGTAAGATAAAATATTCTTGTATATGAGGGAGTTTTTTAAGTAAAATACAAATACAAGAAAGTATAATAGGACTTGCCCTCAAGGAGCTTACATTTTATTAGATGGAGACAGAAAATGTAGAAGAATAGTGGTCAGGGAGACATTTTGGTAAGGGGGATGTTAAGGATGTCAATTTGATCTAGTCAATCAGTCAACATCCTTTCCAGAAGCAATGGTACTAAAAATTTTGTCACTGTGTCCCCAGCTCAGTATCTTATCTTACTTAGTTGGAGTCAACACAAAATGAGCCTGAAAGATTTAAATTCATTTTACTAATATTCATAAGTGTATTTGAGCACTTAATAGTTGCCTATTTAAAGCTTTTTCATCATACATGTTTCTTCTTTATTCCCAATAGAATGGAAGTGTGCACAATGTGGGAATTTATTTAATAGTTAATATTGGAGTAGGACTTTAGTGGGCTGAATCAGCTAATTTGAAGAGTTTCATCACCAGGTTTGTGTCATGGTGCTGAATTTTAGAGGCACAGTAAATATTAAAGACCATGCTCTAAATTATTTGAAGGGTTGTTATCTGTATCAGTGAAGACAATACCCATGCTGATTAAACCACAGATCTTTGAAGTTAGAGTTGATGGTTAACAAATGGCCTCTTAGCACAATCTTACTCACTATATTCAAGGTACTGTCCATAGTTACCATGGTGCCCGTGGTTCCTCGAAGTAAACTAAAGGTCCTGCATTTTTTAAGTGAAAACATAAAGGTCTTGTACTTTTGTAGATACCTATGTCTCTCATTTCTCTAATATCAAAGTTCAGTGAGAGCTCATTTTCATTGAAATTGAATGAGGCTAAGAAATGTCAAGTAATTTTATGTTTTAATAGTATGCAATTAATAAAAGGATTTTTTTTTTTTTAGTCAACAGAATTTATCAAACAGAACATAGTGGTATCCAGCGGATTTGTGGGAGGCTTCTTGCTAGGCCTTGCATCTTAAGGACGTGAATGTTGCTGTTTTGATGGATTAATTAACAACAAAAACATTGGTGACAGTGTGCTCTCTTGCAAAGTAGTACCAGTCATCAGATTCTTCTGGGCAAGAAGACTAACTAGTTGGACAACTCTGAAACTTATACTTTTAGGCTTTTGCCTTCTGAAGCTTGGCAAACTAGGATTTGCTAAAATAAATAAATAAATAAACTGTGCAGTATGTATCACATTTCTGAACAAAACCTGGCTAACTTTCATCATGACTTTTTAATCCTGTGCCTGTTCAGAAATTAGCATTTTTAATGTAATTGTTGGTATGGATATGTAATTGTCTTGGGAAAAGGACCTTTTGTTTGACATTTTCCCCACTGAATTGCTATTCTTTCTTTATTCAAAAAAGCATTCTCCATTGTGCTGTAGAGTAAATAGTGCCAATAATTAAATAGTAAGTGTTATAGTTTGAATATCAACAGATAAGAAATCTGTTTGCAATAAATTGTAGAACTGTAATGTACTTTTATGGAAGGATTAGAAATATTTATTAGAGATATTAAAAACAAATTAAACAGACTCTTCTGTTGCTGTTTAGTGCTATTTTTTAAAGATTATTTTATTTTCCTACAAACATAGTTTATTGGACTGGGCTACTGATTTCATAGTGTAGGGAGTTCCCCAGTGAAGAAGCTACCTCCACTAACTAGCATAGGTTGGCTGCAGCTTCAGCTGTCGATGCCCCGAGGCAGTTCTCTAAGGGACTTGCCCAGGGTCAGACAGCCAGGAGGGCTTGACACCTCTCTGTACATTTTGCTGTGCTGCCTATTTGCTTAAACAATCGCTATGCTAACATTCTTGGATGTTCTATTCTAGCACATTTTTCCATTGTGTCTTAAATGCCTTTTTTTTCTCCATTAAATTTTTAAGTCATGTCCTTAAAACTCATCTTACTGTATGTATTCTTTATATTTGGAATACGTTTTCATTATCTGTTGGCTTTAATATTTTAGGAAGAAGGAAATTTGTGTTCTGGAGAGGGTCACAGGAATTCAGAAATGGAAGGAGGCTTTGATATCATCCAGGCCCCCACCCCACTTATTTTACAGATGTAGCAGATGACAAAACTAAGAAACAAGAGAGAGGATTTGATTTGCTCAAAGCCACACAGGTAGCAAGTAGTAAAGCTCCATAGTCAAGGTTAGGTCATCTGACTTCAAATACATTGCTCTTTGTTGTGCCAGTGATTTATTTTTAGTCTTGAATATGATCATAGATCTGAGATTTTAAAGTTTGAAGGAACTTTAGACGTCTTCTAGTCCAAATCATTCATTTTACAGATGAGGAAACTGAGGCTCAGGGAGATTAAGTGACCCTAAGGTCACATAGGGGCAGCTAGTTGTCATAGTGTATTGAGCATTGGGCCTGGAATCAGGAAGACCTGAGTTCAAATCTGGCCTCAGACGTTTACTAGTTGTGTGACCTTGGGCAAGTCACTTAACCCTCTTTGCCTCAGTTTCCTCATCTTTAAAATGAGCTGGAGAAGGAAATGGCAAACTACTTTGCCAAGAAAACCCCAAATGGGGCCAAGAAGAGATTGTAATGACTCGATAACAACAAAAAGGGTCACATAGGTAGTAGGCAACAAAAGCAAGATTTGAACAACTAGGTCCTCTGACTCCAAATCAAATGCTCAATAGTCTCATTCTTAGAAACTCGAAATTTTTAATTAGCCAAAACATGCTGTTTCTAATACATAGAAAACTGAGTCAAATTTATAAGAATATTTGTCATTTCCCAATTGATAAATGGTCAAAGGATATGAACAGGCAGTTTTCAGATGAAGAAATCAAAGCTATTTATAGCCATATTTTTAAATGCTCTAAATCACTATTGTTTAGAGAGATGCAAATTAAAACAACTCTGAGGTACCACCTCACACCTATCAGATTGGCTGATATGAAAGAAAAAGACAATGATAATTATTGGAGGGGACGTGGGAAAATTGGGACATCAATGCCCTGTGGATGGAGTTGTGAACTGAGCCAACCATTATGGAGAACAATTTGGAACTATGCTCTCAGGGCTACAAAAACTGTGCATACATACCCTTTGACTTAGCAATACCACTTCTAGGTCTGTATCCCAAAGAGATCCAAAAAATGGGAAAGGACCTACTTGTACAAAATATTTATAACAGCTCTTTTTAAGTGGTGGCAAAGAATTGGAAACTGAGGTGACGCCCATCAATTGGGGAATGGCTGAACAAGTTTTGGTGTATGATTTTAATGGAATATTATTGTACTGTAAGAAATGATGAGCAGGATGCTGTCAGAAAATCCTGGAAAGACTTTCAGGAACTGATGCAAAGTGAAATAAACAGAATGAAGAGAACATTGTACACAGTGATAACAATATTCAACAATGATCAACTGTGAATTATTTAACTATTCTCAGTCCCCTGTTTCAAAAGGAAGTAAGCAATTTTTAGCATATAATAAGAATAGTGCTATTTGAAGAGCATCTGGAGTCTATATAATTGTGAGGTTGTTTGTAGCTTAAGCTGAATAACTTAGTTGATCTAATTTGAAATGTAAAAACATGAATAAAATTGCAAAAATTTCTGACTTTTAGTATCAAATTGAACCTTGAGACATCCCACTATTTTCTCGGGGAATGAGTACAGTTATGTATACTTAATTGAAAAGGAAAATTGCTTGTGATCTTTCCCTGTTCTTAAAAAGTATGTGCAGTTATGTCTGTGTAAGGCAGGCCTGCACAACCTGCGGCCCTCAGGCATACCAAAGGATTTTGGTGGCCCATGAAAAATGTAGAGGATATTTTCCTCTACATTTTTCATGGGCCACCTGAAATCTTTTAGACAGCTGCAGGTTGTGCAGGCCCGGTATAGGGTCTAAATTTAAAAGAGGGAATTTAAAGCAGTGTAGTGTGTGTTCAGAGTGCATAGACCTAATATATTCAGGCTCATTTCCATTTCAATTTTCAGGTGCTTCACACAGTGTGTTTTCTAGTTGTTACTGTTTTTGCATTTTGTATAGCATAAAAAAATGGAACATTATTTCTGTGATCGGTTATAATCTGGTAGCTGTAATCATGAGAATTATGTTCGTGTTGTTCCTCAAGTTTTTTCCTTTACATCAGTGATAGCCTCAGGTATGAGGCTAAATAAACTCCATACTTTATTAATCTGAAATGATTACACTTGTAAACACTTTTCTTTGGGTGCTTTTTTCTGTTGCTATTCCTTAACGAGTTTTTGTTTCTTGAGAATAAGAAAATTATAGATAAGTAGACGTGGATCCAAGATGTCAAAATATGATCAGAACCACAGAGGGAACTTTTGCCATTCTTGTGTTGAGCTCTTAAATATCAGTACAGAATTCTCATTTGACATTATGATACAACTCAGATTTGCATTTTTAGAAGAAAGAAAATCCATAAAGGCTATCTAAATCTTCATTCAATAACTGTTTATTGAACACCTAACATTAAATGTGTAGACAATATGGGAGATAACAAGTACAATAAATGGTTCCTGTTTTGTGTAGGCAATATGGGAAATAAAAAAGAAGTAGAATAAATGGTTCTTGTTTTGAAAGCTTAGTGGTAAAACAACACATAAACCTGAAATATTAAATAATAATATAAGAATGTGAGACAGATGTAAGTGTGAGGGATTGTCTGGTGTTGGCTACTGCCAAGTGCGGGTTGTGGCAAGATGGGGTAGGAACAAGATATTTGAAAGTAACTGGAGCTCACGCTCCCGAGGCAGGGGCTATGCTAGGCAGAGTTGTGGTGAACTGGGATGGGAACTGGATACAGAGAAGTAACCGGAGCTCACGCTCCTGAGGCAGTGGGCAGTGCTATGTGGAGCTGTGATAAGCTGGGGAAGGAACAGGATACAAGGAAGTAGCCGGAGCACATGCTCCTGAGGCAGGGGGCTGTGCCACGTGGGAGTGGGACGGCAGAGAACGAGTTCCTTTGTCTAGTCCTCTTCCCTAGGTGCAACGTTAACCCCAGACGTCTCCTTCCTGACTTCCTGGGTCATGTACTTTCCCTTTGTGTAGCACTGACCCCAGATGCCTCCTCCCGGTATCTGGGCCTGACTTCCTGGGTCACGTACTCTCCCTTTGTCTATGCACTAATCCCAGACGTCTCCTTCCTATATCCGGCCCTAGCCTCCTGCGTCACTTCCTCTCCCTTGGTGCGCTAAACCCAGACATCCCCTTCTGGTATCTGATCCTACAATCAATGACTAGTAGGCGGGCTGAGGAGGAGGAGGAGGGGCTAAGTAGGTACTTAAGGAACAGTAGAGATCGGAGCTCTCTTTTGCTCCTGCTCTCTTGCTCTGGCCTTCCTGCTTGGCCTTGCTGTGATGGCCTCTGAATAAAGCTCCAGTGTTGGCACCTCCTGATCGGCTCATCTCTGTGTGTTTATCTGGGTGGGCACCGAAGACTGGTAAGTATGACTCTGGCAGCCTGCTCCTTATAGGAGGAGAGTGCACCGCGCGGCCGGCACATGTAAGGTGCCAAATGAGTGAAATGGGTAAATGCTTAAAAAGTCCACATATATGAATTAAAAATTTTTTCAAGAAGTTTATAATTTCTTTGCTTTTACCTTCACATTGTTAAACATCTAAGTAGGAGGAAGTATCTACGTAATTGATTTGTTTAGTTTTCATCAGTTTTGGGTCATAGACTATATGATAGTGAAGACAAAGGATGAGGCAATATGTTAATATTTTGGAAGGTATATACTGTTAGCTTTAGTGATACTTAGAGGAAGGCTCCTTAGTCTCTGTGGAAGACAAGTCAATGCTAAGGATGGAAAAGATTTGTTTAGCAAGTGAAGGAAAGACTTGGGGCATAGTTAGCCAAAAGTCTGTCTCATTTTTGAAAACTTCAAATCCTTAACTTGTCTATCATTGTTTAGGACACTCCTTTCACTCAAATATTGACTAATTGGGACAATGTTTATGTATAATATAAACAATATTTGCATGTAAAACAGGCTTGATTTTTTTTTTACGCAATTGGGGTTAAGTGACTTGCCCAGGGTCACACAGCTACTAAGTGTCAAGTGTTTGGTCTGAGGCTGTATTTGAACTCAGGTCCTTCTGACTTCAGGGCCAGTACTCTATCCACTGCACCACCTAGCTGCCCCTAAGCAAACTTTATTTTTAAGAGGGAAAAAAAGCATTGGGTGGAGACCAAGAAAAACCTAAAAATTTTTATGAGATTTTCCTAAGATCATAGATTGTGAGTTGAAAGGAACCTCACGGACTATCTAGGTCAACCCTTTCATTTTTACACATGAGGAAACGGACATGGAGAAGTTGAGTGATTTTTCTCGGTCATGTAAATAGTAATCATAGAAAAAGATTTGAACTAAGTTCTCAGACTCTAGAGCCAATACTCTTTTCACTCTGTTTTAAAAATGCTTACAATATACATTTCAGAACCTTAGAGGATGAATATACTACTGATCATGTCCAAGGAAACATCTTTCTTGAGAGCTAACTTAAAGCAAGAAAATGGAAAGCCTACAGTTGGACAAAATTCCATTGATACCATCTGAAAACAAGATTAGGCTAATTTACTTCCAAAGATGCTTTCTGCTTGCTTGGTTAAAAATTCTTCCCTCTTAAATGTAGCTGCAATATTTTGTGGTCCTTTGGTCTGTTAATGGTTTTAGGCCTCATATAGGCAACATGATCACTGTAGTCTTTGGGGGAAATGCTGCAGTACTGGAAAGTATGACAGAGGTTATTCCTGTTGATCAGTGGAAGTTTCCTTTGTCTAGAAATGTTGGAGAATGGAGTCTATGGATACAATGGTGATGTTGGTATTTACTTGGACCTAACCTAGAGAAAGAAGATCCTTTCTAGTTACTAGATCTAGTGACTTAAGTATTATGTGCAAGATAACTTTTAGCAGTTCCTGAAATTCTCTTGTGAATTTTTTCCTGCAAAGAATTTGAAACATCAAAGCTATTTTCTTCTTCAAAAACTGTAAATCAGAAAAGGAGCTAGAGAAAATCTTATATTAGAACAGTAGCCCTTTGGTGCAAACAATTCTCTTGAATCCATTTCTTTTTGCTTCTTTTAGATATTTGGCCCTTTGAGTTCATCTGTTCCATCATGGTCAAAGCTGTCACTGACTTATAAAATATTTAAACCACAAAGGAATTCTAAAGTGTACCCAGCAAGTAATAAGCTTTGGTTTGCTTTTGATTCAGCAAATGAACAATTACTGAGTGCCTCATGTCCTCAAATACTGCTTCAAGAAAGAGGTTGAAGAATTAGTATGGCAGGAGGGAAAATCCTCCGTCAGCAGTCCTATATTTGAGGTCTAGCCCTGACGCTATGACCCTAGGCAAAGAAGCCATTTTGCCCCTTTTGCCTCAGTTTCTCACCTTTAAATAGGAATACTTGAACCTCATGAGGAAGGTAGTTTGTAAACCTTCAAGTGCTACACAAATAAATGTGATTTTTGGGAAAGTGAAGGTTTGGAAGTAATTGGATATTTAAAAGTATATTACAGATACTTATTCTTAAAATCTTACTAATATTGTAAGTAGTGAGGATGAGGCAAGTGTAACTCCATCAGTAGATGGAGAAGCAGGAGTTAGAAATGTTTTCTTTGCCCATGAGTCAGTTTTAAATCAAACCAAGATCTGCGGAATATTGTGTCATAATGACATTTTGTGATCTGTCACCTTCCTAGAAAAGGGAGAAAACCTTGGTATATACACAGAATATTTGGAAGACACTTCTTACTATCGAAACTCAACTTGAGAACCAGTGGATAGAGAGGTGCACCTGCAGTGAGGAGGACCTAAATCTACAGTTACTTGGTAGATGAAAATTGGAGATTTTTTAATACTAAAGCCATTGGGGAGGGAATTGGAGGTGGAGAGGGGAAGGCGGTGTGATCAACACAAGGAATTTATAAGACATCCTTTCCAGGAAATATACTTGTATCTTAAAGATTGTGGAAAGCTTTCAGCTTGTGATTATTAAAACAAAAACACTCAAGCTGCTTTTCATTTTAAGATTGAGAAAACAGCAGAAGAAATTTTGATAGCAAAGAAGCCATAAGAATAAAACAGGGGCATTGATATGCTTGGATTAGGATCTCTTAGATAATAGATTTTTCTTCACTGGAAAAGGCTTAACACCAAGCAGTAAGTATCATTTTTAGATTTCTGGCTACCATAGTTAGGTCACAGTTACTGATGTTTTATTTGTAGTTTTTACTCATGTGGTATCTTGAAAATATATTTTAAATGAGAAAAGCTTTGGAAGTACAGTTAAATCTTGATGTCAATTGCTTAAGTGCAATTTTATCTGGCAGCCAGGTGATGCAGTGGATAGGGCATTGGACGTGGAGCCAGAAGACTAGTTCAAACCTTCTCAGACATTAGGTGTATGACCCCTGGGCAAGTCACTTCACTTTTCTGATCCTCAGTTTTTTCAACTGCAAAATGGGAATAATAACAGTACCTGATTTACAAGTTTGTTGTGAGGATCAAATGTGATATCCTTTAAAGCACTTTGCAAACCTTAATGCTAAACTACATGCATTCTAGCTGTTACTATTATTTTTCCAAATCTTGGAGTCACAGATAGAAATTAGAGAGAAGCAAAAGACATGGCATTAAGAACTGGAAGCTCACAGAAAATCTGAAAAATCACTAGTTGGTTTTTCTGACTGAGAAGACCTGATACTAACTGAAGCTGGAAGCAGTGCTTTTGATTTGCCGGTAAATACAAGAACATTGTGGCAGTTGCTATTTTGCTAGTAAAACTTGGCAAAAATGGAGAAAAGAAAAGAAACAAGGTGCTTGGGGGTGGGGAGATGGAACAGCAAACAGTTGAGAGGGTTGGAGGAAATAAGGGAAACTAAAATCTTTACTGTTCTCATCAGCTGACCTCACTTTAGACAAGGCAGAACCTTTCATGGCACTGACCCACTGGTGATTTCAGGAAGCGGCTTCAGGTTCAGCTCTACACACAAGGGATCCTCTTAGATCTCTAAGCCCGAAAAACTGCACAAAGCCCTGTGAACAGACTTGGATCTTCTTTTGACTTTCTCATTATGACTTTTGCTGACTTTTACTTTGGTCTTTTTTTTTTTCTTGCCCTCTCATCTGATATTAATGTCCACTGCTGAACCATCTCTTTACAGAGGGCCCTTGAAATTTTCTTGTTGAAAACCTTGCACTCTCTATCACTGATGCTTTACAAACTACTTTGCTCCATAGTGCTCAGTGGATCGAGACCTGGGCCTGCAGTGAGGAAGACCTGAATTAAAATTTAGTCCCAGATACTGTCTGTGTGACTTTGGGCATATCACTTAATCTCAGTGGGCCTTAATTTCCTCAATTTTAAAATGAAAATAGTATCTGCCTCCCAGGGCTGTTGTGAGGCTCAAATAAGATAGTACTTGTAAATCACTTAGCATAGTGCCTGGAACATAGCGTTGTTGTTCTTGGTGGTGGTTCTTCATTCTTGTTTTGCTTTTTGGGTTTTGTTTTTTTTTCTGCTTCTTGCTAGGTAATCGGGGTTAAGTGACTTGCCCAGGCTCACACAGCTAGTAAGTGTTGTGTGTTATGGGAGACCAGATTTGAACTCAGGTCCTCCTGACTCCAAGGCCAGAGCTCTATCCACTGCGCCACCTAGCTGGTGGTCCTTCATTCTTAAAGAAGAACAATGACATCAGCAGAGTGACGTCTTGACTTTCAAGTGAATGGGATTTAAATGAGGCGTGGCTGTGCAAAGTCATCAGCCTCCCTTTCTCCTCCAGAGTCATGAGAGTCCAGTGGCAAGACATAAGTCTGGGGATGGCCCAGTCCTGCAACGTAGTAGCGCTTAATAAATGCATATTCCTTTCCCTTCCATTTTATAATTCTTACTGACCATCTACCAGACTTTTTTTCTTTTTAAAATATATTTTTGTCTTGAACTTAACAAATGAAATATATGTTTTTATATATATGTATACAAATACATATACATATTGTTGTTGAGTTGTTGCAGTTGTGTCCAACCTCATGACCTCATTCAGGGTTTTCTTGGCAAAGATACTATAGTGGTTTGACATTTCCTTCTCTAGCTTCATGAGGAAACTGAGGCAAAGAGGGTTAAGTGACTTGCCCAGGGTCACACAAGTAGTAAATATCTGAGGCCTCATTTGAACTCAGATCTTCCTGAATCCAGGTGCAATAACTCTATTCACTGTGCCACCTAGCTGATAAACGTGTGTATGTTTACATATATGTATATAAATGTGTGTATGATATATCATACACACACACACACACACACACACACACACGGTGGTTTTTCTTTCATTCTCGAAGAGGACCAAAATGACATCACCATGTTGGAATCAAGGTACTGTCTGTCCAACTGGCAAATCAGACCAATGTGAGCTCGAAAGGCTCTGCACATCTCAGGCACAAATAGTCCATATGAACATTTGGAGTGGAGATGTCTCTAAATTTGCACATCTCACTTTGTCTTTCAGCTACTTCAATTCTGCTTTGCTCATAGAACACAAGTGCCTTCTTTGATGAGGGTATGCCATGCTAGGAGGTCCTATGCCAGTGTCTCCCACATCTCACAGTTGATTGCAAAGTTCTTTAGAGAGACCTTAAGAGTGCCCTTCTATCCTTTCTTCTGACATACATACATACATACATACATGCATACATATATACGTGTGTGTGTGTGTGTGTGTACACTACTGAGAAAATGGAGGCAGCAGAGATTAGATGACTTTCCCACTGTCATCAAAACTTGAGTATTCAGAAAATATTTGAGAAATTTAATAACCAGATAGAAAAGCTTAAATGTGAGATAGATATCTCACCTGAAGAACCTGGAAAGTGTGGTAGAACAAAGGCATACTTTTAAAAGAAATGGAACAAGACATCTACTTGATACAAAAAACTCTTGGTGCTCAAAAGAAATTGGTAAAAAGTGAAGGGTTGTAGGACATTGTATAAATCAGGGCTTATTTGATATATTGATTGTATCGCTAAATTTTTTTCCCCCTCTTCTTCCTTTTTTCCTTTAAAAATATTATTTGTTATAAGGAAGCTCTGTGGAAGAGGGAAGGAGGTAGGATAAAGGCAGAAATCTAGATGAAGTGAAAACAAAAGATTTTGGGTCAGATCACACCTCTAATCCCTGCTACTGGGGAAGGCTGAAGCTGATGACTTGATTGAGTTTGGGAGTTCTGAGCTTCAGGAAAGATACATCAATATATGGCAAACCCTTGGGAGTGGAGGACCACCATGCTGCCCAAGGAGGGGCAAACTGGCCCAGGTTGGAAAACAGGACAGATCAAGCTTCCATGCTGATCAGAATTGAGTTTGGACCTGGGAATGGCTACTGCACTTCCTTCAGGGATGAACCAGTCTCCAACATATAAAAAAAAATCAATAAAAATCTATTTAAAAATTAAAAAAAAACAACCCTGATACATTGAAACAGCATCTCAAGAATGTTGAAGCTCAGCATTTTTTTCTTTCCAGTCAGTACAGAGTACTCCTGAGAAAAGTAGTACTTTGTGTTTTTCATTAACGACACTACATACAGAATTCCAATAACTTTGCTTAGGACTGAGGAGGACCCCAGTTCATATATGGGGGGATAGTTGAGCCCCGAGACAGTACCTTTCTTGCCTAGAACCTCAGCTGTGGAATTCCTTTGGATAAAGAAGCAAGCCACAGAAGCTAAAAATGGTAGTTAACTTTATAATTTCAGTCAGTTTACATACAGATAAAGAAATACAAATAGGTCAAAATGGATTAGATCTTTCCAACACATAAATAGATAAAATTATATTTCAGGAGAAACGGTTACTCCTACAGATACATGTAATTCATTGTTGAATTATACATAATGTTTCACATTTTTAGTGTCATGACTAATTCTTTTAACTTACTATGATAATTACTAATGCGATACTGTTTTTATACTCTTTAATTATTTTCATTATTACTATTGCCATTTTCATATTGTTTTCCTCCATATATGAAACAAATTGTCAAATGATGCTTTGCATTGTGATGTGTATATTTTATATAATATCTCTAACAGAGAATTGAGAACTGATTGACTTTCTGGGATTCGTAGTTCATAGGGACAAGTGTTCATTCATATCCCTGAGAGATTTGGACAGTCACAATCTTTCAACTGGGAAGCAGACTGGAGTTATACCCTAAAGTCTTAAAAAGAGGGATACACAGACTGTGCCAGGGAAATGAGATAGATGGAGTGGAGACAACGAAGCACACTGGCAAGCAATCTGCTTGTGGGACAGCGAAGGAGAGGAGCGGGGGGAGCAGATAGCAGCTAAGGGGGTAATTACGATAAACCCTTGGGTCCCTACTTCCATCCTTAAACAAAGAATCCAGGCCAAGCCTGCTGATTGTAATTATCACTTCAAGGTCCCAGGAAAGCTCTAAATGGTTTGTTCTCTCCAGATTCCCCTTCCCCTTGCTTATTTGATAACAAACACTTATGAAATTAAAAAAAAACAACTTCTTAGTCTAATCTTTTCTTTATACTAATTTTTACTTCATAGAAAAATTCATGGTAGATCATGAAGGCTTATGCTCCATGTCTGTATATTCCATTTGTGCTGGGCAAAGAGAAAGGAGGAAGCCAAGGGTTGGTTGGAAATTCACAGAACTTAAATAAAGCAGAGATCTAAATCTCTATCTGAGTATCTGTATTTTTTTCCTAACTTGGGGCTCTGAGGTGTTATTTTTTTATATTTAATATATTTAATATTGTTTAATATATTTAATATATTTAAAATTGTTTTTTGTCTCATATGAATTACCCAACATAGCAGAGAAAGTGATTCATATGGACCACATTCATATGGGGGCCATTTTGCCCATAGACTAAAATGAACTCAATTGCTGGAGCTGGGAGTGGTTACTGAAAATTCAAAGGCCTTAGGCAAAACTTCAACCTTTGATGTGAAGGGGAAGGAGCTAGGAAAAGAAGCACAGACCAAAGGGAAAGTTATATTCCTGAGTCTACCCAGTAGGAAGAAAAAGGTGTAATCTGAGTGGGTTCAGATCCTTCCCCTTTTTTCCTATTTGGAAAGCGAGTAACAGAACAAGTGTTAAGCCAGCTTTACTCCCCATTACTACCATTTGGTAAAGTTTAAGGAGAATTTGAGGTACCACTAAATAATTTTCAGGGGACTGAACATTTTTGGCCATGAAGAGAAATGTTATGCCTATTTTATTTGGTTCTCTCACAATGTTACTGTATATTTAAACAAACTCTCCACTTCCCATCTTCAGCTATGGTTGGTTTGGACTCCATGTAACATGATGTTAGCCCAACTCCAAGTTTTCCTGGTGGCCTCCCCACACCTGGATTATTTTTCAATGTAGTCTTCCTCCATTAAATCGGAAGCCCCTTGAAGACAGGGACTATTTTTTTTTTCTTATTTGTATTCCTAGTGCTGAGTGCAGTGTCTTCACATAGTTGGTGGTTAATGCATGTTTGTTGAATTTACTGAATTGAAGATGCAGAGAGGGAAGGATGCACTAATAGTTTGAATTGTAGTTGAAAAAATGTCTTTCTATGAGGTGCTTGAATTTGGAATGACTCCAAATCATCTATAGGCAAAGCCTCAAATAAAAATACAGGTTGGGCATGAATTCAATTAGAACTCCTAGAAGAGGTGAAGCAAGAGCTTAAAAAAAGGAGTTAATTTTTTTTTTTAACAAAATGAGAGTGCTTGGGGCAGCTAGGTGGTGCAGTGGATAGAGCACCAGCCCTGAAGTCAGGAGGACCTGAGTTCAAATCCAGCCTCAGGCCAAACACTTGACACTTACTAGCTGTGAGTGGCCTGGGCAAGTCACTTAACCCCAATTGCCTAAAAAAAAAAAAATGAGAGTGCTCAAAAAAAAAATTGGAAAAGAAATGATAGTTATGAAAGAAAGAATTGGAAAGGCACAAGAAAACCTTGCCCAAGCAAATAAAATTAGAACAGATCAAGTAAAAGTAAATTATTCCATGAGACAAATATTTTTTAAAAAGTAAAAAAAAAAAAATAGAAAAAAATGTAAGGTACCTAATAGCAAAAACAACTGACATGGTAAACAAATTGAGGACAGAAAAAAAAAATTTAAGAATCATTGGAAACTTGACTGAAAAAAAGAGTCTAGATGTTATATTTCAAGAAATCTTAAAAGAAAATTGCCCAGGTCTGTTAGTACCAGAGGCAAAGTTGAAATAAAAAGAACCCACGAGTCACCTCCTGAAAGAAACCCCAAAATTAAAACTCCCAGAAACATTTTAGCCAGTATCCAGAACTTCAAGGTCAAAAAAAAAATTACTGTAGCCAGCCAGAAAGAAAGAATACAAGTACCAAGGAGCGATAGTCAGTATCACATGTGATTTAGCACCCACCACTATGAAGAAACAGAGAGCTTGGAATATGACATTGCAGAAGGAAAATGATATAGGCTTACAATTAAGAATAATTCAGAAAAGCTGAATATAACCACATGGGGAGGAAAATGGATCTTTAATGAAATCGATTTCCTTCATTCCTGGTGAAGTGACCATAGCTACATAGAAACTTAAAAGTTCAAACATAGCCATTAAGTGAAATATAAAAAGGTAAACATGAATAAGCAATCATAAGGGACAAAACAAGGATAAACTACTTTCTAATTTGGGGAGGTGATTTTATATATATATATACATATAAGTACATATAAATACATATATACACATACACATATGTGTGTATATATATATGTAGTGTGTATATGTCCTTTCTGAACTCTACAATCATTAGGGGTCATAGAGTGAGTCTAATTAGAAAAAAGTCTTAATATCTAAATGACCTTAACAGAAGGATGGAAAAAGTGGAGAAAAAGAACACACTAAAAGGGAGAAGGGAAAGAAAGGTTAGGGGAAATCATTTCAAATAATCACAGTGCACAAGTAGAAGTCAATACAAACAAGGAGGAAGCGGGGAGTAGTGGACACTTGAATCTCATTCTCATCTGAATTAGTCAAAGGAGGGAAGAATACAACCATGCACAATTGGGTACAGAAATATATTTTACTCAATGGGGAATTAGGAGGGAAAAGGAGAAGAGGGGAGAAGAATTAGAGTAAGAGTAGAGTAAGACAGAGGGATAGCTAGGTGGCTTAGTGGATAGAGTGCCAGGCCTAGAGTCAGGAAAATTCATTTTCCTGAGTTCAAATCTGGCCTCAGACATATAGCTGAGTGACTCCAGGCAAGTCACTTAAGTCTCTTTGCCTCAGTTTCCTTGTCTGTAAAATAAGCTGGAGGAAGAAATGGCAAACCACTCCGGTATCTTTGCCAAGAAAACCCCAAATGGGGTCATGAAGAGTAAGACACAACTAAAAACAACTGAACAACAACAAAGAAAGATTGAGAATAGTCCTAAGGAAAATAAATTTTACCTTAGAATGTGCAAAAATATTTATAGTTCTTTTTGAGGTGAGAAAAAATAGGAATCTGGAGAGGTACCTATTATTTGGAGAATAACTGAACAAGTCATGATATATATGTGTGATAGTGCTGTAAGAAATTGTGGTATTGTGCTGTAAGAAATGATGAAGGTAATGGTTTTGGAGAAATCTGGGAAGAGTTGTATGAACTGAAGTACAGTGAAGCAAACAAAACCAGGAGAAAAATTTAAACAGCAACATTATTGTAAAGACAAACAACTGTGAAAGATTTAGAAACTCTTATCTCTGAAAGATTTAGGAACCAACCATGATTCCAGAGGGCTAATGATGAAATATGCTATCTCTTTCTGTTTAAAAAAAAGGGAAAGATTCAGAGTGCATAAAGAGACTGACTCTCCCTCTGTCTCTCTCTCATTATATTGTATATAATTATGTAATACGTAATTATATATTATAATAGATATTCTTTTGAACTTGGTCAACGTGGAAATCTGATTTGCTTGACTGTACCTTTGTAAGAGGGGTTTCATTTTCAATTGAAGGGGAAGGAGAGAAACAGATTTTTGCTTATTGGGGGAAAAAAAGCTTAATAAAATAAAACAAAACAAAAAGAGAACAAGTCAACTGGCAAGTTGAGGAATTGATTAACTAAAATGAGCAAATGACAATGGAAAAATCTTTATAATCCATATTGTATGTGGGGCTCATTTTTACAAGGTAACACAAAATATACAAAGTAATACAAAATAATTTCTCTTTTTAGATATTTTACTTTTCCCAATTGCATGTAGAAACAATTTTGACACTTTTTTAAAAATTTGAGTTCCAAATTCTCTCTCTCCTTCCCTTTCCTTCCCCCTCCTTGAGACAGTAAGCAGTTTGGTATAGGTTATAAAAATACAAAATAATTTCAAGTGGGAGAGAGCATTAATAACTGTGGAGAGAAGTAAAAGCCTTGTGTATGGAAGTAGTTCTTCAGCTTTGTTGGAAAGAATCCAGGGATTCTATGAGATACAGGTAAAGAGGGAGTGAATTAGTACATTCCAAACATGGCTATATGTAATAGCATACACCTGTAATCACTGCTTCTAGGGTGGAGGAATAATGGTGGTTAAGGCTGGTGGATTCCTTGAGCTCCAGAGTTCTGAACTGTATTAGGTCTAAAGCTAATTGGGTATCTGTACCAGATCTCACACCAGTATGGTGAGCTCCTGAAAGTAGGGGTCAGAGGGATGGGTCACCAGGCTACCTAAGGAAGGTTGAATTGGCCCAGGTCAGTAATAGATAAGGTCAAAGTTTCTGTGCTGATCAGCATTAGGCCATGAGTGGCCACACTTTCAGCCTAAAAACAACCCAAAAAGCAACCTTCTAGACATAGAGAAAACACTTATGTCAGTCAGAGCACTGGGAGATGGAAGATGAAATGTTGTATAAGCAGATAGACAGCAAATCAGTTTGACTAGAACAGAAAACGTGAAGGGAAGAAATGTGAAGCAAAAGTGAAGATGAAATAAAAGTAAAGGTGGGAGCCAGATTGTGAAGGATTTTATAGATGAGCTTGAATATAAAAAGTATCTGTGACATATTATAGGAATCTTGAATGAAACTATGTGGAAACTAAGGCCCACTGAGGAGAAAGGCTTCTTTGGTCTTCTTGCCCTCTTGAATTAGTAATTGAAGTCCTTTGTGCCTCTGTTCATTTAGACATAGAGGAATAGGTATGGTACAGTTAAATTATAGCTCACATTTATCTTGTGTGTGGGTTCTTAATCTGTGAACTTATTCAAATTTTTTTTGATAACTTTCAATATAATTAGTTTCCTTTGTAACCTTATGTATTTTATTTTATGAATTTAAAAACATCATTCTGAGGAGTGCCCCTTCTGTGAAGGGGACCAGAAAGCCTCTAATCTATAGGCTTCACCAGAAAGACCAAGGAGACCAAGACACAAAAAAGGTTAAGGACCCCTGATCTACTGCTTTATGGCTAACGCAGCAGGGACCCTGTGGAGAAATTATAATGATTTCCATTTTGTGGATGAGGAAACTGACACTTGAAAGGATTTATCCACAGTCAGTTTAGTGACCAAATTGGGATTTAAATCCCCATCTTCAGCTCTAGCATTCTTCCTATCACAACATAATGCCTCACAAAAAGCTATGCATTTGTTTGCTAAGTTCTTGAACTCTGCAGATAAAATGTGCAAAAGCGCATAACTTTTTTATTTATCATTATTAGGATGTCTCCTACTACTTGCAAAGAACTCCCTCAGGCTTTAAACAATCCATACTACCATAGTTGCAAGCTTATTGGATTGGAAAGTCCCTTCTATTATGTCCTTTTCATCCAACAGAAGGAACTAGAAAAATACTTAATCACATCTCAGGTGATTCTATTTAAACAAATAAGTAGCCACTAGTCTTAAGGAAGTAGACAGCATCATGATTAATTAGTATGGGTTTTTCTTTGCTTGTTTTTGGCTTTTAGGTTTTCTAACCTCAAATACACCCTTGTTTTTTTTTTATTCTTCTCTCTGGGCCAGACACTTGAAATGAGTTGGATCTGGATTCACAACTGATATCATTGGTAGGTTAGCTAATAAGTCTTATTGTTAT
The DNA here is from genome assembly GCF_900497805.2 of Vombatus ursinus. Classification (NCBI taxonomy): domain Eukaryota; kingdom Metazoa; phylum Chordata; class Mammalia; order Diprotodontia; family Vombatidae; genus Vombatus; species Vombatus ursinus. The sequence continues at coordinate 10,561,194 of NW_020954587.1, read as the reverse complement.
TCAGTCATTTTAGTCATGTCCAACTCCTCATGACCCCATTTAGGGTTTTCTTGGCAAAGTTACTGGAGTGATTTGCCATTTCCTTCTCCAGTTCATTTTACAGATGAAGAAACTGAGGTAGACAGGGTTAAGTAACTTGCCTAGGGTCACACAAGTAGTAGGTGTCTAAGGCCAGATTTGAACTTGGGAACATGAGTCTTCCTGAGACCAGGCCTGGAACTCTATCCACTGAGCCACCTAGCTGCCCTAATAAGAATTACTCAACTCTAACGTGCACACAAATAGAGTGATCATAGGCATTTATCTCTCTGTACATCAGTTTCCTTATCCATAAAATAGAGATAATAATACATGTAGTACTTACCTCATAGGGTTGTTATAAGGTTCAAATGAGACAATGTATGTAATGTGCATTGTGTGTACACACATGCACATATACATACACATGTACACATATACACACACACGATACATACATACATGCATGTACGTACACACACTTATATACATATGTATAAGAGTTGAGGCACATTTTAGGTGGGAAGGAATGCATTTCCCACTAGGTTCTATGCCATAAATGATGCAATTATCCTATAAAGCAGTGATGTCAAGAGATATAAGATGAAGGGGAAGAGAAAAGAGGGAGCTTTTGGCAAATGGCCTCAATATTTCCAGTAAAATATGAAGCATGGTTCTCATCTGAGAGGGTAGGGGTGGGGGATCCACTAAAGTACACAAGGATCCTGCAGCCCTCAGCTCCAGACTTAGAAAACCACAAATTAACATTAACGATGTTTTATTGTATTTTTATTTATTTTGTTAAATATTTCCTAATTACATTTTAATCCGGCCCCACATTTGACACCTCCTCTGTACAGAAGGTCCACAGTCTCACCAAAATTCAAGTCTTGAGAACTTTAGTCAAATCTATCTTTGAGGTCTCAGACTTACGGGAATTTCAGGCCTTTCCCTTTGGATGTGCTTTTATTGCATAAACAAATTTTAACCATATAAGAAAAAAGAGAAGAAGAAGAAGAATGAGATATTGAGTGGAAAGAAGAGATAACTAGCTGCAGTGTTAAATAGATTGGGAGAAGGGAAGAAAAAGGTTCTTTATAGAAATAATGTAACCCTGGCTCAAAATTCATTTCCACAAGATTCTCCTTTTTGGTGAAGATTGACTATGCAATGTTCCTTATGTGTGAGAGGGGCTGTTAGGAGCTCAGAATTTAGAAACCCAGGTCTTTGCTCTTGAAACTAGAATCCTGAATATTGAGATCTCTCTTCTCCCAAGCCCTTCTAGCTCTACCCCTTACCCAGAGGCAAAACACTGAGTAATTAATCTCCGCCTCTGAGGAGTCTTGTGCAAATGGACTTTGAGCCTTAGGTTACATTTGGGAAACCCCCAAAAGCCCTAAAATAATATTTAATATTTGAATTTTATGAAGAATGAGTTCACGTTCTGCCTAGGATTATGAGGTGGTTACGTTGAACCATCTTGTTTCAAGTGGGGACATAATAATATATGCCCTCAATTCCAGCTCTAGGCAGAACAATAATTAAAGAGAATATCAATGGGTCATGACATGGGATTGTAGCATGTAAAAGCACCTAGCACGGAGCCTACCACAGTAGTAGGATCTTCTTCATTGTTTGATTAAGGATAGCTCCCTAAGGGCAGGGTCTGTTTTTGTGTGTATTAGTATTCCTAACACCTTGCAAATACAATAGATAATGTTAAAGGCTTGGTGGACTTCTGTTGTTAACTGATTAGGACTCCTTTGATCCCAACCGACCTGTTGCTTAAAAAGCTGAGGTATTCTTAAATGGAGCTATTGGCCATCAGATCTGGGATGGAACTTATAATGCAGAATATGCAGCTTTGCCTCTAACACTTAGGAGACTTTGAGGTGCAGGGTTTGAAGACTCTAGCACAGAGAAAGAGGATTTTTGGTAAATTGCCTTAGCTAAAAGTATGACTCGGCTAGACTCGAATAGTAGGAAGATTATAGGGATAATTCACACATAACTCTCTGACTCCCTCCCTCCCCTCCCTCTCTCCTTCTCTCTTTTCCTGCATCCCTCCCTCTCTGTCTCTGTCTCTGTCTTTCTGTCTGTCTCTCTCTGTCTCTACTTTCCTCCACCTCTCTCTCTCTCTCTCTCTCTCTCTCTCTCTCTCTCTCTCTCTCTCTTTCTCTCTCTCTCTCTCACTCATAAGCAGGTCAACAGCCTGGACTAATCTCTCTCTGGCTTCTCGCCATATTGTCAGGCCTATAGTCACATCTCTCTATTTCATGTGCGTCTCTTTGTTTGTTGCTCTCTTTTTGTTTCTCTCTTCCTCTGTCTTAGTCTCTATCACACTCTGTTTCTGCTCCTCTCTGTCTGTCTGTCTTTGACTCTGTTTCTGTCTATCTCTGTCTTCATCCTTTTCTGCCTTTGTTTGACATATAATAGGTGCTTAAATAAATACTTGTTGACTGTTTTGATTTAAAAAGTTCCCACTATGTGCTGTACAACATTTGTGCATAAACTGTTTTTTTAAAATTATCTTTAGATATTTCACAACAATTGGTTATATTAATATTTTTTTAAATATCAGAATTAAAAATTTAAAAAGAATTTTAAAAGACTCTCCTTTTTTCTCTTGCCCTAAGATTTTGAAGAACCAGAAAAGTAGGACAATGATTCAATGGTCTTTGGATTACATAAAATCTTGTTTTCTGATGCAGCTTAAGCTTCTATAATTCATTGAACAATATTTATTGATCACATATAACAAAAACGACTCGTGTGGATTGATAATATGATGTATAATAATGATCCTAATATAAGGCAATGTGCTAAGTGCTGTGAAGAATAATATGACAAGGCTTTAAGGAACTTAAAATCTGGTAAGAGCATTTAGATATGTTCACAAATAAGGTGAGGGGAAGGTGAAGGAAACAAATATTGGTATAGCACTGTGTTCCAGGCACTATGTTAATCTCTTTTTTTAAACAAATATTTCATTTGAGCCTTACTACACACCTGGGAGATAGGTGTTATTGTTATCCCCATTTCGTAGTTGAGGAAACTGAGACATGCAAAAGTTAAGTGACTTGCCCATTGTTTGTAAGTGTCTGAGGCCAGATTTGAACCCAGGAAGATGAGTCAGGCCTGGTACTGACAGGGTAAGGGTCCTGGAAACTTCCCCTCCCCTTCCCCCCCCCAACTTTCTGTGAACTTTCCCACATGGTCCTGGCATTGTCTGAGGCTATAATCCTTTCACTGGGGCTTGGAACCTGCCCTAATTTCCAGTTCTCTGTTATCTCTAACCTAGCCCAGCCCTTCATTGTCTGTTACCTCTGGATCACCCTTGACTACTTCCCACCCTTAATTCCATCTAGACGTCTTTCACATGGTGTTCTCTTGGGGCACCGGGCCCTTCTGGAGGCCTACTCTGTTGCCTCCCAGTCATCCCAGACTACTTGGCAACTCCTAGATCTTCCCACAGTCTTCTATATAAAAGGTCCATCTTGACTCCATTAAAGTGCTCAGATTCCTTAAGAGTCTGGCCTGGTTATATTCTCATTACAAACGTCAGATTCTTAAAATCTGGCCGACGGTTCAGATTCCTTAACAGTCTGGCCCACTTCTATTGGTGATATAATAAACCTTGTTTCTGCTCATATTCTTAAAATCTGGCCAATAGCTTGGATGCTTAAAATCTAGCCTACCCCAACCAGTGTTTTAATAAACCTTGTCTCTGGCTGAAAGAAGGCTTGGGTCAAATTCATTCGAGGCAGGACCTGCATCGTTTGCCTTTGAATTTCAGGGTTCCCCATGCTCCTAGACCTCAATAGTACTATATCCACTTTACCACTTAGTTGCCCTGACTTCATCTTGGTTGTTGTTCAGTCATTTCAGTCATGTCTGACTCTATGACCCATTTTGGGCAAAGATACTGGAGTATTTTGCCATTTCCTTCTCTAGACCATTTTACAGATGAGGAAACTGAGGTATATGAGGTTAAGTGACTTGCCCAGGATCATACAACTAATAAGCCAGATTTGAACTCACTTCTAGATTCTAGACTCTAGCCTTTGTATTCTATCCCCTGCGCCACCTTATCTTTTTTTTTATCTCAGGATATAGTCATCTATGTGTGTGTGTGTGTGTGTGTGTGTGTGTGTGTGTGTGTGTGTGTGT
>NW_020954587.1:10513097-10556996 GCF_900497805.2 Vombatus ursinus | reverse complement strand
TGTGTGTGTGTGTGTGTGTGTGTGTGTGTGTGTGTGTGTGTGTGTGTGTTGAAATAGAACCTAGGGTGCTACCAAAGAAAAAAAGACTTCATTTGGGCTGAGATTAGCATCATAATTTTTGTAAGTAAGGAGAATATTTTTAGCAATTTGGTGCCATTAGGCAAAATAGTGACAGGTAACACATTGTGAAAGTAAGCAGGTATCAGTTCCTTCTAGAATGTCCCAATTAGTCTTCTTTACCTTTTTTTGGGGGGGCCCCCCGAGGCAATCAAGATTAAGTGACTTGCCCAGGGTCACACAGCTAGTGAGTAACATGTGTCTGAGATCAGCTTTGAACTCAGGTCCTCCTGTCTCCAGGATCGGTGCTCTATCCACTGCATCACCTAGCTGCCCCTAGTCTTCTTTATCTTAAATATTTTTGGCCACTGCCTAGGGCAATGGTTTTGATGTAAGTTATTTGATAAAAGAACAATAAAGCTTCCACTTTAAGGTATTATACTTTTCAGGCAGCTGGTGGCACAGTAGATAGGGTGCTGTTCCTGGAGTCAGGAAGACACTTTCCTGAGTTCTAATCTGACCTCAGATGTGTATTAGCTGTGTGACCTTGGGCAAGTCACTTAACCCTCTTTGCCTCAGTTCCTCATTTGTAAAATGAGCTGGAGAAATGGCAAATCACTCCTGCATCTTTCCCAAGAAAATTCCGAATGGGGTTATGAAGGGTCAGACACAATAATATTATACTTTCCCCTTGAGAATTTTACATATGAATGGTAGCCTAGCTTCTAGCAGAGAAAAATTTCAATAGGATTCTAGTATTAGGGATAAAGGGACCTCAATCTATCAATAGAGCATGTATAAACAAGTATACATTCTCTAGTATGCAATAGCAATTCATTTACACTGGCAAAAGAAAGATGATATGAAGTTATAAAAACTTTAAATAATAGACGTAACTTCATAAATATTTCAGGCATATGGCAGCTATATCCCAGAAATTATAGAACTGTTAAAACATTATTTATCTGGTCTTAACACATAATTGAGATACTATGCCGTTCAGTGCATATAACCTTAATACTGATTTGAATATTAAAAAATTATCCATGATGCCTTTAAGCATAATGTATTTTCCTAGTTTATCTTTGTTGATGTAATCTATTTTTAATCTTTCCTTACTTGAAATTATGATTGTAATTCCTTTTTTTCCCCCTTAGATTCAGTTAAAGTGTAATACATTTTATTCCCAGACCTCACTTTAACTCTATGTGTGCCTTTGGGTTTTAAGTGTGTTTCTTGAACACAGCAGATTGGCGAATTTTGTTTTTTCGTAATTTTGCAACTTCCTCCAAGATTATATTATCAGGTTTATTTCCCTATCCATCTGATCCTGAAAAAAAAAATCACTCAAAAGTAACTACAGTTTATTTTTCTTAAAGCAATTTGGTCAAGGTTTCTGTCCTTATCAACAGTTTCTCTCTCTCCCTTTGCCTAGTTGAGACCCAGATCATTTGATTCTACACACACACACACACATATATATGTATATATATATATATACATAGGTATAATAGGTAGGTACAATATAAGTATGTATATATATGTATATATGTATACACACTTACATGCACACACATATATATGAGAAACTTTTCTTCATTCTATTTATTAGTTCTTTTGGAATATTGTCATGAAAAGTTTGGCTGTTCAAATAAGTTCAATAACTACAAATATTTTTTTTCAGGCTGAACCTGTAAAAAACTGGTGGGGAGGAGGAGAGGAGAAAAAAAGAAAAAAAGAAATTTACATGATAACTTCATTATATATTTAAAAAGAATAGCAAGTTGTACATAATAGATCTGCAGTTTCATGTGCATGCATCTTTTTTATTCTACTATGTTATGGATATGTTGTTTTTATACTTCTCTTATTTATACTGTATTATTATCCTCTCTATTCAAGCCCCTCTTCTTTGTTTAAAAAATCTTCAGCTGTGACACCTGAATAAAAAAAAAAATAGTTCACGTCTCTCTCCTCCACTCTCCTTCATTCGTTAGATATCCTTTCTGCTTAAACTTTATCATGGCCTTAGTCAATCAATCCACTAACATCTATTAAACACCTATTATGTTCCTGGTATGGATAGCAACCAAAATGACTCTACTTTGTTAAGTCCCTCTACCTTTTCCTTTATTCTTATCTACCTCAGAGTCCTGCCCTCTTTGGTAGCCCCATGAGTGTTGCAATAGCCAAAGCTTTTACTCATAGATGTTGCGACTTCTCCCCCAAAGGGTGGAATGTTTTAATTGTATAAAAAGATATGTGCAGAATAAATTGGGGGTGTTCTCAGATGGAAGGTGCTAAGGCAAAGTGGGGATTAGGAAAGACTTCTTGCAGAAAGTGGAACTGAGTGGTTTTTTTTTTGGTGGCAATTGGGGTTAAGTGACTTGCCCAGAGTCACACAGCTAGTAAGTGTCAAGTGTTTGGTCTGAGGCCACATTTGAACTCTGGTCTTCCTGACTGCAGGGCCGGTGCTCTATCCCTTGCGCCACCTAGCTGGCCTGAACTAACTGAGTCTTGAAGGAAGCCAAGAAAGGTCAGAGACAGAAATGAGGATGGAGAGAATGGCAGGCGTGAGTGACAGCTGGTAAATCTGCCCAGAATTGGGAAATGAAATGTCATATGGGAAGGTGGGCATGTGGGTATGTCATGTAGTAAGGAGGGCACTGTCACTGGATCAAAGAACATTGTGAGGGAGAGGAAGGTAAGGGGCCAGGTTATGAAGGGCTTTAAAAGTCAAACAGAGAATTTTATATTTGCATCTACAGTGTGAGAAATGCTAACAGTTTGGTTCCCACAGAATTGATAGGAAAACAAGACGGGGGAGATTAGATTATTGATTAATTGATTTATTGGTTTATTGGTTTACACAAATATGTAAACAAGATGAGGGGGAGATTGGTCTTCACAGACTATTATAGAAACAATAGATATTTCACTGCAAAGGCAGATGTTAAATGGGACGTGCAGGAATGTTGGGACAAGTTGGGGGTTAAAGACAAGTGATCCTATATAACCACTTGCCCTGCTCCTGTACAGGTGTGGGATTCCAATGAGGGAAACACACCCAATTCTCGTAAGAATTGTTAATAAAGGTATCTCTTCTCTCACTCCACAGCTCTGATTTCTTTATGACCCAGTTAACTCTTGTTTGGGGAATTCACTGAGCCCAGTCTGGGGCTTAATTCTGAATTGAGTCTGGGGTTTTTATAACAACAGGAAATGGGGAACCATTGGAGCTTATTGAATGAGGCGGGGAGGGGGTGACACAATGAGACTTACTTATTAGCAAAATCACTTTGACAGCTGAGTGGGAAGATGAACTAGAGTGAGGAGAGACTTGTGGAAGGGAGAACGAGTAGTAGATTGCCATAATCCAGGCATGAGGTGATGAGACCTAGCACCAGAGTGGTGGCAGTGTCAGGGGACAAAAGAGGGGAAGGGTGTATGTGAGAGGTGTTACAGAGGTGAAATCAACAGGCCTTAGCAACAGATTGGGCATAAGAGGTGAGGATGACCCCTGGGTTTTGAGCCTGGATGAATAGGAGAATGGTGGTAACCTCAACAATAGTATGGAAGTTAAGAAGAGGGGAGGATTTTGGAGGAAAGATATTGAATTTCAATTTGGGGCATGTTGAGTTTGAGATGTCCAAGGGACATTCAGTTTGAGATGTCCAATTGGCAGATGGAGATTCAAGACTGAAGGGAAATAGAGAGGTTAGGGATGGATAAGTAGATATGGAAATCATCAGCATAGAGATGACACTTGAATCTGCAGGAGCTGTTGAGATCATCAAGCAAAATCATATAAAAGGAGAAGACAAGAGGCTCCAAACAGAAACCAGTCGGACACCAGAATTAGCAGGAGCAAACAAGATGAAGATCCAGCAAAGAGACTGAGAAGGATTGATTTTAAAGAGATTTCGAAATAGAAAACTCAACATTGCAAATAAATTACAGATTAAGCTTTTCACTTTAATGAGTTTTTGTTTTTGTTTTTTGGCAAGGGGATGGGGATGATAATTCATTCCCTGTTTTTTCTCCCCCCCCCAGGATCACAGATTTTTAAGGTTCTAGCATTACGTTTTTAGGTAAATGTTGGATTTTTGAAGGTAGATAGCACGATGTAATGAAGAGAGAGCCAACTTCAGAGTCAGAAAGACCTAGGGCAAGATTTGTGTGACCCCTGACAAATCACTTAACCTATAAGTGCCTCAATTTACATAGGTGGGAGGGAGAACCAGGAGAGAATTCACAAGAAAGTCACAAGAATTTAGAGAGGTATGGGATTAGCCTATAGCTATTCTGTCATTGATCCATCCATTACACTCAGATAAAACAGGGCTTTTAAAATAAAAGTTTTATCTCTTCCTTATATCATGTAACCAGTGAATGTTGTCACCTAGTATTTTTGTGCTACAGTACATGGAACTATTTATCTTAAATAAATTTCCTTTGTTGGCTTTGTTTCAATTTCAAAGACTGTTTATTTCTTGTTTTCTTTAAAGGTATGACTTAGTTTGTCATCTTGTTGAAGAGTACACACTTTTCTCATGTAAGTGTGTGCTCATTTCTGTAGGATACATTATCTGGGAGTGCAAGCCATTTTCCTTTGCTTTTTGGCATACCATATTCCAATCTTTTCTTTCTTTTCTTTTTTGTTGTCCTGTGTAATTTGAACAAGTATTCCTTGATATGCAAATTGCTTCCTCTTGTCTGTTTGTAATACCTCTTTTTTAAAAAAAACAAAACAAAATACTAGAAGCCTGGAATTTGGTGATTATATTTTTGCATGGATTATATGTAGGGCTCCTCTATGATGGACTTCCATGATTCGTACTGATCTGTACTTTAGTCTTTCTTCAGTATTTCTGGACATAGTGTGAGCATGTGTGTGTGTGTGTGTGTGTGTGTGTGTGTGTGTGTGTATGTGTGAATATTGAGGGAATTGAGGGGATTAGGACAGCAAATGGTTAATTGTGGGAATTGAGTGAACCACACTGACTCCATCTTGTGACTCAATTCTGGAGCTAACTCAATTCCCTTTTTATTCAATTATGGGTGTAGTTAAACTTCTGTCTTGGGGTTTTTTTTTAAGTTTTAATCTTTAATAACTTCAGAAGTATAAATGCTATAAATTTATTTTTAAAATAAATTTCATTTGAACACAATTACTTACATTTCTTTATACTTACTTGGTTTGTGAATTTTCAATAATTATTTAATTTTTTAAATTTAATATTTCATTTTCCCCCAATTACATGTAAAAACAATTTTTAACATCTGTTTTTAAAAATTTTTTGAGTTCCAAATTCTCTCCCTTCCTCCCTCCCTTCCACTCCCCGCATTGAAAAGACAAGCAATTTTATATAGGTTATACATGGGCAGTCATCCAAAACATATTTCCATGTTAGTCATGTTGTGAAAGAAAACACAAATAAAAAACACAAGACAAATAAGAACAATTTCTGTCTTGTGGAAAAACTTTATTCAATTGTGGGAATTGAGAGAAAACCTTATTGCATTGTTTGAACTTAGCCCTGCATGGCTGGGAAGCTGAACCACCTCTACCTTGTGTTTAGAGACCCTTAACTAAGGACCTAGGTTATACTGACCAGAAACTCAGATCCAAAACATTTTCTCACAATTGCACATCTCAAGCAACCTATATATCTTATGTGAAAACTGGCCACACACTGATTAATCATTCATTGTTCCCATGTTCCTTTGATTGTCCACAGACCCTTGAGGGATGGGGATGGGAAGGAGTGGGTCCTTTTCTGATTTTAGGGAATTGCACCTGTTCACTCTCCCCCTCCCAACTTGGAAAGTTCCTAATCTTTCATCCAATTTCTGATGTTGTATTGTTTCCTTTTAATTAATTGGCCTTATATGATTGATTGGTTTTTTAATCTTTTTTTTTAAATTTTTTTTGTTTTCAACAAGTGTTTTTAAAACTTTGGATTACAAATTTTCTCCCCTCTTCCCTCCCCACCCACCCTCATTGAAAAGGTAAGCATCTCAATCCAGGTCATAGATGTGCAGTCATGCAAAACACCTCCACAGTAGTCGTGTTGTGAAAAACTAAGTATATTTCCCTTCAGCCTATCCTACCCCCCATTTATTCTATTCTCTGCTTTGACCCTGTCCCTCCTCAGAAGTGTTTGCTTTTGATTATCCCCTCCCTCAATCTGCCCTCCCCTCTATCAACCCCCTGCTCTCTTGTCCCCTTCCCCTCTTATTTTCCTGTAGAGTAAGATAGATTTCCATACCCCATTGTGTATGTTATTCCCTCCTTAAGCCAAATCCTATGAGAATAAGATTCATTCAATCCCTCTCACCTTCCCCCATTTCACCTCCACTGTAAAAGTCTTTTCTTGTCTGTTTCATGTGAGATATTTTACCTCATTCCACTTCTCCCTTTCTCCTTCTCCCAGTATAATCTTCTCCCACCCCTTAATTTTATTTTCCAGATATCCCTTCATCTTCAACTCACCCTGTGTCCTCTATCTGTCTATACAAACATAATTTTTTCACTCCCACTACCCTAATACTGACAAAGGACTCATGAATTACAAATATCATCTTTCCCTGCAGGAATGTAAACAGTTCAACCTTAATAAGTGTCTTATGATTTCTCTTTCCTGTTTACCTCTTCCATGTTTCACTTGAGTCTTGTATTTGAAGGTCAAATTTTCTATTCAGCTCTGGTCTTTTCCACAGGAATGCTTGAAAGTTCCCTATTTCATTGAATGACCATTTTTTACCCTGAAGAATTATACTCAGTTTTGCTGGGTAGGTGATTCTGATTGATTGTTTTTAATGTATAAAAGTCTGTGTTCCTCTGCATTCAAGATTCAGTCCTAAACTGAAAGGGCCTGGTCCCAATTTGTTGGGCAATTGCCATGCATTGCTTCATAAATTGATATGCTGGGAAGAATGAATCTTTGTTTCCTCAGTCATTTAAGAGTGAGGGAGATAGAGAAAGAGAGAGAGAAGAAGAAGAAGAAGAAGAAGAAGAAGAAGAAGAAGAAGAAAAAACAGAGACAGAGAGAGCTAGAGATAGAGAGAAAAAGAGAGAGACAAAGATTTTCCTGAAAATGGTATTTGGCTTTTTCATCATATTTTCCAGAAGGTCAAAGACTGTCATATTCTTTTGCTGAAGTAAGTTGCTTTGATTAGGAGAAATTTCATGTGTAATTTTGCTGTCTCTTGTATGCTATGAGGTTCCATCTCTTCATTTTTGAGTTTTGTCTCTATCCTTTCCTTTTATCACTGTTCACTTCTTTATTAAGGTTTCACTGTGAGTATTTTAAACTTCATATTTGTCTTTTCAAACTCTTCTTTAAAAGCTCAATTTCCTTTCTTATATCTTACTTAAGTTATTTTATCAAGCTTTTCAATCATTGTAAAAGGTGTTACAGTATTTACTTTCAGTCTCCTTTCTGGGGTTTTACTTGTCACCAAAACTTCCTTTAGGAGATTTCTGTTTGAATGGTTTTATTGATGCCTCTTGTTTTTATACCATAATTTTTCCAGAGATATTCCCCCACCCTGCACCCCATTTGATCCCTCCTGAGTAATCAAAAAAAGTTGCATAAAAAAATCATTGACAACAGTGCTCACATTTGACAATAGATACATCATTCTGTCTTAGTAGTACCCTACCTCTGTGCCAAGAGAAGTATGTCTCTTTATTTTTTCTCTGAAACCCTGTGGGGTTTCAGTTGCTGCAAGTTTAATTTCCTTATAGTGACCTTTACATTATTGAAGTCATTGGGCATGTTGTTCTTTTGGTTCTGCTTGTTTCACTTTGCATCAGTTCATATAGCTCTTCCCATCTTTTTCTGTATTCCTCATATTTATAAATTCTCACTGTGTAACAGCATTCTTTTACCCCACATTATTTATTAATTGAATTAATATCTCTTACTTTTTGTACTCATTTACTCAATGCCTGCTGGTTTTCTATGTGAGGATTTCTTTCCATTCTATTCTTTTCTTACCTTTTCTCTTTTTACTTTTATTGGCACATTTCTTGATGTTTTGATGTAATGAAGGCCAGTTAGTTTCCTTAGGAATTACTACTCATTCACACAGCTTGTCAGGAGTCTTTCTGATTCAATAAATATTCATATCAAACATCTAAAACAGGGAAACATATGCTTTTATCCAAGTTTTTTCCCCTCTCTCTAGTGAAGTCTACCCTCCCAAGGTTTCATTAGTCCTCCAGACCTATAATACTACCCTGGGTGGAGTCCTCTTCCATGAGGGAAACATCCAGAATCAATAGAAAGTCAGCCTAGGTCCTTTTCCTTTCTTGTACTTTCACAGTTCATAAAATTTCCCATGTCAATGAAGGGCAAGGTCCAGGTTAGTCCCTCTACTCTGCAGTTTTGTCTCTTGTTCCTCATTTCTATCCCTGACTTGGTCCAGGAACTTTTCTATTGGTCTTGAAACCCGTCTGTTGCTCTGCCACTGTAAATTCACTCTTATTAACTCATATTCCTGTACCTCCTGGCTTGCTTAGAAATTCTTAGCACCCTGACCCTGCATCCATCTGCTGTCAGACCTGGAGATAACGGTTGCTTGGAGGGATCATGCGGATAAATATTCAGACATCCCTTCAGGGAACTGAGTTTATTTAACTATTTGTAGCTCCACTCCTTTCAGCTCTTCTTTTCTATGTCTGTCTCCAATTACCTTTTGCTTCCTTAAAAAGCACAGGTAGCTCAGGTAGATTCATTATCAATTATTAGTGTGGTGATAAAGAATAAAGCAAGTGAATCATACCTTTTCATGGTACCATCTGCCCTTTTCTAGTTCTGAGAACTCAATGCAGAGCTGTAACTATCCCTATTTATGTCTGGGGAAAATTCATTTGGAGGAACAGAGGATAGTCTAACTGTGGATGCATTTGTATTAGAAGAGTCAGTTCATCCCACAGAGAATTATGGGAGAAAGTGGGTCCTAAGAGAAGAGCCTACAGCAGTGGGACTCTGCAGGACAATAAAGCATAGGGATGAGATTTATTGTGGGGCAAAAGTATGTTGAGGACATGTCTTCCCATATGTTAGCATACTTGAGCAAAGCCTCATGTATTCTATTACTCCATTCTAGTGTAAGAAACATGTGTGGTGATTGCTATCTAAATATAGATATAGCTCAGCTTGCACGTGACTTGGATAAATATCTTATTTGGTATATGACCCATCCTTTTCCAAGAGAAATTGCAATTTCTGTCTTTGTGGGGAGCAGGAGGAGGGATTTCTCTGGACATTTGTTCCTTTCTTTCTTTGTCTCCAAGCAGTGGGTTGGGCTAGAATGAAATCTATCTACCACACCTCAGATATTGGGAGTCTAAGGGTACAAGACTCTGGCAGTTCAGGATCAATGCCATTTTCCCTGATCATTCTCAAGGGGAGGATAATGCTTAATCTACTATTGTCAGCCTACTTCTTTCCTAGGAAAGGAACTGGTTACACAAAAGACCATCATAAAAATAGTGAAGTAAATGTTTATTAATTGCTTTATAAGCATTAGGTACCATGTTAAGGGATGAGAATACAAATACAAGTAGTAAGAAAGACAATCCCTGCCCTCAAGGAGCTTTCATTATAATAGGAGACCACTAAAAGGAAGCTGAAAGGGGCAGGAAGGAAGAAGTTACCCACAATGGGACATAGCAGAAAAAATATACACAGCCAGGGGAAAAAACTAGAGAGGAATGAAGATATGGGTAGCCTTAGTGCTTTCCTTAAAATGGAGGTTTGGGAAGGAAGCAGTCAATCAGAGGAAGGGACTACGGGGCAGAGTATAATTCCAGTGTGTGGAGGTGGGAAGTGGCATGAATTTCCAGAGTGAGGAGCCTTCTGTGGCATAACAGAGTAAGTCCAGAGAGTCAAGAGTGGAGCCTGGGGAGAAATAAAGAACAGTAAAAAGAAACCAGGGAAGATATACAGATTAACATAGATCAACAGATATCCCCTTTCACTGGGAGTAAGGTAAGATCTCAGCTCCAGCAAAGAGAAAGAAAAACAATCTTACAGGGTAGGGATGGGGGGGTGGGGCAGGGCAGGGATAAGGAAGAGAAGTCTGTTCTTAGCATTCTCCAGGGTTGCAAGAATTGAAAGTCAAGAAACTTGTCGGAATGGAGAAGAGGGAGAAGGTTTGGGGTGGTAGATGGTTTCCTCTGTAAGTCTGAATCTCTGAGGACTCCCATATTCATTCAGAAGTCTATGCTTGCTTCTCTTGACCACTTCTCCTAAAGTCCTCCAACCATCTCTGAAGAAATCCATTCTCCATTCATGCAGGTAGTCAGTGTTACAGTTCAGCGTTCTTTCAGCCAGTCAGGAGTCATGCTCCCTTACTCATAATCAGCAGATCACAAAGCACAGCACATAGTATCCCAAGACTGTCTTTTCAACCAGAGTGAGGGCGGTATTACACCAGTTACATTGCTAGCTAACAGAACCTGAAACAAATCTATATAGGAGAAGGAAATAAACATTTATTAAGCACCTACCACATGTGCTATGTGGTTCATAAATATTATCCTTTTTGATAGACTTTCATATCACTTGATATATATTTTGTCATTATCATGTAGAATAAGAATTATAGGGCACAAAATTCTATGATTTTGAAATTGTTTATGCAAAATAGACATTATTGTCAATGGATATTAAACATATTCTACTTCTTTTGAAATCATAAACTATTTTTAAACAGATGACATTTTCATCATGAATGTGATATGTGTATACCACATATTTCCTTTTTTTCCCCCAACAATAATTCTTTTATCTTCTTAGGCTGCATTTTATTAGTTTTCTATTTCCATCCCAATGTGCTCCTAGAAGCATTATTATCTGAACAAAGTTTTCAAGTTGATTCATGAGTCATCTCTGCAGAAGTTCAAGTTTTAAGATATTTTGAAGCACAACTGTGGTCTTATGATAGTTTCCTTCTGTGAGAGAAATATATTTTTGATTGCCAATTTAATTTTGACCTGAACTAATATTCCTAAGAGCACAGATCAGTGTTAATAGCATTAACTCTTGATGATCGGTAATAATTGGGAAACAAAAATAGTAAGAATGGGGAAAGAATAGGGAAACCACCAATTCTAATCTTTATCTATAATAGATCCCAGAAAATTCATCTGGTACAGTTTTGTTTTGTTCACAGGTCATAGGATCAATCACTCAATCAACAAACATCTATTAATATCTGAGTTTAAATCTAGCCTTGAACATTTACTAGCTATGTGACCCATGGCAAGTCACTTAACCTCTTTTTTGCCTCAGTTTTCTCATCTGTAAACTTGGGATAATGATAACACCTAACTCCCCGGGTTGTTGTGAGGATCAAATGAGATAATACTGATGAAGTGCTTAGCATACAATGGTTGGCACATAGAAAGCACTGCTTAAACTCCAGCTATCACCATCATTATTATTATTAATTACTGTATGCCAGGCACTGCGGATATAAATAAAAAGAATGAAACAAGTCACTTGATTAAGGAGCTTACCTTGTATCATGGCTTTCAAGTTTAAAGGAACCTTAGATGTCATTTAATTGAACCCCTTCATTTTACAGATGAGAAAAATAAGGTACCAAAAGATTAAGTGGCTGGCCAAGGCCATATAGATAGTGAATGGTAGAGCTAGAATTTGAATCCAGATCCTCAGACCAGTGTTCCTTTCCCTGTGCTACCTTCTCTTAAGATGCCTGGCACTTGGAC
This sequence comes from Vombatus ursinus, assembly GCF_900497805.2. Classification (NCBI taxonomy): domain Eukaryota; kingdom Metazoa; phylum Chordata; class Mammalia; order Diprotodontia; family Vombatidae; genus Vombatus; species Vombatus ursinus. The sequence continues at coordinate 10,545,190 of NW_020954587.1, read as the reverse complement.
ATTGTTGTTGTCCTTTGTTTTTGAAGAGGACCAATGACATCACAGGTGATGTCTTGACTCATGTGTGGATTGGGTTTAAGTGAGGCAGAGGTGCATGAAGTCATCAGTCTTATTTGCTCTTCCAGAGTCATTGAAGGCCAGTGGCAAGACAGTCAAGATGACTGGTGACAACCCGAGATGCAGTGGATGACTGGGTGACTTTAATGCCTGACCAAGCTCTAAGTGCTCCATAACATCTACTTCAGTTGCCTTCATGGCCTTTGGAACAAATTATTATCATCTGCCCATTCCACCAAGGGAAATTTTTCCATGCTTGGAATAGACATCCCCCTAACTCACCAACTGGTTTGAAGCCTGTCCGTGACTCTGAATCTGCTTTAGCCAATCTGTCAAGATGGTTTTGCCAGGATGTGGCCTCTGGGTATGCTACAGCTTCTTGGAGTCACAGGTGAGAGTTGGATGAATCAGGTGGACACCAAAGGTAGATGAGCAACCTGAAAAGGATGCTCTCACACCAGAGGTGCTAGACTTCCCTGAACACTCCATGCATGCTACTTGAACATAGGGATGATATAAACTAGATGGCTTGTGCTCTGGATGGGGACACCTGCAGTGTGCCCAGTGAGGGACTAGACAGAGATCTCATAACATTGAAGAGATGTAGGAAGGTTCAGAACAGGAGTGAGTAGAAAAGGAGAAAGAGAAAATGGAAGAGAAAATGGATTCAGGGGATGGAGACTTTTGCAAAGGCTGTATCTCACATTTACCAGACTGTTATTTGGCTTTCCCTTGCCCATGCAGTGTTAATTGTTACAGATATTGAAGTGGCCCCACATTTTTAGATATTGAGGCATTGTCTCTTTTATGCAGAAAATGGCAGTTGTAGAACTATGAGATGTTCCCATGTTGAGAGAGAGCACCCGAAGCATTAGAACTTCATTATTCACCAACCAGGCAAGTTGTTAGCACCATTTCTGCTCCCCAGCTTTTAGTGCTGTGCTGATGGAGAAACAAGGAGAGGGGAGTTGAATAGACTGATGCTTTCCCTGCTCAGGAAGTATGGAGGAGGAAATTTTGGGGAAATCGTTGCTAGAGTACCTGCTCCTTGCTTTAATTCCACCTCAGATCAAAAGGATCAGAGATCTAGAGCTGACAAGAACATGAAAAACCATCTAGATCAGGGATTCTTAATCTGAAGTCCACAGACATCTAAGTGGCCCATGGTAGATTTCAGAGCATCCATGAACTTGAATGGGAAAAATTGCATCTTTTTTTTGTCTATGTTGACCATTATACACTTAGCATCTACAGTCTTGAATTCATATTTGTCATTTTAAAAAAATTATTTTTAATGTTCAGTTCCAAATTCTTTTCCTCCCTTCACCCCCTCCTCCACTCATTGAAAAGGTAAGAAATAAAATATACTATGTATGTATATGTGTGTATACATATATATATGTATATATATATATACACATACATTTATACATACACACACAAAACTATGTGAAATATACTTCCACATTAGCCTTGTTGTAAGGGGAAAACAAGAAAAATAAAGAGAAAAAAATGCTTCAATCTGTACTGAGCTCATCAGTTCCCTATTGAGGTGGATAGTATTTTTTCATTAAGAATACTTTGGAGGCAGCTAGGTGTCACAGTGGATAAAGCACTGGCCCTGGAGTCAGGAGGACCTGAGTTCATATCTGGTCTCATACCAGACACTTGACACTTACTATCTATGTGACCCTGGGCAAGTCACTTAACATCAATTGCCTTGCTAAAAAAAATATTTTGGAACTGAGTTCATCACCATATTGATCAGAGTTGCTGAGTCTTTTACAGTTGATTTTCACTACAATATTGCTGTTACTGTGCACAATGTTCTCCTGGTTCTGTTCACTTCATTTTATATTGGTTCATAGAAGTCTACCCAGTTTTTTTTAATGAAACCATCCCCTTTATAATTTCTTACGGTACAATAGTATTTCATCACAATCATATGCCTAAGTTGTTCAACAATTCCCCAATTGATGGCATCCCCTCAGTTTCAAATTCTTTGCCACCACAAAAATAACTACTATAAGTATTTTTGTATGTATGGGAACTTTTCCTTTTTCTTTGTTCTCTTTGGGATATAGACCTAGGAGTAATTTTGCTGGGTAAAAGGGTGTGCACAGTTTTATAGCCCTTTGGGTGTAGTTCTCAATTATTCTCCAGAGCGGTTGGGTCAGTTCATAGCTCTACCAACAGTGTATTAATGTACCTATTTTCCCATATCCCCTACAGTATTAGTCATTTCCCTTTTCTGTCATTAACATGACCCACTATGATGGGTGTAAGGTTGTAGCTCAGAGTTGTTTTAATTTTCATTTCTCTAATTATTAGTAATTTATATATTTTTTTCTCTTTTCAAAGATATTTATCTATTTATAACATTAATTTAAAAATTTTTTGAGTTCCAAATTCTTTATCTTCCTTTTTTCCTTCCCTCACCAATTGAGAAGGCAAGCAATATAATATCATTTATACAAGTAAAGTCATGCAAATGATATTTCCATATTAGCCATGATGTAAATTTAAAAAAAAAAAAAGCCAGAAGAAGAAGAAAGTAGGAGACATTGGTCTATGCATAGTTTTTGCCAAACTATTTTGCAATTTTCCCAGCAGTTTTTGTCAAATTGTGAGTTCTGGCTACAGTAACTAGAATCTTTGGGTTTATCAAACACTAGGTGTGCTCATTTGCTTTCATATACTGTGTAACTAATTTATTTCACTGATCAATCACTTTGTTTCTTATCCAGTATGAGACTCTTCTGCTGATTCCCACTTTACAGTATATATAGATTGACAGCTAGTACTGGTAGGCCCCCTTCCTTCACTTTTTTTTCTTTGATTCCCTTGATATCCTTGACCTTTTGTTCCTCCAGATGAATTCTGCTATTATTTTTCTAGCTCAATAAAGTAATTCTTTTGTAGTTTTATTGGTATGACACTGAGTAAGTAAATTAATTTAGGTAGTATTGTCATTTTTATTATATTAGCTTGGCCTACCTATGAGCAGTTAATATATTTCCATTTGTTTAGATCTGTCTTCATTTGTGTGAAGAGTGTTTTGTAATTTTGTTCATATACTTCCTGTGTGCATCTTGGCAGGTAGACTCTCAAGTAATTTATACTGTCTGTAGTTATTTTAAAATGAATTTCTCTTTCTATCTTTTCCTGCTGGGTTTTGTTGGTAATATATAGAAATACTGATGATTTGTGTGGGTTTATTTTATATCCTGCTACTTTGCTGAAGTCATTAGTTGTTTAGACTAGTTTTTAGTTGATTCTCTAGGGTTCTTTAAGGATAACATCATATCATCTGCAAAAGCCATAATTTTATTTCCTTGTTCCTTGTGACTATTCCTTCAATTTTTTTCTTGTCCTATTGCTACAGCTAGCTTTTCTAGTACAATTGTGAATAATAATGATGATAATGGACATCCTTACTTCACCCCGGATTTTTTTAAAGGGTTCTTTATTACAGATAATCCTTGCTCTTGGTTTTATGTGTATATATATATATATATATATATATATATATAAAATTTTCATTTTAAGAAAAGCTCCATTTATTTCTATGATTTCTAATGCTTTTAATTGGAATGGGTGTTGTATTTTTTCCAAAGCTTTTTCTGTGTCTGTTGACATAATCATTTGATATTTATTGTTTTCATTATTGAGATGGTCATTTTGCTTAAAGTTTTCTTAATGTTGAACTAGCCTTTTGTTCCTGGTATAAATCCAGCCTGGTCATAGTGCATGATCTTTGTGATGTATTGCTGTAATCCCTTTGCTATTTTATTTAAAATTTTTGCATCAATATTCATTAGGGAAAGTAGTCTATGATTTTCTTTCTCTATTTTTGCTTTCCTTGGTTTAGGTATCAAAACCATATTTGTGTCATGGAAGGAATTTGGTAGGACTCCTTTACCTATTCTTTATATAGTATTGGAATTAATTGTTCTTTAAAAGTTTGGTAAAATTCACTTGTAAATCCATCTGGTTCTGGAGTTTTTTTTGTTTTTTTTTTCTCAAAGAGTTCATTTATGGCTTGTTCAATTTATTTTTGTAATATAATGCTATTTAAGGGCAGCTAGGTGGCACAATGGATAGAGCACTGGCCCTGAAGTCAGGAAGACCTGAGTTCAATTCTGGCCTCAGACCAAACACTTGACACTTACTAGCTGTGTGACCCTGGGCAAGTCACTTAACCTCAATTGCCTTAAAATATATATATATATATATCTCATGCTATTTAAATATTCTGTCTCTTCTTTTGTTAGTCTTCGCAATTTATATGTTTGTAAATATTCATCCATTTCATTTGGATTATATATTTAATTGGCATGAAGTTGGGCAAAATAGCCCCAAATAATTGCTTTAATTTCATCTTCATTGGTTGTATGTTTATCCTTTTCATTTTTGAAACTAGCAAGTTGGTTTTCTTCTTCCTTTTTTTAAATTAAATTAGCCAGTGGTTTGTCTGTTTTATTAGTCTTTTAATAAAAACCGTCTCCTAGTTTTATTAATTCAATTTTTTTTAACTTTTAATTCAATTAATCTCTCCTTTGATTTTTAGGATTTCTATTTTGGTGTTTAATTGGGGATTTTAAATTTGCTGTTTTTTTAGTTTTTGTTTTAGTTGCATGCCCAATTATTGATCTTTTATTCGGTAAGCATTTAGAAATATAAATTCTCCTCTAAGTAAAAACATGATTTCTGGACTGCATCCCAGAAATTTTGATGTTGTCTCATAATTGTCATTATATTTAATGAAATTATTGAATGTTTTTATGATTTGTTCTTTGATTTAATCATTCCTTAAGATTAGATTATTTAGTTCCCAATTAGTTTTTAATCTCTGCTTCTATGGAATTGAATGTAATTTTTATTGAATGTAATTTTTATTGCATTATGATCTGAAATGAGTTCATTAAATATTTCTGCTTTTCTGCATGTGTATGTGAGGCTTTTATGCTCTAATACATGGTTATTTTTTGTAAACCTTCTATGCATAACTGAGAAATAGCTATATATCTTTCCATTTCCATGCAATATTCTTTAGAAATTGATCATTTGTGATTTTTCTAAAATTTTTTTACGGTTAGATTTTTCTAGCTCTTAAAGGGAAAGTTGAGGTCCCACACTGGTGTAGTTTTACTATTTCTTCCTGAACTATTTCTTCTATTTCATTCTTTTCTTCAAGAATTTGGCTGCTATGCCATTTGGAGCATATATGTTTAATATTGATATAACTTCATTGTTTATGTTTCTTTTTAGCAAGATGTAGTTTCCCTGCTTATCTCTTTTAATTAGGTCTATTTTTTGCTTTTGCTTTGTCTGAGATCATGATTGCTACCCTTACCTTTTTTTACTTCGCTGAAGCAGAGTAGATTCTGTTCTAGCCCCTTATTTTAACTTCGTGTGTTTTTTTTCTATTTCAAGTATGTCTCTTGTAAACAACATATTGTTGGATTGTGGTTTCTAATCCATTCTACAATTCATTTACGTTTTATAGGTAAGTTCATCCTGTTCACCTTCACAGTTATGATTACTAATTGTGCATTTACCTCCATCCTATTTTTTTCTATTTATCCTTTCATTTTTTACCCTGTTCCCTCCTCAAAAATCTGTTTTGCTTCTGACCACTGATTCTTTTAATCTACCCTCTGTCTTATCACTTCCTTCCTCCAACTTACTCTTAGCCCCTTGCCCTCCTACTTTGCTGATGGGTAAGATAAATTTCTATACCAAATTTTGTGTGTACATATACCATTCTGTCCTTGAACCAGTTCAGATGAGGTTCAAGTGTTTCTTGCTCTCTCCCCTCCATTTCCACCCCCATTTTTCTTCTTTACACATTTCTTTTATGTGAGATAATTTCCCCCAGTCTTCCTCCCCCTTCTCTGTTCTCCCAGTGCATCCCTCTTTTTCACTTTCCATTCATCTTTTTTTTTTTGTGAGGAAATTGGAGTTAAGTGACTTGCCCAGGGTCACACAGCTAGTAAGTGTCAAGTGTCTAAGGCCAGATTTGAACTCAGGTCCTCCTGACTCCAAGGCCAGAGCTCTATTCACTGTACCACCTAGCCTGCCCTTCCATTCATCTTTTAAGATTATCCCAAACATAATAGACTCACCTCCTCTATCTAAATAGATTCCAATTTCTCTAATGATAACAATGTTCTTAGGGGTTGCATGTATCATCTTCCCATGTGGGAATGTAAACGATTTAACTTTGTAAAATCATTATGATGTCTCACTCATGTTTACCTTTTTTATCCTTCTCTTGAATCTTGTGTTTGAATGTCAGATTTTCTACTCAGCACCAGTCTTTTCATGAGGAGTGCTTGGATGTCCTCTATTTCATTAAATATTCATTTTTCATGAGTAGGATTATACTCAGTTTTTCTTGGTAGGTTATTCTTGATCATAAGCCTAGCTCCTTTGTCTTCTGATATTCCAAGCTTTCTGCACTTAGCTGCTAAATCTTGTGTGATGCTGACTGTGAATTCTTTCTTTCTGGCTACTTGTAGTTGTTTCTCCTTGCCCAGGGAGCTCTGGATTTTGGCTATAATATTCCAGGGAGCTTTGTTTTTTTTTTTTTAAGAATTTCAGGAAGTGTAGACTTCCTCTTCTGGGAGCCAAGATGGCAGAGTAAAAAAATAGTCGCTCTCACCCTCCCCTATCAACCTCTGAAAACCCAGAAAATATCACCCCAGAAAAAACCCTGGAATAGCTGAACCAGAAGAAAGATGGGGTGCAGCTGTACAGTAACCCAGGTAGCTAGAGGGATTAACGGGAAAGGCTTCTCTTACCTTGGGGGAAAGAGAGCAGTATGAAACAGGAGTCGCCCAGCCAGCTAGTGGAAAGACCCACTTTAGCACACCAGGAGGAGATTCTAGTGCCTCAGCATTCTACAGCAAACAAGTCTCCCAGTGCCTCAGCAAAAATAAGGGAAGCAGCACTACAAAGGGCCCCAGTCGGATAAGCACCCGGCAGCATTCGTCTGAAAGGAGCTGAAGAAAGCAACCTAGAGTTGCCCGAAAGTTCCAGCCTTGTTGATTCCAGCCCAACACCAGGTGAGCTGTCAGAACCCTACAGCCTCCAACTGCCAACCAGGAGGAGATCCCAAAGCCCAGGTGGTCGAGCAGGCAAACGCCAACAGCTGTACCTCCGAGTGCCTCAGTGAGGGTGGGGTAACTGGTGGAAACCAGCTCAGAAAACCACCAGGTGCCTCGGCATTCTACAACAAAGAAGTCTCCCAGTGCCTCAACAGAAATAAGGGAGGCAGCACTGCAAGAGGCCCCAGGCAGATAAACACCTGGCAGCACTTATCTAAAAGGAGCTAAACAAAGCTAAAGGAAAACAAAAGCAGGCAACCTAGATTTACCTGAAAGTCCCAGCCTTGCTGATTCCAGCCCAACACCAGATAAGCTGCCGGAACCCTATAGCCTCCAATTGCCAACATGAGAGGCCGCAGCACACAAAGCCAGTGATCAAGACCTAGCCTCCCAACACAAGAAGCTTGGGTCAGTGCCCTCTGCTCCCCAGCAGGAGAGCTTAATCTCTTTAAAGGCCAGGGAACAAAGAAACACCATGAGTAAAAAAGAAACATACCATAGACTCATATTATGAGAAGAGTGAAGATCAAGACAGAAATTCTGAAGAGGACAACACTGCCATCAAACCCACATCTGCAATATCAAAAGGGAATATGAACTGGTCTGAAGCCCAAAAAGCCTTCTTAGAAGAACTCGAGAAGGACTTTAAAAGTCAAATGAGAGAGGTAGAGGAAAAGTATCTTTAAAAGTACAATTGGCCAATTGGAAAAAAAGTACAATGAAGAAAACAAGTCCCTAAAAAACACAATTGGCCAACTGGAAAAAAAGTACACTGAAGAAAACAAATCCCTTAAAAATACAATTGACCAATTAGAGAAGAAAGAACAAAATCTAACAGAAGAAAACAATATGTTAAAAATTAGAATTGAACAAATGGAAAGTAATGACTCTATGAGAGATCAAGAATCAGTCAAACTGAAACAAAAAAATGAAAAATTAGATGAAAACGTAAAATACCTCATGGGTAAAATGACTGACCTGGAAAATTGGTCCAGGAGAAACAATTTAAAAATTATAGGCCTACTTGAAAATCATGATGAAAAAAAAGAGCCTGGACAATATCCTTCAGGAAATCATAAAGGAAAACTGCCCTGAAGTCCTAGAACCAGAAGGCAAAATAACTATAGAAAGAATCCACTGCTCCCTGCCTGAAAGAGATCCCAAATTAAAAATGCCAAGGAATATAATAGCTAAATTCCAAAATTACCAGATTAAAGAGAAATTACTGCAAGCAGCCAGAAAGAAACAATTTAAATATCATGGAACCACAGTCAGGATTACACAGGACCTCGCAGCCTCTACATTAAAAGACCATAGGGCATGGAACATGATATTCCATAAGGCAAAGGAGCTTGGAAAGCAGCCAAGGATTAACTACCCAGCGAAAATGAGCATGATTTTCCAGGGAAGGAGATGGATATTCAATGAAATAGGGGACTTCCAAACCTTCCTGATAGAAAGACCAGAGCTCAACAAAAAATTTGATCTTCAAGTACAAGATTCAAGAGAGACATAAAAAGGTAAATGGGACAGAAAGATACAATATATTGTTAATAAGGGCAAAATGTTTACATCCCTGCAAGGGAAGATGACACTTGCAACTCTTGAGAATTGTATTGTTATTATACCATGTTAAAGGAGTATACATAAAGGGGATGGATATAAGTTGACTTTGATGTAATGATAAAAAAAATTTAATCAAGTGGGTAAAATGGATCCAAGTAAGTGGATTAGTCTGAGCTAAGAAAATATACTGAGAAAGGAGGAGGCAGACAAGGGTAAATTACATTACAGGAAAAAAACACAAAAACCTATTAGACCAGAGATAAAGAAGGGAGGGGGATGAGCATTGTTTGAACCTTACTGTCATCAGATTTGGCTCAAGAAGGGAATAACATAATCAGTTAGGTATAGAAATCTAACTTGTACTATAGGTAGTAGGAGGCAAAAGGGGAAAGAAAAGGGAGGGGGGATAGAAGGGCAAGAAGAAGCAGCAAGGGTAAAGGGGAAGAAAAGGGAAAGGGATAATAGAGGGACTGAGGGAAGCAGTGGTCAAAAGCAAAACACTAGTAGGGGGGAAGGAGAAAGAAGAAAGAAAAGCATAAACGGGGGAAAAAGGATGGGGAAAAAGACACAGATAATAATCATAACTGTGAATGTGAATGGGATGAACTCTCCCATAAAACAGAAGCTTATAGCAGAATGGATTAAAAACTATAATCCTCCAATATGTTGTTAACAGGAAACACATTTGAAAAAGAGTGAAACACACAGGGTAAAGGTAAAAGGCTAGAGCAAAATATATTATGCTTCAGCTGAAGTATAAAAAGCAGGGGTAGCAGTCCTGATCTCAGACAAAGCAAAAGCAAAAATAGATCTTATCAAAAGAGATAAGGAAGGAAACTACATCCTGCTAAAAGGCACCATAGACAATGAAGTAATATCATTACTAAACATATATGGTATAGCATCCCGATTCTTAGAGGAGAAGTTCAGGGAGTTACAGGAAGAAATAGACAGCAAAACTATACTAGGGGGGGACATCAACCTCCCCCTCTCTGAACTAGATAAATCTAACCACAAAATAAATAAGAAAGAAATTAAAGAGGTGAATAGAACATTAGAAAAGTTAGGTATGATAGGCCTCTGGAGAAAACTGAATGGGGATAGAAAGAAATATACTTTTTTCTCGGCGGTACATGGCACACAAAAATTGACCGTATACTAGGGCATAAAAACCTCACAATCCAATGCAGAAAGGCAGAAATATTAAATGCATCCTTTTCAGATCATGATGCAATAAAAATTATATGTAATAAAGGGCCATGGAAAGATAGACTAAAAAATAATTGGAAACTAAATAATCTAATCCTAAAATATGATTGGGTCAAACAACAAATCATAGAAACAATCAGTAATTTCATTCAAGAGAATGACAATAATGAGACAACATACCAAAACTTATGGGATGCAGCAAAAGCAGTTCTTAGGGGAAGTTTTATATCTCTAAATGCTTACATAAATAAAATAGAAAAAGAGGAGATCAATGAATTAGGCATACAACTAAAAAAACTGGGAAAAGAACAAATTAAAAATCCTCAATTAAACACCAAATTAGAAATATTGAAACCCAAAGGAAAAATTAATAAAATTGAAATTAAGAAAACTGTTGAACTAATGAATAAAACTAAGAGCTGGTTTTATGAAAAAACCAATAAAATAGAGAAACCTTTGGTTAATCTAATTAAAAAAAGAAAGAAGAAAACCAAATTACTAGTATCAAGAATGAAAAGGGTGAAGCTACCACCAAGGAAAAGGAAATTAAAACAACAATTAGGAATTATTTTGCCCAACTGTATGCCAACAAATATGACAATCTTAGTGAAATAGATATATATTTACAAAAATATAAATTGCCCAGATTAACAGAAGAGGAAGTAAAATACTTAAATAACCCCATCTCAGAAAAAGAAATTGAACAAGCAATTGATGAACTCCCTAGGAAAAAATCTCCAGGGCCAGATGGATTTACATGCGAATTCTATCAAACATTTAAAAAACAATTAATTCTAATACTATATAGACTATTTGGTAAAATAGGTGAAGAAGGAATCTTACCAAATTCTTTTTATGATACAAATATGGTGCTGATACCTAAACCAGGAAGAGTCAAGACAGAGAAAGAAAATTCTAGACCAATTTATCTAATGAATATAGATGCAAAAATTTTAAACAAAATATTAGCAATAGATTACAGCAACTTATCACAAGAATAATACACTATGACCAGATAGGATATATACCAGGAATGCAGGGCTAGTTCAATATAAGGAAAACTATCAGCATAATTCATCATATCAACACCAAAACTAACAGAAACCACGTGATCATCTCAATAGATTCAGAAAAAGCTTTTGACAAAATACAACACCCATTCCTATTAAAAACACTAGAGAGCATAGGTATAAATGGAGTCTTCCTTAAAATAATAAATAGCATCTATCTAAAACCTTCAGCAAGCATAACATGTAATGGGGACAAGCTAGAAGCATTTCCAATAAAATTGGGGGTCAAACAAGGATGTCCATTATCACCACTGTTATTCAACATCATACTGGAAACGTTAGCTTTAGCAATAAGAGAAGAAAAAGACATTGAAGGTGTTAGAATAGGCAAAGAAGAAACAAAGCCATCACTCTTTGCAGATGACATGATGCTGTACTTAGAAAATCCCAGAGAATCAAGTAAAAAACTACTTGAAATAATAAACAACTTTAGCAAAGTTGCAGGTTATGAAATAAACCCACATAAATCATCAGCATTTCTATATATTACCAACAAAGCCCAACAGCAAGAGATAGAAAGAGAAATTCCATTTAAACTTACTGTAGACATTATAAAATATTTAGGAGTCTACCTCCTGAAACAAACCCAGGAACTCTATGAACACAATTACCAAACACTTTTCATGCAAATAAAGTCAGATCTAAATAATTGGAAAAACTTCAGTTGCTCATGGGTAGGATGAGCTAACATAATAAAAATGACAATTCTACCTATGCTAATTTACTTATTCAGTGCCATACCAATCAAACTACCAGAAACTTATTTTATAGAGTTAGAAAAAATAATAACAAGATTCATTTGGAAGAACAAAAGGTCCAGAATATCAAGAGAACTAATGAAAAAAAAATGCAGGGGAAGGTGGCCTAGCCATTCCAGATCTGAAATTGTGTTATAAAGCAGCAATCATCAAAATTGCTTGGTACTGGCTAAGAAATAGAGTGGTGGATCAGTGGAATAGGCTAAATATGCAAGACACAGTAGTCAATGACTATAGTAATCTATTATTTGATAAATCCAAAGATCCCAGCTTCTGGGATAAGAACCCACTCTTTGAAAAAAAATGCTGGGAAAACTGGAAAAGAGTATGGCAGAAACTAGGCATAGATCAAAATCTCACACCATATACCAAAATAAAGTCAAAAATGGGTTCATGATTTAGATATAAAGGCTGATACTATAAGCAAACTGGGAGAGCAAGGAATAGTTTACCTGTCAGATCTATGGAGAACAGAAGAATTCATGACCAAACAGGAGATAGAGAACATTACAAAAAGCAAAATAGATAATTTTGATTACATTAAATTGAAAAGTTTTTGCACAGACAAAGTCAATGCAACTAAGATTAGAAGGAAGGTAGAAAATTGGGAAAGAATTTTTACAACCAGTCTCTCTGATAAGGGCCTCATTTCTAAACTATATAGAGAATTAAGTCAAATTTATAAGAATACAAGCCATTCCCCAGTTGATAAGTGGTCAAAGGATATGAACAGACAGTTCTCAGGTGAAGAAATTAAAGCCATCTATAGTCATATGAAAAAATGCTCTAAATCACTATTGATTAGAGAAATGCAAATCAAAACAACTCTGAGGTACCACATCATACCTATCAGAATGGCCAACATGACAAAACAGGAAAATGATAAGTGTTGGAGAAAATGTGGGAAATTGGAACACTAATGCATTGTTGGTGGAGTTGTGAAATGATCCAACCATTTTGGAGAACAATGTGGAACTATGCCCAAAGGACTATAAAAATGGGCATACCATTTGACCCAGCAATAGCACTTCTAGGGCTATATCCCAAAGAGATCACACAAATGGGAAAAGGACCCAAATGTACAAAAATATTCATAGCAGCTCTTTTTGTGGTGGCAAAGAATTGGAAATTGAGGGGATGCCCATCCACTGGGGAATGGCTGAGCAAGTTGTGGTATATGAATGTGATGGAATACTATTGTGCTATAAGAAATGATGAACAGGCTGACTTCAGAAAAACCTGGAAAGACTTGTATGCTCTGATGCTGAGTGAAGTGAGCAGAACCAAGAGAATGTTGTACACAATAACAGCCACGTTGTGTGATGACTAATATTGATAAACTTAACCCTTCCTGGCAATACAAGGATCTAAGACATCTCCAGAGGTCTTGTGATGGAAAATGCTATCCACATCCAAAGAAAGAACTATGAAAGTCGAATTGCTATTTTTTTTTCCTCTTCTGTTGAGTTTTGTTTCCTCTTTGTGATGGTTCCTCCTACTGGTTTTAGTTTTTACTTACATCACTAATGTGAAAATATCTTTAATATGAATGTAACTGTATAGCCTATATCAGATTGTGCACCGTCTTGGGGAGGGTGGTGGGGAGGAAGGGGGAGAAAAATTTTAAACTCAAAAGCATATGGAAGTGATTATTGATAAATCAAAATAAATTAAGAAAAAAAAGAAAAGAAAAAAAGAATTTCAGGAAGTGACTGGTGGATTCTTTCAATTTCTACTTTTCCCTCCAGTTCTAACATATTTGGATAGTTTTCCTTTATAATTTCTCGAAATATGATGTTTAGGCTCACCATGGTTTTCAGGTAGTCCAGTAATTCTTAAATTATCTCTCCCTCAATCTATTTTCCAGGCCAGTTATATTTCCTAAGAGATCTTTCACATTGACTCTTTTTTCAGTCTTTTGAATTTATTTTATTGTCTCATCCTGTCTCATAGAGTCATTAGCTTCAACTTGGCCAGTTCTAATTTTTAAGAAGTTATTTTCTTCAGTATTTTTATCCCTCTTTTTCCATGCCATCAATTGTCTTTTCATAATTTTCCCACATAGCTCTCATTTATTTTCCCAATTTTTCCTCTACTGCTCTTATTTGATTAAAAAAAAAGGTTTTGTTTTTGTTTTGCTCTTTATTTAGTTCTTCTAGGAATTCTTGTTGGATTTGTGTCTGACCTAAATTTTTCTTTTGAGGCTTTGCTTGCAGATGTTTTCAAGTCATCTGAGTTTGTGTTGAGCTTTTCTATTACTACTATTTTTGTTGTTTGCTCATTTTTCCAGTTTACTTCTTGACTTTGGACTTCATGTTAGATTTGGGATCTGCTCACCTCTGAGGGGGATGAATGGCCTAGCTTATGCTTATTACATCCTTTTACTTTCACAACTTGATCTGAAAGATCTGTTGGTTTTTGGTGCCTCCAAAGTGGTGTGATCTAGGGAGAGTTCTGGTCACTGTCCTTCTGGGCTGGGCTTCTGTCCTTACCCAAATAAGGCTTTACTCCCACTTGACGGAGACTTTCCTTCTCCACCCTGGAACTGTGACCTGAAATTGACAAAGCTGCCAAATGACACCCAATTCTGCACCCAGTATTAGAACTCGGGTCCGCTGGGATTTCTTTCTGACCATCCCTGGGCTTGTGCCCCTGCTCCTTCATGACGTTGCCTGCCACTGCCACCCCTCACCCCCTTGCCACTTCTGCTGCACTGTTGGTTGGTCCCTAGCCCAGCTTCCACAGACCTTTTTTTCTATCTTCCAAAGTTGCTCTGGGCTGGAAAAATAACTCACTATGACTTTTTCTTGGCTTTCCCACATGGAATTTTGTTTGGTGTTTTCTATGATCACTTTTTAGGAGAGGTTTTGGGGAAACTTTGACAATTGTGACCTTTCTCTCCCCCATCTTGACTCTAATCTGATAGTTATCTTTCTATGCATGTATACTTATGTTCTATCTTGTCACCTGGACTTGACACCCTTCAAGATAAAAAAACAGATTTTGACAACCCAAGCACCCAGAATATCATAGGCAGTTAATAAACTTGAGGATGGAGGATAGAGGGGAGGAAAAGAAGAGGAAAAGGAAATGGCAGAAAGGTGAAATTCAGCTTATTATTTCTGCCCAGAAACTAACAGAAAATTAAAGGAAAATAGGAGAAAGGAAAACATATAAATAGAGATGGAGACCTGTTAGATAGTCCAGACTATATAAAATACATAATTAGACTTACTCTTCAATTCTGGGAATGGGTTGGAATAGGGGAGTGGAGGTCATAGTGAGTTGTACCCTGAAATTCGGTGACACTGACCCACTTGTTCTTCCTCATCCTCATTCCTTCCTTGCATGAGGCACATCATCCTCATTCTCTATGTCTTTTCATTGGCTGTCCCTCGTTTCTCAATGTCCGGCCCCCTCTTTTCTGCCTTACCTTCTCTGGCTTCTTTCAAGACTCAGTCCAAATCCCACCAGGAAGCCTTTCCCCGTCCCTTGCTAGTGTCTTCCCTCTGAAATATCCTGTGGGCATGTAGTTGTTTACATGTTGTCTCCTCCGTCAGAATGTGAGCTTTTTGCGGGCAGGATCTATGTTTTTGCCTTTTTTTGTATTTCCAGAGTTTAATACAGGGCCTGGCACATAAATGCTTACTTAATAAAAGCTTATTGCTGTTGGCAATCGTCAAACTGAGTGTGTTAATAGGAGGGAGAACCAGAGAACCAGGGCATCTTTGATTTGGCAAAGCCATACAATTCTAGGGAATCTGATTATCTGGTTCAATATCTTTAATGTGTCAATATTTATATTCTCTTGCGTAGTGTGTGCCTGGGAAAGTTGTGCACTTTGGGTTATTCTGTTAGGTGCCTAAAATTTTAGGCACAGAGTACACCGAAGAGTTGGGAGATGATTTCTCTTTGTCCCAAGGTGCTGACTGGTGGAAACCAGTTTGATTGGTATTAGCTTCTTGGTCCCCAGGATGCAAGTGTTTCCAAGTTAATAAACTCAAAAGACTGGGTACTAACCCTCCTTAGACTCTTTCGGGCATGGTACCATCAGGGTTAAATCTCCTACTCCTCTGCTCCACATTCCTTTTTCCTTATTAGGTGATTTAAATGTTTTGTGTATATATAGTCCCTTCTCTCCACTCATACTGCCACAACCTTAGTTTATGCCTTTATCACTTCTCACCTAAGAAGTTGCGTTCTAACTGATATCTCTGTTTTAAATACCTCCCCACTACAATCCATTCTTCATTCCTCTCTTTTTGTCTCTCCCTTCCACCTTTTTTCTCTCTCTTTCTCTCTCTAACACACACACACACACACACCCTCCCTCCCTCCCCCACTGCTCTCAGTTAAGATGATTGTATTTATGCATGGCCCAAACACAAGATGAGTCTTCTAGGGTTGACCTTGTCATACACACATACCCCTCCTCCCCTTTCTTCAATAGGCTCTAGTGGTTTCCTATTACCTGCAGGATCAAGTACAAATTTTGACATTTAAAACTCTTCATATACTTATGCCTTTTCTAACTTTCCAATTTTTTAGTAATTGGCTCCCCTTTATATATTCTATGAACCAGCTACATTGACCTACTTGTTGTTCCTTGAATACAACACTCCGTCTTCCATATCCATGACTTTGCACAGTCTGCCCCAACCCCATGCCTGGAACATTCTGCCCCCTTACCTCTACCTCCTGGCTTCCTTAACTTCCTTTGTTTTATGTTGCTGTTGAATTGTTTCAGTTGTGTCTGACTCTCTGTGTCTCCTTTTTAACTTTTGTTTTTGGCAAAGATACTGGAGTGGTTTGCCATTTCCTTCTCTAGCTCATTTTACAGATGAGAGACTGAGGCAAAGAGGGTTAAGTGACTTGCCCAGAGTCACACAGCTAGTAAGTGTCTAAGGCTGGATCTGAACTCAGATCCTCCTCACTCCACACTGGCACTCTATCCACTTCTACACCCAGCTGTCCTTAAGGACTTAGCTAAAGCCACACTTTCTGCAGGAGGCTTTTTGTAGTCTCCTTCCTCTCTCCCATACTCGATTTTTCCTTTTCCTTTCAGATTACCTTCATCAGGGCTATCATCTGTATGTATCTTGTATATACTTTATTATTTACAGATTTCATTTCCCATCAAAATGTATACCTGGTTTGTTTGTTTGTTTATTTTTTGGAGGGGTGGGGGCTTTCTTTGTATTTCCAGCCCTTAGTATGCTGTGTGGCACATACTAAGTGTGAGCACTGGCAATAAATATTTGTTGACTAACTGATATACAGTGGTGTGAAAATTAGGATAAAGTGAAGTAGTTAAATTTATTGATTTATACAAAAAACCTTACAACTTCTTACATTAAAACACTCATAATACGCAAAATGTTTTCCCTTCACTTCCAATGATGCATTTGCATCCATGTTTTATGTGCTTTGGCATTGAATTTGTAAGATATTGACACATTTTCAAATTCTTCATCAGGGAATCACTCCACATTGAATAATAAGTACACTTTTGACAAACATGAACAGTCTATTTTTCTATGGCTATCCTTAATTATAGCCCACAGGTTCTCAATGGTGTTTAAATCAAATGAGTTACTAGGCCATTGAAGGACGTTTATAATGAGCATGTCGTGGCCCCACTATCTGGGGGGCAGTTCTGCTATATCTCCCTTCAGTTTTCCAGGGCTCCCTGATGGGTTTGTGGGTATCTCTTTTCCCTGCTATTGGATTGAACCCTCACATTCTGTGTTCCCCAAATTTTTAGGTGACCACTAACTAGGACCCCAGTTAACATGAATTAACTTTCACTAAGGGATTAAAGGATATTTCCTTCAAAGATATAGAAAGAACAAATATACAAACACTTTCTTTCAACATCTCAGAGGCATAATCTTCCTTATACCACTTTGGTCTCTAATGGGGTTTAGACTCATAATTTAGCTCAGTTCCTACAGAGCATTTGTCCCACCATGTTCATGTCCAAAGGTGCCATTACTGCTGGTTGATTCCTTCCACTGGGCTAAGATCACTCCCAAAGATCATTCCTTCCTTCTTGGTACATTGATGCTAGGCTGGCTGCAACCCCTCTCCCCCCAGCACCCAGTTCTATCTTTCAGATTCCCAACAACTTCTTTCCTTGCCTTTAACCTTTCCAACTTTCCAAGGTTGGAAGCTTTACTCCATGCATCTAGGAAAAAAAAATAAACAAAAAGGTCAATGATCCAGGTTTGTTTCTTGGGAGTCACATATCCTCAGAAGGGAAGAAGGCCCTGAGATCTTTCACCTTATAAAAGAGTCTCTCACCAGACCTATCACACTACCAGGATCCAGCTGAAGAAGATAAGTCAAAGATCAGCAAAGAAGTAGGCGAAGCTGGTAAGCCTTTTTCAATACCTCCAAAGCCAATCACAGAGCTTCTTATTTACAGCATGGTTAACTGACCAGAATGGGTCACCAAATGTCCACACATACTTCAGTCTCTTTGATTTCCCTTTGAATCTCCTTACATGATTATCTAGGAAGCAGCTTTCTATTGTTATCCACATGGAGAGACACCATCTGATCCCTAGTATTCTCCATTTGAGGCATGACATTTGTCATAGAGACACAATTTGAGCAAGCTGATGGGGTCTGGCCCTTTGCAATATAATGACATGTCTACCAATATTTCTTGAATAAGTTTCTTAACCTTTCATGACTTATGGCCCTGTACAAGATCATGTTGCAGCAGTTCATCTTCATTTGGAGATTTCTATAATTCTGGAACAATTCTATATCTCAGCATACACACACATATATATTGTGGGTGTATATGTATGTGCATATATATGTATTTATATGTGTTTATATCTATATCTATATATATCTATTCATATATCTCAGAGTTCATCATTCCTTTCATGGAGACAAAATTTCCAGGCCCCAGGGGAAAAAAAAATCCCCTAACAGTTTTTTGGATGGATGGATATTTTACAATCTGATAAAGGTTACTCAGATCTTATTGGTTCCTTAGGAATTCTTCTGACAATGGTTTTATGATAGCCTTGAATGAAAAAATAAATTTCATCAGTATAAGTTACTTTTTTTCATCAACTTTTTTTGGGGGGGGCGAGGCAATTGGAGTTAAGTGACTTGCTCAGAGTCGCACAACTAATAAGTGTTTTGTGTCTGAGGCCGGATTTGAACTCAGGTCCTCCTGAATCCAGGGCCGGTGCTCTATCCACTGCAACACCTAGCTGCCCCCTCATTGATTTTTAATGCTCCAGTCTTTGTATTGATTTGATCATGGTTCCTTTATTCTTGAAATGGAGATCAGAAAGGGAAGATGAGTGGGAGAAGAAAGTGTATGCTAGAGGCAGCAAAGCGGTTGTGGAGGAGATTTTGTAGAGGAGGTGGCCAGAGAGGAATGAAGTGAAGCCTGATTTGGGCTTTCTTGTAATAGTATTCCAGAAGAGGCAGTTACCAATCAGGAGAGATGCTTCAGGGCAAGGGTTTCCCTGGGACATGGTCTCTGGTATGCAAGGTGATTGTAAAAGAGGGACCTGGAGAGGAAGCTTGAAGCCTTTTGAGTTTAGTAGAATCTTCCAGAGATCATATCCTCTGGAATAGCCTTTGAGAGGCCAGGATTTAAATTCAGGTTTTACTAATTCCACATCCAGCCCTCTATCCACTTATAGCATTCAGCTACCTCCTGTAAATAGCTGGGGTTCTGCACAGACGTAGTAGATACTCCAAGAACAGGTGTAGAGGACGAAGTCTATTCCCTGTCATTGACCAGTCTATAATGCCTTTAGAGGGAGTCCTCTGGAGGTAGTGGTGAAAGGGGTATTGAAATGGTTATAATTTAGGTTTGGTCACTGACTGGCTCTTGCTCAAATTATTTCCCCTCTATGGAACTCTGTTTCTTCATCTGTGAAATGAGCAATTGGGCTAAATGATGTCTAAGTGTACTTCCACACGTAAAATTCTATGATTCTTAACTGGAGTTGAGACTGATCATTATATTATTATAAGGATGGGAATTGTTGAGGGACTGAACAGTCTTTTATCAAAGTCACAGGGAATATATGAGACCTACTTCTACAGACTTGTGATTGGGAACATTATTTTTCATGGGTATAATAGCTTATCTTAATGATGTTGATTCCCAGGGCCGTTTTGAACCTCTGTATTTTAACCATTTCCAGGTAGGAACTTCTGGATCTAGAGCTTAAAGAAACTTTACACACGATCTAGCCTAACCTCTTGCCCAATGCAAGAATCCAATCCCTTTTACAGTATCTCTCTCCCAGTCCTGTAGCCTTTGCTTGAATACTTCCATTGATGGGGAAATTACTATCTTCCATGGCACCTTATTCTAAGTTTTGGACAGCTCTGTTAGAAAGTTCTTCCTTATATTAAGGCTAAAATCTACTACTATTCTTAAACAAACCTGTTCCAAATTTCCTGGCATAATGTCGGGCCTTAGTCTAATACTAGTATTCCCAGAAAGAGAAGATATAGCACATAGTCTGGATTGGACAGAAATATTTCTGCCTCCTTCCTTTCTTTAACAGATTATGTGCTCAGGGACCTGGGGAGATGGGCTAATGGTTTACTCCTCTTCAAAACTCCCCCTCCACTCAACTCTTCTGTTTCCCTCCTCCTCACGGCATATTTTAAAATTTTTCTTGTACATTAAGAGCTTGTGAAAGACTTATTTGCCTTTGCCACACAATGTTCAAAATGTGTTCATTATGCATTACTCACACATACTGAACTTTTGCTGCTAATGTTATTTAACTGGGCTGGGGAGTAGGTGTTTGTAGTAGTTACATAATCATCAGAGTTGCTGACAAGAAATCTAAGTGAAGTTTCTGATTTGGCGTTCATCGTCCTGCCGAAATAAAGCTGCTGAATATTTGACTGCCTTAGCCATCGGGCAGTTAATATAGTGTCGAGGCCTTGAAAGGTTGTGGGTGTATGTGTATGTGTGAAAAAATACCTTTCAGGTGATCACAGGGACAAAAACACCAAATATCCATCCTTCAGTATATTTGTTTCCTCAAAAATTCTTTATCTCTCTGGGTTTAAAGACAATCTACATGTCTGAATTGGAATTACTTCATTAGCTACTTAAAATGCAACTCTCTTCCAGCAAATTATCTGTTAATTAATTAATTAGCTTGAGTCTCCACCTCAGTAAAATTGTGGAAATCTCTTTTTATCATGTCATTTCTCCTCTCACTCTCAAATCTCAAATTTATGTTTTCCAGCCAATCAATCAATAAGCATTTATAATGCTTTTACTATATGCCAAACACTTTGCTAAGTTCTAGGGATACAAAATAAATGAAAAGAAAAATCCCTGCCCTCAAGCTGCTTACATTTCAATGGGAGAGACAACATGTACATAAATAGGTGTATAAAAGATACATATGAAGTTGATGCAAAGTAATCTTAGAGTATTATATTATACTAATACTGAGTGGGACCAGAAAAGGCCTCCTAAACATGGTGGCACCAAGGACTCTAAAAAATCAAACTGAGGAGAAAGAGTGTTTCAGGCATAGGGGACAGATAGCTCAAAGGCCCAGAAATGGAAGCTGGAGAACCATTTGGGAGGAACAGAGAATAGGCTAGTGTGGCTACAGGGAAATGAAGGGAAGCAATATGGAAGACAGATAGGAAGGGGCTTGATTGTAAAGAGCATTAAATATCAGAAGAGTTCCTATCTGGTCTTAGAGATGATAAGGATCCACTAGACTGCAGAGGTGGGGAACCTACGGCCTCGAGGCCACATGTGGCCCTTTAGGTCCTCAAGTGCAGCCCTTTGACTGAATCCAGACTTCACAGAACAAATCTCCTTAATAAAAGGATTTGCTCTGTAAAAATTTGTTCTTGTAAAATTTGTTTCTGTAAAACAGCCTCAAAGCCACATGTGGCCTTTTGGGTCCTTGGGTGCAGCCTTTTGACTGAGTCCAAGTTTTACAAAACAAATCCTTTTATTAAAGGGATTTGTTCTGTTAAGTTTGGACTCAGTCAAAGGGCTGCACTTGAGGACCTAAAAGGCCACATGTAGCCTGAAGGCTGCAGGTTCCCCACCCATGAACTAGAGTTTATTGACTAGATAGTTGTCATAGTAAGACCTTTACTTTAAGAAACTCCCCAATTAGGAGGCTGTTATAATAGTTAAGGCAAAAAGTGATAAGGATATGAAATAGGGAAGTAAGTATTAATTAGAAACACAAGTATAAATCTGATGTGGAGATAGAAACATTTGGCAACTGATTGTATATGTAGGGTGAGAAAGTGAAGAATTTTTTTTAGGATGATACTGAGGTTTTGAACCTGGAAACTGGAAAGATGGACAAGCCCATGATAATAATAGGGAAATTTAAAAGAAGAGTGGGCTTCTAGGGAAAGACAATGAGTTTGTCTTGTGTTTGGTTGTCTTTTCGTTTTCTTTTTCTTTTTTCATTTGTGATGTTCAATAGGCAAGTAGTAATCTGAGACTGGAACTAGGGGGTGAAACTAGAGCCAAGTATATAGATCTAAGAGTAATTTTAATAGACATGATATTATTATTTGTAGAAGCTGTTTAAAATTTTTCCTTTCTTTTTATTATGAATTTGACAAACATAAAAAATGAGTCTTTTGATATACAAAGAAAAAGAAAAAAAAGAGGATTGTAGATGGCGTCATAAATTTCTAATACATATAGTTTTTTTTTTTACGTACATGTTAAATATAGCATGATGTTTCCAATGTGGCTCTGTTTGTCCCTGCCCCCTTTTGAAATTCCTGCTCTCCTCTTTGTATTTTTTTGGTGTTTCATTGATATTTTCCTCTCCAAAAAATATTAGTATCATTCCTCCCCTACTTCTCTCAAATCTTTTTTTTTCGGTGAGGCAATTGGGGTTAAATGACTTACCCAGGGTCACACAGCTAGTAAGTGTCAAGTGTCTGATCTGAGGTCACATTTGAATTCAGGTCCTCTACACTCCAGGGCCGGTTCTCTATCCACTGTGCCACATAGTTGCCCCTCCCATAAATCTTTATTCAAATTAATAAAAACCCTTTCTTATGACAAAGCAGAATAAAGTAAAACAAATCTATGTATTGTCTATTTCTGGAAACAGATGTCAAATTCTGTACCGTTAGTCCATCACCTCTGTCAAGGAGCAGAAAGAATGAATTATTACCAGTCTTCTGGAGTAACGGTTGGTCATTGTGTGGGAACATCATTCTAAAGGCTTTCATAATTTTTTCCTTGACGATGTTGTAGTTATTATATAAAAATGTTCTCCAGGTTCTGTTCACGTCATCATAATCAGTTCACAAGATTCTTCCCAGGTTTCTCTGAATTTATCCCTTTGCTTCTTATGGGACAATACTATTTCATGACATTCATGCACTATAATTTGTTCAGCTCTTCCCCAAATGATGTTATTTGCAGTTGTGTCAGACTCTTTGTGACCCCATTTGGGATATTATCATCAAAAAAACTGGAGTGGTTTACCATTTCCTTCTTTAGCTCATTGTACAGATGAGGAAACAAGATTAAGTGACTTGCCCAAGGTCACACAGCTAGTAAGTGTCTGAGGCAAGATTTGAACTCAGGAAGATGAGTCTTCTTGATTTCAGGCATGGCACTCTATCCTCTTTGCCACCTAGCTGCCCTAATGATAGGTCTCATTTCTATGTCACCCCCCGCCTCCCAGGTCCTTGTTAACAACAAAAGGTATTGCAATAAATGTTTTTGTACACATTGATTTTTTCCCTTTTTCTTCTCTCTTTGGGCAATATGCTGAATAAAAGAGTATGTCGTTTGAGGGTATATTTCCAAATTTCTTCTCAGGTTGGTTGCACCAATTCCCCAACTCCACCCACAATACATTAGTATTTCTGTCTCCCTACAACCTCTTTAATAATTGTAATTTTGGTCATCTTTGCCAATCTGATAGGTGTACAGTGGAACCTCTGAATTGTTTTTACTTTACTTTGCATTTTTCTAATTATTAGTGATTTGAAGCATTTTTATACTGTTGTTGATAACTTGCCCATTATCTTTTAATAACTACCTTTTCATATTCTTTGATCATTTACATATTGTATGGTCTAATGTATAGATCACTGAACTTGGACTCAAGAACATTTGAATTCAAATTTTTTTTTTTTGCTGAATAGCTAAAAGGTTTATTTTTCTTCTAAATGGAATTGCTAGAGAATATACATATTTTCAGCACTACATTGAACTTTAAAAAAATAACCAGTTATTAATATGCAAAGATATTATAAACAAATACAAAAAGGTAGAAATAGTACACATCCTTTACAGGCCATAATGCAATAAAAATAATAATTAGTTCAAGAAGCACAAACAAAAAGACACAGACTCAAGTGGAGATTCAACCATAAACCCTAAGTAAGAAGTGGGTCAAAGAACAAATTATAGAAATAACAATTATGAAAAAGAAAACAATAATGATGAAGAAACATACCAAAATTACTAGAAAATTACAAAAGCATTCCTCATGGAAAAAATGACTACAACAATACAGACAGAAAGAACTGCAAAAAAAAAAATGAAGATTAGTATTACAAAATTATAGAGAATAATGATGGCTCTAAATAAGAGGAATGAGAAGAAATCCTCACCCTAGCCCTTGACATATGTGGGAGGTCCACAAATCTTGTACATTATGCATTGAATTCAAATTCTACCTGAGTCACTTATCAGCAATTTCACTCTGGGGAAATAATTTAAATTTCTTAGTCCTTTAAAGGAGGGGGTTGGATTTAATTAATTCTAAGAACTCTTATTGTTTGTATATTTTGGAATCAATTCAATATATATCTTAGGGCTTTACTAGATAAATTTACTAAAGATTTTTCCCCAGTTAATTGTTTCCTTCCTAATTCTCAATGCATTAACTTTATGCAAAACCTTTTCAAATTTATGTAATCAAAATTGTTCACTTTGTCTATGTGATACTCTATTGCTTATTTGGGTCTCCTTCTATCTATATTTGAAAAATGATTTTTCCTTCCCTCCTCTTCCAATTTGTTTATGATACTATCTTTTGTGCCTAAGTCTTATAGACAGTTTATTGTGATATATGGTATGTGATATTCTAAACACTATTTCTTGCAATTTTCTAAGAATTTTTTTTTAATAGTGAGTTCTTATTCCAGTATTTGGAATCTTTGGGTTATCAAATGGTTCTTGTGTACCCTATCTCTTCACTAATCATCTTGTTTTGATGATTCTTGCTTTGTAATATAGTTTTGTTGTTTTTTTTTGTTTGTTTTTTTAGGCAATTGGGGTTAAGTAACTTGCCCAGGGTCACACAGCTAGTAAGTGTCAAGTGTTTGGTCTGAGGCCAGATTTGAACTCAGGTCCTCCTAACTTCAGGGCCAGTGCTCTATCCACTGTGCCACTTAGCTGCCCCTGTAATGTAGTTTCAAGCTTGGTATTGCTACACTTCCTTACTTGGCTATTTATTTCATTATTTTCTTTAAGATTCTTGACCTTTCCTTTCTGCATATGGACTCTGTTACTTTTTCTTTTTCCTTTCTAATTCTGTGAAGTAACTCCTTAGTAGTTTAAATGGTATGGCACTGAATGTCTAAATTAATTTAGATAGTATTATCAATTTTATTATATTAGTATAATATGACAACGCAGAACTAATATATCTCAAATTATTTAAGTCTAATTTTATTTTTGTGAAGAGTATTTTGTAGCTGTATTATTATAATTCCTGTACATGTCTTGGTAGGTGAATTCCCAGATATTTTGTATATCCTTTCGTTATTTTGAATGGAATTTCTTTTTCTATTTCTTACTGCTTAGTTTTGTTGGTAATATGAAGAAAGTGTGATTTTTGTGTGTGTGTTCACTTTATGTTCTACTTTTTTATTAAAGTTATTGTTTCTTTTAATTTTTAGTTGAATCTTTATGATTCTCTAAATAGATCATCATATTATCTACAGTGTGACAATTTTATTTATTGTTGCCTATACCTATTCCTTTAATTTCAATATTTTGTCTTAACATTCCTAGAGCTGTATCAAATAATAGTGGTGACACTGGATATCTTTGTTTTACCCCTGATCTTATTGGAAAGGCCTCTGTTGTTGTTTGTCCTTTGTTGTCGAAGAGGACCATGACACCAGGGAGGTGATGCGATGACATGTAAGTGAATTGAATTTAAGTGAGGAAGAGCTGTTCTCCTCTGGAGCCATCTGGGTCCAGTGGCCAGATATAGATCAGGACAACAGGAGATGGAATAGAGCTAATGCTTCTGCTTAGTTTTAGATAGATACTCTTTATCACATGAACATTAATTCATTATTCCTTTGCTTTTTAATTTTTTTTACAAAGATAAAGATGTGTTGTATTTTATCCCAAAGTTTTTTTCTGCATCTATTGATATGATCATGTGATTTCATAGTTTTTTAAAATTAACATTGTAATTGTATATTTTCTAATATTGAACCAACTTTCATTATATGCTATTATTTCAACCTGGTCATAATGTATAATCTTTTTTAATGTGTTACTGTAGCCTCTTTGTTAATACTTTAAATGATTTAAAAAACTGTACTCATTAGGATATCATTTTATGGTTTTCTTTCTCCATTTTATCTCTACCTGGTTAATATTTGTCTCATAGAAGGAGTTTGATAAGATCCTTTATTCCCTATTTTTGTTAATTATTTATATAATACTGGAATTAATTTTTCTTTGAATTTTGTTTTTTTTGTTTTGTTTTTAGGCAATTGGGGTTAAGTGACTTGCCCAGGGTCACACAGCTATTAAGTGACAAGTATTTGATCCAAGGCCAGATTTGAACTCAGGTCCTCCTGACTTCAGGGCCGGTGCTCTATCCACTGTGCCACCTAGCTGCCCCCTTCTTTGAGTTTTTGATAAAATTCAAGTGTAAATCCATCTGTGTCCTGTCTTTTTTTTTTTTTTTTCTTTCTTTGCATTTTCATTATGGGTTGTTCAATTTTGTTTTCTGAGACTGGATTATTTAAATTCTTTATTTCTTGTTTTGTTAATCTAAGTATTTTATTTTCTAAAATATTTATCCATTTAGCATGGAGCCTGCACATAATTGACATGTAAAAAATATTTGTGGCATTGCTACCATGAAGTCTTCCATGTTCAAATGAGGCAAATGTAACTTCTTCATTTTCTAAGCTTCTTGAACTTTTCACTTGTATTGTTCACATGTCAATCTTTACTCTCTGGGTTTTTGTGACTGATTTCTCTTGGTTTTCCTCCTACCTGTCTAACCACTCCTCAGGTTCTTTGGCTATATTTTATCTATGTCATGCCCCTTAATTGTAGGTTTCCCTCAAAGTTCTACCTTAGGTTTTCCTTATTCATCCCTCCATATTCTCTCACTTGGTGATCTCATCAGTTCCCATGGGTTCAATTATCATTTCTATGAAGATGATTTCCATATCTGGAAGTACAAGGACTTAAAAAAAAAAGAAACAACTTAGTGTGACTGTGGGCAAGTCACTAAACCTTGTTTGCCTCATCTTCCTCATCTGTAAAATGTGCTGGAGAAGGAAATAGCAAACCACTCCAGTATCTTTGACAAAAAAACCACCAATTGGGTCAGGAAGATTAGATAGATTGAAAAATGACTGAACAACAACAGTGCTTAGTGTGGTGCTTAGCAGTAAGTGCTTAATAAAAGCTTACTGATTGATATATTGGCTTATCACATACTGTTTCTGCTACAGTTATTATGTATGTCTCCACCTACTAGATGGTGGGCTGGTTTTTTGAGGGCAGGTTTTGAGTCTTATACACATACTCCTAACATTTAACAAAGTTTTTTGAACATGTCAGGCCCTATATATACATATATATGTATATACACACATATACATACATATATTGATATACATGTATGTATGTATATATATATACATATCCATTAAACGAATAAATAAATGAATAAGAGGACATTAAGTAACAATTGTAAGATAAAATTATGGCGTTGGACAAGATGATCTCCAAGGCACCATTCCAATTCTAAATAATGTTGAGTGCAGGGATTATTTTCATCTTTATATTTGCATCCCCAGTGCCTAGTACATTGGCTTGCACAGAATTGGTGCCTCATAAATGCTTGTTGAATTAAATTGAATCCTGTTAGATGGCTCCCATTCAACAAACTGTATTGATTTTTCTTGCATATTCAGAATTTCTGAAAGCATTATGTTCAGTTTAAGCTGTGTGATATTTTGTGCTTGAAAAGCCAGGAAATATAAGAAAAAATATAAGAAAAAAATATAAGAAAAAAACAGCCTTGTGAGATAATTCTTATAGCTATATTTTATTAATTTTTTCAATTAATAAGCATTTATGTTCTCTCCTTCACACCCCTACTCCCTGCCCATTGGGAAAAAAAAAAGAAAAAATAACCCTAGTAACAAATATGTTTAGTCAAGCAAAACAAATATTGACATTGTCCATGTCCAATAATATATGTCTACTTCTGCATCTTCAATACATTATCTCTCAGGTGTCTCTTCAACATTGGTCCTCTGGAATCATGGTTGGTCATTGCATTGACCACAGTTCTTAAGTCTTTAAAAGTCATTCATTTTCATATTCTTGCTTATTTTATAAAATTGTTCTCATGGTTCTTCTCACTCCACTATAATTTGTAATATAAATCTTTCCAGGTTTCTCTGAAACCATCACTTTCATCCTTTCTTATAGCATAATAACATTCCATTACATTCATACATGTAAAATCATGCAAAACACATTTTCATACTAGCCATAAATAATAATGGTTTTTAATCCTTCCACAAGATAAAAAATAGGAGCTGAAAGATTAGGTTAAGGGAGAACTTATATATATATAGTACTAGCATGAGACACAGGAATGCTAAAGCCAAGCCTTGACAGTTCTTTTAGTGGGAATTTAAAAGTAAAAAAGAAAGTTCACATTTGGGGATTGTTTAAAGCTAGTTTTACTAAAAAACAACAGCAGCAATAACAAAATGGACCAATTTTTCCTCTCATCTTCAGCTTTAAAATTTGCTCGTGGTTTTTCTATTTTATGAACCACCTATAGGGCTACCTAAACATAATGAAGATTGTGGTAATTATGATTATAGTCAATGTTGGATTTAAGAAAAAAAATCTCATTATTGTTTAACATTATTTATAATAATAATAATAGCTAACATTTATATAGTACCTACAAACATTGTGCTAAGTGCTTTATAATTGTTATATCATTTGATCCTCATAACAACTCTATCCCCATTTTACAGATGAGGGAACTGAGGTGAATGCATAACTTAACTGAGGTTAAGTAGCTTGCCCAAGGTTGTACAGCTATTAAGTATCTGAGGCTAGATTTGAACTCAAGTCTTCCTGACTCTAGGCCTAGCACTCTATCATTGAGTCATCTAGTCGAAAATATGAAAATTTTATATTATACTCTCATATTATATTTCCTACCATGAACTTTCTCCTAAATGTTGATGTCCTATTGTTGGTATCTGAACATTTTCACATATTTATTTAAGAGAAGTTGACAGAAAAAGAGTTTCTTTTCTTTGCAAAAATAAGAGAACCAGGTCTGGTCAAAATTTGAGATTGTCATTTATTATTTCTTTCTAATGTTTCACTTTACTCCAATACTTGACAATGGATCTGGGATCTTATTTCTATGTGCATTCTTTCCAAAAATGCAGCTCCAAACTCCTCCCCATCTGCTTATCCTGTGAAAGTCTCATCCTTGTCCTCCAAGTGGCATAAGTTTGAAACACGGTGTTAACTCAATATGCTAAAAATCTTCCTTATACTCTTTCTAATTTTTTTCTCATATTCTCTTAATATGGCAAGAATGCCAGTGGAGCACAAGAACTGTCTATACCTTACTCTTTCTATAAGGTTAGTTCATCTTCTTTTTCAGGGACTTATCACTTTGGTTACATTCTTTACCTTGACTCTCCTGCTTAATTCTTTCTGATGAGTTACAGCCTGCCTATACTCAGCATGGGCCTCCCATTGCCCTTTGGGTAATTCTCAACTTCAAACCTTTGGAGATTCACAGTCATATAACTGCACTGGTTTTTCACAATGTTATTTCATTTTCTAAAAGAATCAATATAAAAAATTATCTACTCTCTCCTTGAGCATAAAATACATTTTGGTACACAAATATTCCCAGTATTTAGGTAGAGTAGCCAACAATGTAGAGAATACTTACACCCAAAGCTATATTGTATTTTTCTCTTTGTAATGGAGATAGACTTGCCAGTAGGGGGCTAGCATGTAATGGGGATGGATTGACCAGTGGGGGATCAGTCCTTGGAGCATGTCCTGCTTCCCTGCATGGGTCCAGTCCAAGAGACCTCATGGAAGCTTTGGATGAACATATTTCCAGTTATGATGACTTAGGAGCTTGTACTGTGTGATGGTGTGATGACAAAGAATCCTCTAATTGTCTATGGAGCTAAAAGAACTGATGACTGAGGGATTGCTCAGCTGGAACTGAGTGTGTATGCAAAAGGGATGACTCATCCATCTCCTTTTCTTTTTGAGACTTGGCTTTGAAGTAGGAAGACTGAAGTGTGGAGTTGCCTCCTAAGAATTAGTGAGAGGACAGCTACTGAAGTTTTGAACTCAACCATATCAATCAATCAATGAATAAACGTTTATTAAGCACATATAATGTTCCAGGCTCTGTACTAAGTGGTCTCAAGCATATGCCCTTCCTAAATAAGCCCATGTTTGGGATCAGGTTTTCTTTCCTATTTTTTCCCTGAATAGGTGATTGAGAAGCAGCCTTGGTAGAAGTATCCAGGCGATGACCCTATGAGTTTGGCACATCCCAAAATCCCATCAAAGGACTTGTTGGCAGTCAGAGCTGAATGGCAAATGGAGCATATACAAAAGCAGCGGTTGCAATGGCAGCATCTGTATTAGGAGCAGAGAAGCACTGAAAACAAGTGGATCAGGAGGAATTGTTACCTGAAGGATCATAGCTTTAGAAAATGTGACCTTTCATGATCCTTTGAGAAGGACTAGCTATGGACTCAACAGAGGTATGGACTCTCAAGATCTGGATGGGCTACATCCCTAGAGAGAATTCTAAAGGAAACTTGGTAAAGATTCCATAAAGGGAGAAAGAGACTTCAATGCCACTTGTGAGGTACCCTTGTTTCCCATATGTGATTCCCTACCTCCGTACATTAAGCTCGAGCCTCCTACCCTGTAGCTTTGTGTGTTTAAGGGAAGTGTACATCCTACACTTGGGGGGAATATTTTATACTGACTGTGGAAGCACATTAATAATTTCCTTTTTAGTTCAATGAAAAATGTTAAGAAATACATATTTCACCAGTCAAAAGATTTTTTTTTTTCAGATTTTACCTCCTTTCTATTAGACCTATCTCTTTTCTTTTAGGAAAGCATCTAAATGGTCAAGAACAAAAGTTAAGGCTCTAGAAAAATGTATTAATGATAGTATTATCATTATGAGAACTATCTCATGGCTGGTTAAATTTATTGCCTTCTTGCTTTCCCTCAAGGGATTAGATATGACCCATTTAATAGCATACCTTCTTTCCCCATTTCCAGAGGGAACTATGGTATTGATCCTAATAATTAGGTATTGGAGAGGTCCCTTTGATTACTTTAGGTTACCTGTGATGGCCTGGGAGATACCACTTGAGGGGAGTGGTAAAAGAGGGATGGATAGTTTTAGGACAATGATTCTTCAGAGATATTCCCAAAATATCAAGTGATGATTGTTCTATTAGATGAAGTAGAATGTTCACCCTAAATTGTGTTTTATAATATTTCTTATTCAAGTTTCCTATAAATTTTACTTCAAAATATCTTATGTTGTGTCCAAGGACACAAGAGGTATCTACAAACTTGAATATTTCTCTCTAAGAATGATTCTAGAATTTAGAATGATGTTAAATTAATTTTTAAAAAAAGTTTATGGTAGACGTACTTAAAACACAGAATACAGCATTTATATTTTTTCTTTGGTGCTATAATTCTTGCTCTACATTCTCAGCGAATCCATTTTCTAACAAGTAACAGTACAAACTTGATGATTGTTAAAAGAATGCACAGAGATTGGGGCTCAGAAGCTACAGTACCAGAAATATAGCCCCTTAGGGTTAACTAATCCTAGTACTCTGGGTGGAGGAATAGTCAGTTGCCCTCTGGGAACTCTAACTTGTGAGTGTGAGTACCCATTTAGAAGAGTGTTCCCAGAGAGAGTGCTACATCTTCTGCTATTTCGCTTCCATAAATTATGCCTAAAAGTTTTTTG